>NC_141686.1:335301430-335728930 GCF_964263255.1 Lissotriton vulgaris
GTTAGCGCTGGACCTTCTCCCTTTTTCTTTCGTGGTAGGGGTGGGTTTTCTAGAATTTGTGGCAACAGTCTGCCCTAAATGGAAGGTTCCTAGCCGGTCCTATTTTGCCAGAGTTGCGGTCCCAGCATTACATCAAGATGTGCTGGGCGTGATTGGGGCAGCTTTGCAGAAGAGTGCTGTTCACAGTATCCACCTGACAACAGACATGTGGACCAGTTGCCAAGCCGTTGATTACATGTACATCACTGCACACTGGATTGCTTTTACAGGGGTTAGAGAGGAGAGGATAGCTGAAGGTGTTGACAGTGTCCCAATTTTTCAAGCTACTCAGAAACATGCAACAGTAGCCATGTTTGCCATGGAGAAATCCCAAGGCTGATGGTGGCTATTTCAGAGTGCCGTGTATGGCGCACAGCATTAACATTATTGTTCAAGATTTCTTGAAAAAAGAAAACACAGTCAGCAAGTTACTGGCCACCTGCCGAAGAATCTGCACAAATTTCAGCCATCCTTTTAAGGCCCAGAAGGAGCAGAGGACTCATCCAGGAGGTGGCAACACGTTGGAACTCAACTTTCTACATCCTTGAGCATCTGTTTGAGCAGTACTTGGTAATCAATGAGTATGTCTATGAAAGACATGAAGCTAGAGGTGGAGGAATGGGACCTAGTTAAAAGCCTGACAGACATGCTTTGTCCTTTTGAGGTCTTCACGCGTGAAGTCAGCAGTGAGGACTGTACTTTGGGCAAAGGTATCCCATTGTTGTGCATGCTAGAGCACCTACTGAAGGCGGTGTCTTCAACGTTCCGAGTTGATGCTGAAAAACAAGACGCATATCAGTTGGCGGAGAGCTTATTAAGCCCCCTAGTTGGAAGGGCAGTAATGCCAGGATCGACTGGAAACTGGGGCATCACTAGTTTATTAACTTTGCACAAATCAATCACAAAACGATAAACATCTTCATGCTCATCAAGAGAACCTGAGGGCGTCCGCTTAAGAACTGGATGAATAGGGCTATTGCAAACATTAGCTGTTGGCACCTCAACCACTCCTTTCTTAATCAAGTCCTGTATAATTTGCAATGAGGCTCGCTCACCTGCCTGCGGTATATTATACTGAGGTATATGAGGCAAAATAGTGCTGTCCTTAACCTGTATTGAAATTGGTGGTCTTTGCAACAGTCCCACGTCTGTATTACCTGTCGCCCACAAAGTGGGTGACACATCTTTAAATTTAAAAGGTAGGGAAGCATCTTTGGACAAACATTGTTTAGTGCGCACTACATCTGGACCCTTTGTTATATAGATTATTATGGCCAGACAGAGCCGCCCCAGGGACCATATTTCATGGAACAGAGCTTTTTGTCACACTTGTGTCCACCAAAAATTCCTTAGTTGAAACTTGCAGTTCCACTGTTACATAAGGGCCATGCTGATCTACAGGTATCAGAACTGGTCCCCGGCTGTCCTAGCTGTAAGACATTCCTGTTGTTTCATCCACATCATAATCATCATGATAGCACTGTACCCCACAAGGGTCTTGAAAACGCATTCTTTAGTATTCCTATTTATCCAGAAAGCAAGTATCTGTTTGGGTTTACACTAGGTGGTAGGAGCTTTAGCTTCTGTTGAGCTCCTCAGGGCTATAATGAGAGTCCAAGTATTTACAGTCAGGCTTTAACCCCTTCGCTGCGGGCGTTTTCACCTGCTGTGCCGGGGGAGGCAGGCCGCGCGCAGCTTCGCTGTGCTTGTGATGAGCTCAGCTCATCATGAGGCACAGAGGAGCTGAGATCATCACGGCCACACCCGTTATGGAACGTTCAGCACTGGGGGAAAATTATCCCCGCGTGCGAATGTTCCAATGGCCTTGACGAGCTCAGCTTGTCATGAGTGCAACTCAACCGTGCCTCATGACGAGCTGGGCTCGTCATGAGCACACAACGGGTTAAAGAGTGAATAAGATTCCCTTTTGCTTCCTACAGGTAATGTATTGGTGCAGTATGTCGATGATCTCCTTATTGCTTCTAATAGGGAGCTGGGTTTTACAGACAATAGAGTTAAACTGTTGTCGCATTTGGCCCAACATGGACATAAAGTTTCTTTTTCTAAATTCCAATACTGTCGACAGGAGGTCACCTATTTAGGTCAAATACTTTTAAAGGAGGGTAGGAGGCTGACCCCAGGGCATATTAGTACCATTGTTAAAATGCCTATCCCAGAGACTCGGAAAGATGTGCAGGCTTTTATAGGTATCACTTCTTACTGTTGCAAGTGGATACCTAACTATTCCTTATTAATCAAACCCTTACTTGCTCTAACCACTAAAGAAGTGCATGACCCCCTAAATGAATACCTAAATGTTAGTAGTCCTTTGAGCATTTGAAAACTGTGCTTTGTTCAGCTCACGTACTTTACTAAACCATTTGTATTGTTCTTCCATGAGATGGCTGGTTGCACGCTTTCTGTTTTAACACAAAAATGTGGAAATAAACAATGGAAGTGTGTTTATTTCTCTGCTGTTCTTGATCCTGTTGCAAGAGCCCTCCTGAGTTGTCTATGAGCGGTCGCGGCTGTGGCCATCTTTATAAGGCAATCGGCCGAACTTGTACTTGATAATGATCTCACAGTCATGGTACCTCATGCTGTGGATACCCTTTTGAATAAGACAAAGACACAGCACCTCACCAGTGCACGTCTAACTCGTTACAAGTTAACATTGTTTGCCAAGCACATCACGATTAAAAGATGTGCCACTCTGAATCCTGTCACTCTACTGCCCCTCCCTTCTGAGAATGATGAAGTCAACAAACATCACTGCATCTTCTGAACAGAAGAAGAGTCAAAAGGATGGGTAGACTTGACTGATGTTCCCTTATCTGACTCATAAGTGGAACTATATGTCGATGTCTCTTGTTTTAAATTACCAGATGACACAACAACTGCTGCCTATTAATACGCTGCATACAGTAGTTGAGACATCCCGATTCCCTTATGAGTTAGCTCAAGCTGCTGAGCTTGTTGCCTTGATACAAGCTTGGGAATTGAGTGAGGGACTGGTTGTTAATATTTATACTGACATCCAGTATGCCTTCGGAGTTCCGGATAACTTTGGGCAAGTCTGGGCAGAGAGAGGGTTTCTTACCTGATATGTCACAAAGATACTACATGGGCATCTTATATGGAGGCTTTTGTCCGCTTTGATACTCCCTAAAAAATTGGCTATAGTGGAGTGCAGTGCCCATCGGAAGGTTACTGATGATGTGGGAAGGGGTAATACATTTGCAGGTCAGGTAGCAAAGGAAACAGCCCAGAAAAAATGTTTGTAGCAGGCCTCCCTGGCAGGTATCTGAAGTTACTTTCTTTGAAGACACACTTGAGAATGTGAAAGAGATACAAAGTGAGGATACTATAGAGGAATTAGAAGTGTGGCAGGATACTACAGCGCAATTAAATGTTGAGGGGAGTTGGATTAATACGTCACTAAAACAGAGATGCATGCTACCAAATGCATATGTTCTTCTTAAAGTCGCAAAATCCCATGGCCCAGCACATATTGGTGCTAAGGGTTTTTGCAAGTTACTAGCCGTGTATGGCAGAATGATAAAAAATTTCAAAATGGCTGCATATTTAATGAAGTATTGTATGATGTGCATGTTGCACAATCCTGGTAAAGGTATCCGTACACTGCCCGGTAATTTTGCACTACCCACTTTTCCTTTAGAGGTTCTCCAGGTGGAGTACATTGAAATGGAGAGGTGCAATAATTTGAAGTATGTTTTGGTGGTTGTTTGTGCCTTCAGTAAATGGGTTGATGCTTATCCCACTAAAGATAATACTGCCCTTACGACTGCAAAGGTACTCCTGAAGGAGTTCTTTCCTGGTTTCGGCTTTCCCCGCTTGATCTGGAGTGATAATAGAACTCATTTTAATGCCAAGGTAATTTGTGATGGCTTGCGTATCAAGCAAAAGTTGCACGCTGCCAATCATCCACAGTCAGCAGGTTTGGTTGAGAAGTACAATGGAACTCTCAAACTGAAATTGTCAAAGATTCAGGAGACCATAGGGTTACAGTTGCCAGATGCTTTACCATTAGCTCTTTTTTCGACTAGAATGACAGCTCATTCTAGAACAGGATTGTCACCATACAAGGTTGTGTTTAGATGCTCGGCAAATGTCTTGGGCGTCCTGCACCCTAGGCTGTTTTCAGATATTGCATATCCATTGTTAATAGATTACCTTTGCCAGTTAACTGAAAATGTGCTTTCTATCCACTAACCGGTCTAAGAGTCCCTACCCGCTACACCAGAGAGGCCTGTACGTGACCTCCAGCCTGGGGATTACATGTTGATATGTCATTTTCAGTGGAAGAAGAACTGGAGGCACTCTGGAAGGGACCGGAACAGGTCCTCTTATCAACATGTACCACAATCAAGGAATATGGCCGAAATAACTGGATCCAGGTGACACACTGTTGCAGGGTCCCTCTTCCCCTGCCTTATGATCAATGGGCAAAGGATGGAGTAGCGGACTCCGAGTGCGAGGCAGTGCCCCAGTTTGTCCCCTTCAGTGATGAAAGGTTGACCTGGACCAAAGCAGATGAAGAAAATGATGAAGTGCTGAATGCAGCAGTTCCTCCAGGAATACGAATTGTTGAGGAACCTCTTTTTGTTGACCCTTCTGTATCTGGAGTCACTAGGTACAATTTGGGCGGCAAATTTTGATCAACATGGGAACCTGAACTTAAGACAGAGCCAGCTCCACCACCGGTGCTTAAGAGCGCCAACGTTTTTGATGGACAATAGAAGCCTGTACCAATGAGTCTCTGACGGACACTGGGAACTTGTATAATTCCCTTCCTGGCATTTTCTTCACCCTGGTTCCACCATTTGCTATGCACCCCTTTGGCAAATGGTTGCTGGTGAAGAGCAGCCAGTGATTCCTCTTGCTCATACATGTATATATTTTGGTCTACCAAAAATAAAATGTTTTGTATTGTTTTTGCAACCATGCTTTTATTGATTCTGGGTTGGGTGTCCTGGGTTTTGGAGTTTGATCAAAATGCACTGTCATGTATTAAGAATAAGGTTGCTTCGCACCCCCGCACAAAGAGGACATCCCCGAATAATGTATTTTTAGATATGCATAAATTATTTCTGGGAAAAGGTATAGCTTGCTATCCCACCAAATATGTCACAAATTTATGGACTGCTTACCCATTGTCCCTTGTTCATTACATCTATACTCACCCAGCTCACTTAGGGGTGAGTTTGGTAATGTGTATCCTGGCCCTTGTTACAGAAAGCCACAAGGAAAGGGGTACCCGGGATGTGATAATAATACATACTGTGATAATGTTTGCATGAGAGAGCAGAATGTCACCTTAGTAGGTTGGCATTACAACGATTTGACAGTTTCTCGAAAGGCTGGTTATTATCCTGCATGTTGCCCAATAATTAATAGCATTGATGCATTTCTATACTGTTCTGGAGTAATACTGTTCAAAAATACAATATCTTTAGCGAAAAAGAAGGATCCAAGTACCTTCAGGATGAATACCAAATATACTCCTGTATGCACACCCAGGTTTTTTTTTGTCTAATGCCACTTATTCAGATCTTCATAATGGTACTTATGATGTTGGTTATGGGATGGTGCTTCCTCTAGGTTTCCCATATAAACATAGTAAGCCAAGTGTAAGATGGGTAAAAAGAACATTGACCGCAGAATTTTGTGATGGGGTGACAGATTTGAAAGTCAATAACTATAGTAATGGCATTACCTTTGTATATATCCTCTCCTCCATTATTACCTTTTGTGGTACAGCTATGGCTAGGGGTGAAAGAGCAGGAGAATATTTTGGAAGTAAGCTGCAGATACTCTACAGTAGCAGCCTTGCGGGACATCACCACCCAATTTGAAGGTATGCAGAAATATTCCAAACAGACTAGATATGCTGTTTACTTCATTCTAGCTAAGAGCGTTGGTGTGTGCGCAGTACTATGCAACCAGAATGTAATCGGGATCACTAATATGAAAAAGAACATCACCCAACCTATTTTAGACATCCTGGGCAATGTTAAAGGAATGGAGAGTGGGGATTGGAGTTCGTCGCCCTTTAGTAGTTGGGGTTGCATCCTTGAACAGGTGATTTATTTCATTGTAATTCTACTTTTTTTGTTGTGTTCTAGTCCAGTGTCTCCCCTTCTGTTGCTCTTACTGCCCCATCCTTCTCGCCCCAAAGAAGGTATCAATTCATGATACAAATGATACAGAAGGAGGTGGACGACCATATGAACATAGATGTGGGTATTTTTGAGACATAGAGGGCTCTTAAGGAGGTTTTACATATGATTCTCTGTTTTATGCCCTTATATACTGTTTTTGATATTACTAGTAAAATGTTTAGCTCATGCTAAAGGGAGAGTCTGTTAGAATAAAAAATACGTATTTTCTCCTTTTTATGTTAAGTTTCCGGCACCATTTTATGTACTGCCGCCATTTTAAGACATAATTGAAACTAGTCCTTTGCCATTTACGAGAAACGGCCTTCCTCAGGTTATGTTTCTTCAGACCTAAGTTCTGCTACACTAATGAATAAACTGTTCTTATTAGCGCATACCTTTCTTGTCTAGTGGCGGGCATAGGAAGAATGACCTTGGACAGCAGATAATGTGTGCCCGACCTCAAAATCAAAACGTACTCCTGTGTAATTTACTGTCCGGCTGCATCTGCTTGGAAAATTCTATGGAGGGCGTGTTTCCCCTGGTTCTGTAATGTACATAATGTATCTTTATGCTTGCTGATGCCAGCCCTTCTGCAGCACTACTAAATGGCTGGGCAGACCGGGCTTCACTCTGAGTGTGTTTGAATAAACAAGTATAGGTTTGTACTCTCTACTGTCTGACCGACTCTTCATTTAGTATGAAAGGCTCACAGATGGTTGTGAGTGACCTGGGTGATTCTCTTTGAGCCATTTCCTCCAATCCCAGGAGTAGAAAACTGTATTGGAGTCTGCTGTCAGCTGCTATGTAGGCACGGGGCTGGTAGGAGATGGCAGATGGATGCACCTGAGGAGAAGAAACCAACAGATATTAGCTCACCAATAGGAACAGCAAGTAAGCCAGCTCGATTTGAAGTTCTTTCTTTTTTGCATTGATTGCCAGGCTGGCCCCACTCACCCTCATGTCAGTCTGTACCTGAAGTGCCAGCCTGAGCCAGCGCTCTCCCTTATGCCAGTCAGTCCCTGAAGTGCCAGCCTCAGCCAGTGCTGACACTGCAATATGGACCCTTCGAGACTAAGGAATCTACTGCATTTACTAAGGCTTGTTTCCATTGCAGCCCAGGCTGACCGCACTTTCCCTCATGCCAGCCTGTCCCTACAGTTCCAGCCTGAGCCAGCACTGACACTGCAGTACGGAGCCTCCCAGAGTAAGAAACATAATGCATTTACCAATGCTTCTTTGCATTGTTGCCCAGGCCGACCCCGCTCTGCCTCATGCCAGCATGTACCTGCTGGTACATGCTGGCATGAGGCAGAGCCAGCCTGAACCAGTACTTATACTGCAGTACGGACCCTCCAAGACTAGGAAACCTAATACATTTAACAGTGCTGGTTTGTATTGTTGCACTGGCCAACCTCGCTATACCTCATGCCAGCCTGTATCTGCAGTGGCAGCCTGAGCCAGAGCTGACACTGCAGTAGGACCCTCCGAGAGTAATAAACCAAGTACATTCACCAATGCTTGTTTGCATTGTTGCCCAGGCTGAACCCACTCTCCCTCATGCCAGTCTGTACCTGAAATGCCAGCCTGAGCGAGCGCCGACACTCAGTATGGCGCCTCTGAGACTAAGAAACCTAGTGCATTTACCAATGCTCATTTGCATTGTTGCCCAGGCTGACACGCTCTCCCTCATGCCACCCTGTCTCTATAGTGCAGCCTGGTCAAATGCTCACACTGTAGTACGTACTTTCTGAGACTAAGAAACCTAATGCATTTACCAGAGCTTTTTTGCATTGTTGCCCAGGCTGACCCCACTCTCCCTCATGCCAGTCTGTGCCTGCAATGCCAGCCTGAGGCTGTGCTGACACTACAGTATGGACCCTCTGAAACGAAGAAACCTCATGCGTTTACCAATGCTTGTTTACAATGTTCTTTCTCAAAATTGGGAGAGCGTCTCCAAATCGCACTCAATAAGAAGAGAGTGGAGAAGTGTGGCTCACTGGTTAGAGCAGGCAGACCCTGAAGCAGAGGTCAGACCCGGGACCAGGGTTCGATTCCCGACGCGGCAGGGTGTTGAGCTCATATGTCCACGGACTCGATAATTCTCGCTTCGGTGCCTGACCTAATCATGGGTTCACACTCTGCAACTCTGGGCATTAAGCTTGCTTAATCTCCACAACGGCCCCCCCGCGGCGGGATGCCTGGCTTTCACCTTGGAGATACCCTGTAGGGGCTATCTCACAGGGAAAAACCAGGACGGGTTCCCAAGGCAAGCGCAGAGATACCCCTTCGGGGGTCGATTCTGGCGCTATATAAGAAATGTAATAATAATAAATAGAAAGTTTCAAATAAAGTTATTCAAAGTTTCAATTCTTTATTGTTCCATGGTTCACATTTATGTTTTATCTTTACTCTGTTTTTACTTTATTCAATAAGTAACATCCATTCAATTTGTGAATAAGAACATTGTGTTCAATGCATTTCGGGCATTACCCTTCATCAGGGCGTTTCTGCAAACAGAGATTAAACAGGAGAACAGTCCTGCTCGGTAACATATTATAATCATATTGGGGCTGATTCACAGAACTAACTTAAGACAAAATCCTAAACTTACTACTTTTGGTATTCACAGAAGTTAGGATTTTGTCTTAAGACCGACCTAAGACAGAATCCTAACTTAAGACTGTCTTAAGTCTGTCTTAAGTCTGTTTTAAGGCAAAATCCTAACTTCTGTGAATACCAAAAGTAGTAAGTTTATGATGTTGTCTTAAGTTAGTTCTGTGAATCGAGCCCATCGTTTCTGTGTTATATTGTGATCATGCAAAAGTTTGAGTCATCCGTTTTAAAATGACTAGAGAGGTGATGTTTTACTCATGTTGCATGCGTGGTTCCTCACTAAATGGTACTATCGACGTTAGAGATGTTCAATGTTACGTGCGTATTCTTAAAAATTGAGGATGTTAGCAAGAAACCATTTGGGCCCGTGCAAATGATGCATATCCTAAGAGCCTCAAAATCATAGTGCCTGACTTTCTAAGTTCGTAAATGGTGAACTGGAATGCACGATGTGACATGTGACACTTTCGTACAGAATGCGTGCCAATAAGTGTTTGCAATGATGCCAATTATACGTGCTCGGTGACTGTGCCCTTTATTGGGTACGGTTAAAAAACGCTTGGAAAAAATTATTAAAAAGTGTAAATTACGAATGCGTGCCTATGAGTGTTTGCTCACTCTGCCTTTATTGCCTATGCTTAAACACTCGTGGTGAAAGGATTTAACAGTTTGACTTTCGAAAGTGACATGACGACTATACGTGCATGGTGACTGTGCCTGTTGTGGCTTACAGTTATAAGTGCGTGGTGCAAAGAGTAGATGTGTAACTTAGAAAAGCGTTCAATACATTAGGTCCTAGTCTCCAAGGTAGTTTCAAACTTTTTAACCTAGAGAAAACATGTGCTTCATCATAAATCTTGTAAAACAGTCGATTACATTTTGATTCAATCTAGATTGCTAGCCTGAGCAAATGCACACACTGCAGTACATAATCTCCAAAACTAAGAAGCCTAATGTATTTACCAATGCTAGTTTGTATTGTAGCTCAAGCCGAACCCGCTCTCCCTCATACCAGGCTGTACCTGAAATGCCAGCCTAAGCCAGCACTGACACTGTAGTACGGACCCGTTGAGACTAAGAAACCAAATGCATTTACCAATGCTTGTTAGCATTCTAGCCCACGCTAACCCCACTCTCCCTCATGTCAGTCTTCTGTGCATGAAATGCCAGCCAGCGCCAACTGGGCTGTATGGGCCCTCCAAGACTAAGAATCCTAATGCATTTACCAATGCTTGTTTGCATTGTTGTTCAGGCTGACCCACTCTCTCTTATGCCACCCTGTCTCTGCAGTGCCAGCCTGAGCAACTGCTCAAACTGCAGTACGTACTGTCCGAGACTAAGAAATCTCCCTCCGGCCAGTCTTTAATTGAAGTGCCAGTCTGAGCCACGGCTGACACTGCAGTACAGAACCTCCAAGACTAATAAAACTCATGCATTTACCAATGCTCGTTCACATTGTTGCCCAGGCCTACTCCGCTCTCACTCATGCCAGTACGGACCCTCCAAAACTAAAAATCCTAATGCGTTTACCGATGCTTGTTTACATTGTTGCCTAGGCGAACCCGCTCTCCCTCAAACAGTCTGCACGTGGAGTGCCAGACGGGGCCAGCACTGACACTTTAGTTTCCTGAGGAGTTTCTGGGTGATGCTGGCGTAGAGTGTATTGCTGTAGTCGTGTCTGGTGCTGATGAATGAGTCGGTGATCATCTTTCTGGACTCTGTGGGGATACACTTGAAGTTCTTTCAGAGCAGGCGTAGCGTGTCGAAGCAGGATGGTGGCTGGCGGTTCATGGTGAGCGAGGATTCCAAGATGATGCTATCATTTCGTATGTGGTCTGCGGGCCTGGTGCTTATCCAGGATCTAAATGCCACCAGGAGTCGTCCTAAGCGGAGTGGTTGGAGCCCACAATGAGGAAACACTAATCGTAAACCAATCTAATAACCCAGATCCTAGGCAAGGTGCTTCTTGATTTGTTAATAGCATCTGTACGCATGTGTTTGTGCCTTTCTTTTCCTTCTAGGTAAAGTGGGGTTTTATTTCTTTCAGCAGAGTAATTTTCTAACCCATCTGTTTTGAGAGCCCCATGCCTGACAAAATACAGTAAACAGGTAGAAAGATGCATTCCAGATGGGTAGTGATGTGGTGTTGTCCTCATACTGGGAGATGTTTACTGCTGTTCGATGTGATTCTACTCAATTGGGTTGAATCTTGTCCCTGATCCTACATAGGCGCAAGTGAATGAGACGTTTTTCCTTTTCGTAGGGTATCCCTTGGGATCAGTAAAGCCTGCCTGCACCTATGTCGTGGGTACCAGCGAACATTTGTAACACAACCTGTTCGTGGTTTGGGTGCCCACGGTGGTAATGTGCTTATAACATGTGTTGTATAGGATAGCGCTGTGTAGTACGTGTGGAATGCTAGAGTATAGTTTAGTGTAAGTGCAAGTGAGGTGGGATAGGTACCTATGAAGATGCTGCAAGAATGACAGGGTAGTTTCTATGAAATTAGGCAGATTTCTGCTTCATAGGAGCACACGAGCCCCCATGTTAGACAAAGAGCGTTCAATAATTCATAAATACAAAACTTTGAAAAAAAAAACTTTCAAAACATTTGTAGGTCTTGGCATGGTCTCGGGTGAAGATGTCTATCATCTGGGAGCCCTGGTGTGGCTTGGCTTGGTGCAGTGCAAAAAAGAGCCTGTTTGTAAAAAAGTGTCTGCAAAGGCAGCTTGCAGTCTGTGTTCTTGAGCTGCTAATGTTGAGGTATGAGAGGAGCTTACACCACAAAAAGCATCACTTAGTGGCGGTTCTGAAGACGATGTGTCAGTTCCAAGACGCGGGATGCAGCAGAGATGCAAGTGTTTTGCGACGGTTCAATCAATGCAATAGCTGCGATGCATTGGTTCTACTCAAAGATGCGCCGCTCAGCCAACGGGATGTGGCAGTTCAGCTAGGAGATGCATCGCTCAGCAGAGCATGCTTTGGTTCCATTGGAGAAACACCTTAGGTGTCCTTCCACTGGTCAAGGACTGGGGTGACACCACTTGGCAGTGAAAACTCACAGGTGGCAAAGTAAAGGTGTAAAAGCAGGTTGTTTGGAAGTCTCTTATGTCTGTGAGACTTCAGATCAGCAGGCCAGCGAGCTAGCACTAATAGTCACTATGGGTTTAAGTGATGCAGGCTCAGTACCCTCACACGGGTAGAGAGAGCGGAAGGCAGCTGTCAGCACAGCAAGGCAGAAGTTCTGCAGAACAGTCCAGCACAGTGGCAGTCCTTTCAACATCACAGCAGTCCATTTTCCATATAGAGTATTAACAGGTCCAGAAGTATACTGAAGTGGGGGTGTCAGAGTTCCAGTTCAAAACAGGCTTTTGAAGTACACAAAGGTCCTGCCCGTGTCGATATTCACTACACGAGGTATGTACCACTTTATGTGGGAACAGAGCATAGCCTATTCAGGTGTAAGTGTGGTGATGCCCAGCTTCTCCATCCCATCCTGTTAGGGTGGCCCATCAAGCTACGCCTAAGCTTCCATTGTGTGTGACTGTTTAGGGAGAATGTACAAAGCCCAGCTGTCACCCACCCCAGACATGTGGTCAGGGACAGGCAGCAGGCATCAAATGGCCAAAGTAAGAAAATGTAAACTTTCTAAAAGTGGTATTTTCTGAATTTTAATTTAAAATCTGACTTTACCATAAGTTAGGTTTTTACATTAGGAATCCAGGGACAACAAACCTGAATTAGTGATATCTTCCCATTTGGATATTACTCTCATATAATGTAATGCGGTAATCCCAATGTTATCCTAAGGGAGATATTATTAACCTTGTAGTAGTGAAAAACGAATTCATGAGTTTTTCACTACCGGATCCTGTAAAAAGTGAAAGTACATGTCCTACGTTTTACAGACATTGGACCTTACCTTCTTGGCTGCCAGGGCCTACGCTAGGGATAATTTATATGTATTTTAAAAGGAAGGTTGATGCCTGGCAAACGGTTCACTTTGCCAGGTTGAAGTACAGTACAACTACACATACAGGCTCTGCAACTGCTGGATTGAGACATGGTTAGAAGGCTACTTAAGTGGGTGTCACATTCAGTGCTGTAGGTCTACTAGTTGCATTTAATTTACAAGGACGTATAGAGCCGATTTACTAGGCGCTTATAAGTAAAATTAATATACCAATTGGGTATGAGCCAATGTTACAAGAGAGCACTTGCACTTTAGCATGGTTAGAGGGGTACAGTGTCCAGAGTCCTTAGGCTGACAAAAACGAGGTAAAAAAAAAGAGGAAGAGGACGGAAAACATTTTGGGTGACTAAGCAGAGAGGCTAATTTTCCCAAAAATAGCACATGCTCCTCTCTCCCAAACCTCTTTGATTCTGTACTTTTTTGTTAGATGGGAGAGGAGAGGGGTTGGAGTAATGGACTGATGCCTTCCTCATGCTGCCAAGTTCTCACTCTGCATATGTGTGACATTTTCATGGGTTCAGCAGGTTCATGTGTGACATTTGATTGCCATGTGTGACAACACTTACACAAACTTGCAAAGCCCTAGATGCTTACGGGTTGCTGTTTAACTCGGGTCCTACAGGCCAAATCTTGACAGGGATCTTTTGAAGTCCAGCATTGTGGCAGGTGGGTGCACCATGCCATGGCACCGCTAGTTCCTAGGAGGTGCCTGGGTGCCAGACTACCCATGGTAGCTGGGTTCAGGAGACTGCTTCTGCAAGGGACTAAAGTGGAACGAAAGTCCTGTAGAACAAAGCATTTCACACACGGTGTTGATGTAACCATCAAGTCTCTGCAGCCAAATCCACATAAAGACTTTCTGGGACTACAGCCCTCAAACATAACCTGACAACGCCTGACCTACTTGACCCCAAGCGTGATACAAGAGGGGCAGCAGTTTCCAAGTGCACTATCAATGTGCTTGAGCCATGTTTGCTCTGACAGCATGTCTTTTCAAAAATGCAATGCAAGAGATTCCAGAGGTCACCTGGTGGAAATTCATATTGCATGACATATGATTTCAGTACAGTAATGCGGCAAAGATGACACATTTGCGTTAGTTTGACCCCTGATGAGTGACACTTCACAGGGCTCATGTGCTGGCTGCTCGATGTCTTTCTCGCACTGTAAGCTTCAGCCAGGGCTGTGGCGACTTATTGGTAGGCGTGATCTATGTTAATTTGGAAGTATTGTTTTTTTTGGTGTTGTTGTAATCGTGTTTAGAGCAGGGCCTTTCACCTAAATGGACAGCGGCAGGGCAGGCCTATTAAGGCGATGAAAGACTGGGGTGTGTCACTGACCTCTGCATTCAGCCAGAAACTGCTGTTGGTCATCGTAAATGGCAGGACCTGGCCAAAGGGGTCAGTGCACCTTCATTCCAGGTCAGGGCATGTTGAGTGCTGTACTTTTGTTTATTCTACCACTGCTTCAATTACAGTTTTTTTTCCAATTAAGAAGTGACGGAGTTTGCAGTGTGCTCTTGTGCACACCAAATGAGAGACGACAGCAATATATTACCTGAGTCAAAGCAGCAGTATATCAGCTCAGTTCTAACTGAGCACTCATCATTCTTTGGCAAAGCTGCCCAGTCTGTCCCACTGTTCCTCCCACCAGAAGTAGAAAAATGTGTTGGAGTCTGCGGTGTACTGCTATGTGGGCTCAGGGTTGGTAGGAGCCTGAGCTGAACGTACCTGGAGAACAGAAAACAGCAGAAATTTGCTGACTGGAGGGAACAGCAAGTAAGTGAGCTTGATTTGAATTCTCATCTTTTTGCATTGTTATTCAGGCTGACCCCCATCTCCCTCATACCAGTCTGTACCTGAAAGTGCCAGCCTGAGCCACTACAGTACAGACCCTCCGAGACTGAGAAACCTAATTTATTTACCAAATCTAGTTTGCATTGTTGTCCAGGTCGAACCCGCTCTCCCTCCTGCCAGTCTGTACCTGAAATGCCAGCATGAGCCAGTGCTAACACTGCAGTACCGACCATCCGAGTCTAGGAGACCTAATGTATTTACCAATGCTTGTTTGCATGGATGACCAGGACAACCCTGTTCTCCCTCGTGACAATCTGTACCTGAAGTGCCAGCCTGACCAGTGCTGGCACTGTGGTACGGATCCTCTGTGCATAAGAAAAGAAATGCATTTACCTATGCTTGTTTACATTGTTGCCAAGGACAAACCCGTTCTCCTTCATGCCAGACTGTACCTGAAGTGCCAGCCTCAGGCAGCGCTGACACTGTAGTACGGACCATCTGAGAAAAAGAACCCTCATGCATTTACCAATGCTTGTCTGCATTGATGGCAAGGCCGACCACGCTCTCCCTCATAAATGTAAAGGCCAGTATTTGTAAAGCGCACAGCTACCTCTGATGGAAGTGTTCTGGCGCTGGGGGGCATCGGAAAGATTAAGCAAGCTATTGCACAGAGTCACATGATGCTGGGTTAACCTGCCGCTGGAACCGGGGATCGAACCGTGAACCCTGTGGTCCGGAGTCAGGCACCCTGGCCGCTGCGCAACACCTCTTCCACTCATGCCCATCTATACCTGAAGTGCCAGCCTGAGCCAGTACTGGCACTCCTCTATGGACTGTCAAAGACAAAGAAACCTAATGCACTTACCAATGCTTGTTGGCATTGTTGCGCAGGCGGACCCCACTCTCCCTCATGCCAGTCTGCACCTGAAGAGCCAGCCTGAGCCAATGCTGACACTGCAGTACGGACCCTCCGAGTGTAAGAAACCTAATGCATTTACCAATGGTTGTTTGCATTGTTGCCCAGGATGACCCCCTCTCCTTTATGCTAGTCTGTACCTGAAGTGTCAGTGCTGACTCTGCAGTACCGACCATCCGAGTCTAACAGACCTAATGCATTTATCAATGCTTGCTTGCATGGTTGACAAGGACGACCCCGCTCTCCTTTAGGACAGTATGTACCTGTAGTGTCAGCCTGAGCAAGTGCTGGCACTGCGGTACAGACCCTCCGAGCATAAGAAAACAAATGCATTTACCAAGTCTTGTTTACATTGTTGCCAAGGATTGTTGGACCCGGCCCTTTTTGGCGGGTTCACCCCGAAACTTTTTTCTTTTGCCTAGCCTGTTTCTGTAACCTGGTGTTGGTGATTTTAGGTCTCTGCGCACTTTGTCACTGTGGTCCAGTGTAAAGTTTGTGTGCTCTCTGTGTGTGCGGTGAGAGTGACCTGCCCTCCCATAGGAATGCATGGGGAGTAGGTGTGACCATGGTAGTTCCTGATGTGTGGGGAGGGCAGGGTCGAGTTTGGTATGTGCGAACTCGTGAGATTGAATGCTGCACAATGATATATGCAGTAGTATTTTGTCTAGTGTGGAAGTGCCACTTCTAGAAGTTGGCATGTTTGTGTAATTTGTGTCTGGCGTGTGATTGGCTGGAGCTGGCTGGTGAGCCTGGCTCCAGGAGTCAGGATGGGTCTGCCCCAGTGGGGAGTGTTGAGATTAGCCTGCTGATGTGAGGGAGGGGCTGCACCTGGGACCTGAATAGGGCTGGGCTTTCCCCACACAATACTGGCTCCACCCCCTGTGGTGCGTCAGATGTCCCTAGCCTGGCCAGTGAAAGGAGTTCCCCATAACCAGTTGTAGCTCGTTCTCACATTGCCTGCACCCTGCTAGACAAAGGATTGTGCTGTATAAATGAGGGGCTGTGACCCCATGTAAGGGTTCTGATTCCTGACTTGAATCTACCAGGAGCGTGCTGCTGCTGGGGCCCAGGGGAAGGCTTGCCTCCCTGGGCCCTGCCCAGCCCCTGGATGCTAGAGGACTTTTCTTTGCTGGGAGCTGTGTTGTTCCATCTTTATTCCTCCAGGACTGCTGGGACCTTCTTTTTGATGGCTGCTAATTTTGCCAGGACCTTCAGCAGCCTCCCTGCGCCTTATTTGTGGCAGAAATCGCTTTTCATTTAATTTCCCTAGAGAAGGGAGAGGCAGGGGGGGGGGGCTGATTGTGGGCTTATTGCGGGTGCCACCCCGCTCCTTTAATTATTTAATTGTCGGGTGCCCACCCCGATTATGACCACTTATTTGTTATTTTATCGCGTGACCACCCAGGTTCCTAAACCAAGGGTGCCCACCCCTCGGTTCTGCGGGTAAAAGAGATGCCCCTGCAGCCCGCGGACGCGACCCGGAAGTCAGACAGCGTGGCGCCTGATGGCGGGCGGGACTTCTGGGATACAGAGGGAAGCCCCGTGCCCGCCCACGCTGCCGTGAGAGATGCCGTGCTGCGGGATCCCCAGTGCGGGGAGAGAAGGAGCCTGGTGATTCGGCAGGGCTCCCAGGAGCGGAGGGAGCCCTACATCAGAGAGGTTATATGTCCAGCGAGGCCCCCATGTGCCAGGGAGAACCCTGCCTGTTGCATGCAGGTCCCGGGAGGCTGGCGCAATGCGAAGCAGGGCTCTCATGAGGAGAGAGAGCCCCACGTGGAAGGCGCCGCCCCAGAGCCTCCGGAGACAGAGTGCTGCCGTCGCCCCCAGCCGGTGAGTGTTCAAGGGGGCTGGGGGGGAGAGAGATGGAATCTGAGCGGCCCTGTGCGTGCAGCGGGCCACTCCACCGTGGAGATAGTGACTAGGAGGGCCTCGGTGGTCCCCATGTCTGTGGCTGTGTCGGGGTGCTCTGTCGGCACCCGGGCAGCCCCACGTGCGAGAGGGCCACACCAATGTCCTGGGGGTAGTTGATTTCTAGAGCACACGAGGCCCCATTATAATTAAGAGCCTAGAGGGCTCCTGGGGCAACATTATGTTAGAGCCTAGAGGGCTCCACCGAGGGGCAAGTGTTGGCCTAGAGCCAGAGGGCTCCAACCGGGGGCAGATGTATTCCCAGAGCCCAGAAGGCTCCCACAGGTGGCGGATTTGTTCTGAAGGCCTAGGTAGAGCCCCATGCCGCAGCATGAGTCCTAGAGCCTAGTGGCCTCCAACAGTTGGAGCAGTTCTGTTCTAGGGTCAGTGAGGGCCCTGTCGCAGTTTTGTTGTTTCCCAGCTGCCCAGCAATTAGTGGGCAGCTGCACCGTTTAGGCGCCATTTGAGTGAAAGTCCTTGTGAGGCACGGAGATGGCACAGAGGTAAATGTAAATGTAAATGTGTTTTGATTTATATAGCGTACTTTAACCCAGGGGTCCCAAGGCGCTTGCTTAGGGAACCCGTCCTGGTATTCCCCTGTGAGATATCCCGGCCGGGTATCCACAAGGTGAAAGCCAGGCATCCCGCCGCAAGGGGTCGTAGTGGAGATTAAGCAAGCTATTGCCCAGAGACGCAGAGTGTGACCCCGTGAGTCGAGTAGGCACCGGAGCGAGAATTGTCGACTCCGTGGAATTTTTGAGCCCGAGACCCGCCGAGGCGGGGAATCCAACCTTGGTCCACGGCCGATCTCAGCTTCCGGGTCTGCCGCCTCTAACCACTGAGCCACGCTTCTCCACAGAGGTGCCAGGCCTTCTACAGCTGTGCAAAACTTAGTGCCAGCTGCAGCGTTTAGGCCCTTGTGATTGTCATCAGCTGCCCAGCAAGTAGTGGCAAGCTGCAACATTTAGGTTTGCGCCGGTGGCGCACCCCTGACTGGCGCTGCATTGGCAGCGCTCCCTGACATTCTGGACACAGGGCATTTGAGCCCCTTCTTGGGATGGCCAGTTGTCCAGGGGGCTGGTATGTAGGTAGGGCGCAAGGCCCTAATGTGAATTTATTTTTGCGCAAGGTCATCACTTAACATGTTTGTGATGATAATTGCCTAAATGTGATTTATGCGCTAATCTGATTTAAATGTGATATGTGCTTTAAATGTGGTGCTAGGAAATGTAATGCATTTAGTATGTTTTATGCACCCTGTATGTGATATGGAGGTTGGTGTTAGTGAGAGTTTACTTCACTGTGAGTTACGCCCCTAACTGGATGAACCTGTTCTCCTTCATGCCAGTCTGTACCTGAATTGCCTGTCTGAGCCAGTGCTTACACTGTAGTAAGGACCATCTGAGACAAAGAACCCTAATGCATTTACCAATGCTTGTTTGCATTGTTGCCAAGGCCGACCGCGCTCTCTCTCATGCCCATCTATACCTGAAGTGCCAGCCTGAGCCAGCGCTGACACTGCAGTACGAACCCTCAAAGACAAAGAAACCTAAGGCACTAACCAATGCTTGTTTTCACTGTTGCCAAGGCAGACCGCGCTCTCCCTCATGTCCATCTATACCTGCAGTGCAGCCTGAGCCAGTACTGACACTCCTCTATGGACTCTCAAAGGCAAAGAAACCTAAGGCACTTACCAATGCTTGTTGGCATTGTTGCCCAGGTTGACCCCGCTCTCTCTCATGCCAGTCTGTACCTGAAGTGCCAGCCTGAGCCAAGGCTGGCACGGCAGTACGGACCCTCCGAGTGTAAGAAACCTAATGCATTTACCAATGCTTGTTTGCATTATTGCCCAGGATGACCACGCTCTCCCACATGTCAGTCTGTACCTGAAGTGCCAGCCTTAGCCAACACTGGCACTGCAGTATTGACCATAACCAAGACTAAGAAACCTAATGCATTTACCAATGCTTGTTTGCATTATTGCCCAGGATGACCCTGTTCTCCCTTATGCCTGGCTGTATGTCCATCTATACCTGAAGTGCAGCCTGAGCCAGCGCTGACACTGCAGTACGGACCCTCAAAAACAAAGAAACCAAATGCAATTACCAGTGCTTGTTTGCATTGTTGCCAAGCCCGACCGCGCTCTCCCTGATGCCCATCTATACCTGAAGAGCCAGCCTGAGCCAGTTCTGACACTCCTCTATGGACCCTCAAAGACAAAGAAACCTAATGCTGTTACCAATGTTTGTTGGCATTGTTGCGCAGGCGGACCCCGCTCTCTCTCATACCACTTTGTACCTGAAGTCCCAGCCTGAGCCAATGCTGACACTGCAGAACGGACCCTCCGAGTGGAAGAAACCTAATGCATTTACCAATGCTTGTTTGCATTGTTGCCCAGGATGACCCCGCTCTCCCTTATGGCAGGCTGTACCTGAAGTGCCAGCCTGAGCTAACACTGTCACTGCAGTACGGACCCTCCGAGACTTAGAAACCTAATGCATTTACCAATGCTTGTTTGTATTTTGCCTAGGCGAACCTGCTCTCCCTCAAGTCAGTCTGTACGTGAAGTGCCAGCCTGAGCCAATCCTGACACTGCAGTTTCCTAAGGAGTTTCTGGGTGATGCCGGCGTAGAGTGCATTGTGGTAGCCGAGTCTACTACTGATGAGTGCGGTGTTGATCATCTATCTGGGCTCGGTGGGGATCCACTTGAAGTTCTTTCGGAGCACTCGTAGCGCGTCGAAGCAGGATGGTGGACGGTGTTGATCAGGCGGTTCATGGTGAGCGAGGAGTCCACGATGATGCTAACATTTCTTTTGTGGTCTCCATGTAGTAGTGTGGCTCACTGGTTAGAGGCGGCAGACCCGAGAGCAGAGGACGGCCCGGGACCAGGGTTCAATTCCCGGCGCGGCAGGTTTCTGGACCAGGGTCAGCGGACTCGATAATTCTCTCGCCTCGGTGCCCACTCTGATCAGCGATCACACTCGGCAACTCTGGGCATTTGCTTGCCTCATCTTCACTAACGGCCCCACCAGACCGCCGGGGATGCCTGGTCTCACCCTGGAGATACCCATTAAGGGACCATCTCTCAGGGAAGCCAGGAAGGGTTTCGCAGCGGTCGAAGCGCCTTGGGACCCTACGGGTAAGTAGTGCGCTATATAAATGCCAATACATTTACATTTACATGTCTGGTGGGGATCCAAGATCTGAATGCCACCAAGAGTCGTCCCAGGTGGAGGGGTTGGAGCCCACGATGAGGAAACACTAATCATAAATGAATCTAATAACCCGGATCCTAGGCAAGGTACTTCTTGAATTGTTAATAGCAGCTATATGCACATGTTTGTGCCTTTCTTTTCCATTTATGTGAAGTGGCGTTTCATCCTTCGAGCAGCATCATTTTCCAACCCATCTGTTTTGAGAGGCCCATGCCTGACAAAATAAAGTAAACAGGTAGAAAGAGGCATCCATGTGGCAAACATTTGTGGTGCCTGGTTTTGTGAGTGGGTATGTGTTTGGTTTGTGGTTCGCAGGGTTTATCCCAAAGAGACAAATTGGGTATTATACTAGGCAAATTTCTGTTATGCTTCGATAATTGTCTTGAAACTTGTGATGTAAAAAGCCCCATTTAAATTTCAATTTGTCATAAAGTAGTCATAAATGTTTGCTATAAAATCTGTAATTTGAATCCCATATTTTCAAAAAACTTCTTGAGGTGTAAAACTCGCACTTCCCTTTTTCAGTTGTGACTTGTTGTTCACTACGCTCGCTGATACAAAATGCTTTTGTATATAATTCACGCCCCATCCCTTTTAAAATTCAACAGCCATCACTGACATAAAAACACATGAAGTGGGGTGAAGAGAGGTGTGAGATGTGAATAGACATTAACATAAAGACACTCACAGGGGGCTGAGGAGAGGTGTGAGATGTGAAGAGACATTAACATAAGGACACTCACATGGGGCTGAGGAGAGGTGTGAGAGGTGAATCGAAATTAACATAAGGACACTCACAGGGGGCTGAAGAGAGACGTGAGAGGAGAAGAGAAATTAACACAAGGACACTCACATGGGGCTGACGAGAGATGTGAGAGAGAAGAACAGACATTAACATAAGGACACTCACAGGGGGCTGTGGAGAGGTGTGAGATGTGAAGAGACATTAACATAAGGACACTCACATGGGGCTGAGGAGAGGTGTGAGAGGTGAATTGAAATTAACACAAGGACACTCACAGGGGGCTGAGGAGAGGTGTGAGAGGAGAACAGGACTGGTTTGAACTGAACTATACACAGGGACACCATTCATTGGGACCCTCCCCAGTGGATTACGAGGAAGCCCTTTGGATCATAGAAGGTTGTAGAGTCACCCCACCCATGGATACCAAAGTACCAGAGTTACGTATCGCAGGGCTGTAGTGGTGTCGGAAACCGCTGTTGATCTCAATGGAGGACTTCAGGGAAATGCCATTGTGGGAAAGAAGAAAAGTGTCTGAAGGTAAACAAGGGTGGATTCTTCTTGAAGAGTACCTGAAAAAAGAGGAGAGAGTCTGGGTCACTCAGGAGTGACCAGGGGCTCGGTAGACGAATGCCCACCAATATCGGGTGCTTCCAGAGACTTTAGGGGGTTCTTAACTCTGCAGCCACCGGGACCAGGAAACGTTGAGGACCACCAGGTGCTGGATACGAGCTGTCCCACGAAGGATGTCGAGTGCTGAGGGGTCGATGTCCGGCTGGAGGGCCAACAAGCCTTGGCAGCGGCAAACCCACAAAGATGGTCTAGAAACGTTATGGTTCGGACAAGCAAGGTCCAGGAGACTTCACTAAACACAAAGGAGTCAGGGCGGGCCTTTGAGCAACCAGGGGAGCCCAATAAAAGCAGTGTTACCCCTCAAGAGGACCCACAGGCCAGAGGCACAGGAGTTGCGAGGGGATTTCGAGCAGAGTTACACTGCAACAGCCCACGGATCACTCAGTGTGAGGAGGCCGAAGTTCTTTGATTAAAATGGTGCCAGACGATGGGGCTACTTAGAGCCTAGTTCACTTGTTTTGGGTACGCTGACAAGCATATGCACTTGCAAAAGTACATGGTGCACAAGGGTACAGCTATTGCAGCCCCCACAAGGGATTCTGACCCCAAACTTGGTGAGAGGGCAGCTCATACCTCGGGGGCTTGAAAACCCATGCCCTGTGCTGCTGGAGCATTCAGAGTCCGTGTGAACTCAGGAGCAGCAGACCAGCACGTCATGATGTGGTGCCTGCAGTTGCAGGGGAGTGACTCCTTCACTCCAAGGGAGATGTCTTCAGTTGTCCTTGATGCTTCACAGGTCCTGTATGGTGCACGGTCACAAACAATGATTTGGTCAGAGTGGGGGATGACGTCAGCCCCAAACGAAGTCCAGCAAAGTCCAGAGCATCCACAAGGTCGAAGTGCAGAGGTTTCTGGTTCAGAATCTTGTCCATGTCTAATCTAGGGTCCTACAGCCAGGTAAGCCCATTTGTACCCACAGGAGAGGGTTGGACAGATTCAGGGATCCTCCCAGGGGAGGGTCAGGACAGTGGGGAGGTTACTCCAAGTCCTATGTTCAGTTTCAGCTCACAGGACTGGTTTGAACTGGACTATGCATAGGGACACCAAGTGTTCCCCAGATGCAGACTTTCAGGCACTTTGGAAGTGCACTCACCCAGCCCCAATACACTAAATCCTGCCTGGGAAGTGGTCACACCTCCACGTGACAGAGTTCCTATTGTCCTGCCTTCCCCTGCTCGAGCTTGGCTCAGCAGCTGGAGGGCAGAAATGTGTCTCTGCTCGGCAGCAACCATTTTGTGCTGCCCGGTTGAGAAGGTTGGTACCGGAAAGACTAGTGACCCCATGCAGCTTGCTTCAGAAGGGTGTAATCATAACTCCCACACCGGTTACTGTGGAGGTATGGTTCCAATGTGTTTGATACCAAACACATGTTTGTTGCAGCCGTTTTCGAGATAGCATTTTATGTGAGCATATAATGCACCTCTACCTATATGTCAGGCTGCTTTAGCCTCTCAGGTAAAACCCAGCACCCTGCCTTTGGGATTGTCAAGGCCTGCTAGAGGTGTGACTGCTTTTAAGTGTAGTGACCTATATTTATATAGTAAACCTATATCTAAAGTAAGTGGTGAAAGCATCAGCTTACACAGTCTGAAATACAAGGCCTGTAGTTCCATTTTGCATGGCCTTTCATGGGTGGCATAATACATGCTGCAGCCCGCCAGAGGCCTTTGGGGTAACTAAGCCCAGGGTACATGTGTCCCATATACTAGGGACTGACAAGGGTTCCCAAGTATCCTATCTGGAGTGTACCTAAGTATATGATATATTGCAAAGACACTCCTGAAACTCTCGGATGGGCTTGGGATGGGCTATGTAGAAGAGCAGGTGCATAGATCTTATATGCACCTTCTATCCCCCTGGCGCAGAATCCCATGCTATTCAGAGATGAAATAAACAACAAGGTAGCGCGAGCGATGTCGCTTCAACCTTTTGCTGATCTTATCCGGGGGTGTGTTTAGGGATCCTCCGAGTGCGGAGGAAGGTCAGAGGGTATCTTTTGGTGAGACTTTTTTATATCACAAAATCCGCGCAGCCTGCCGAGTGTTACATGCCGACTTCCCATCCCAGCCCACCCCACTGGCTGCTCTGGAAAACTTGTTGAGTACACCATCGCCACACAAGTTTATCACCAGACTTTACACTCATATGCAGAATGATGCACCCGTGACTACCCCCAGTGCTCACCTTAAATGGGATCCTGAGTTAGCTCCCCCTCTGACTGACGACCAGGGGTCATATTGTTGTGACCAAATGACTGAATTATCACCTAACTACAAACTTCCGCTAATACACTTCAAATTTCTACCTCGCTACTATAGAACGCCCATTAGTTTACATAAAGAGATGATGACTGTGGTTGGCGATGCGGGGCGTCCGCTGCCTCCGTCCTTCATATTTCATGGGAATGTCCGCTCATCACTGAGTATTGGTTCCAAATCTTCGAGTCCATCAACCAGATTCTGAGTCTAGAGGTGTCCCAGCCCCCGATGTTGGGACTGCTAGGGTATGTCAGAGACACACACGTTAAAAAACGCAATCTACATGCGCTATTATTGCTGTTCGCCAAACAGCAGATAGCTCTGCATAGGGGGAAAAAGAGAAAACCCACAACCTAGAACTGGGTGAAAAAGGTCACATATGGACGAGCTCAGCTAGCCACTCACTGGTAATTACTGCCACCCGCCACCAGACCAAGGGAGATATGGAAACCATGTATTGATTGGGCTCGTGCAAGGTCTGATAGTCCTGATGTTGCAGTGGATGCTGGAGCTAATGTTGGTCCTGTGTGACTCACATGTTACTGTGCCTAACTGTGTGCATTCATTGGGAGATGGAGGAGCTATACGTGTGTGCAGTTTCAATGAGTATTGTGGAGGATCATCGTATATTACTGTCAAATTGAGAGCCGCCATGTCTGTCTGTTTTTTGATGGTAACTGCGATCTGTGCACATTGTTCTGTCTAATGATTAGATCGTACAGATGGAGAACAGATATTAACATAAGGACACTCACAGGGGGCTTAAGAGAGATGTGAAGGGAAGAACATACATTAACATAAGGACAGACACAGAGGGCTGATGAGAGGTGTGAGAGGAGGAGACATTAACAGAAGGACTTTCACATGGGCTTGGGGTGTAGAGAGATGTTAGGAGGGAAAATACATAAACATAAGGACACAGACAGGGGGCTGAAGAGAGATGTGAGAGGAGAACAGACATTAACATAAGGACACTCACAGGGGGCTGAGGAGAGGTGTGAGAAAAGAACAGACATTAACATAAGGACACTCACAGGGGGCTGAGGAGAGGTGTGAGAGAAGAACAGACATTACCATAAGGACACTCACAGGGGGCTGAAGAGAGGTGTGAGAGAAGAACAGACATTACCATAAGGACACTCACAGGGGGCTGAAGAGAGGTGTGAGAGAAGAACAGACATTACCATAAGGACACTCACAGGGGGCTGAGGAGAGGTGTGAGAAAAGAACAGACATTACCATAAGGACACTCACAGGGGGCTGAGGAGAGGTGTGAGAGAAGAACAGACATTAACATAAGGACACTCACAGGGGGCTGTGAAGAGGTGTGAGAGAAGAACAGACATTAACATAAGGACACTCACAGGGGGCTGTGGAGAGGTGTGAGAGAAGAACAGACATTAACATAAGGACACTCACAGGGGGCTGTGGAGAGGTGTGAGAAAAGAACAGACATCAACATAAGGACACTCACAGGGGGCTGAAGAGAGGTGTGAGAAAAGAACAGACATTAACATAAGGACACTCACAGGGGGCTGAGGAGAGGTGTGAGAGAAGAACAGACATTACCATAAGGACACTCACAGGGGGCTGAAGAGAGGTGTGAGAGAAGAACAGACATTACCATAAGGACACTCACAGGGGGCTGAAGAGAGGTGTGAGAGAAGAACAGACATTACCATAAGGACACTCACCGGGGGCTGAAGAGAGGTGTGAGAGAAGAACAGACATTACCATAAGGACACTCACAGGGGGCTGAGGAGAGGTGTGAGAAAAGAACAGACATTACCATAAGGACACTCACAGGGGGCTGAGGAGAGGTGTGAGAAAAGAACAGACATTACCATAAGGACATGAGAAAAGAACAGACATTACCATAAGGACACTCACAGGGGGCTGAGGAGAGGTGTGAGAGAAGAACAGACATTAACATAAGGACACTCACAGGGGGCTGTGAAGAGGTGTGAGAGAAGAACAGACATTAACATAAGGACACTCACAGGGGGCTGTGGAGAGGTGTGAGAGAAGAACAGACATTAACATAAGGACACTCACAGGGGGCTGTGGAGAGGTGTGAGAAAAGAACAGACATCAACATAAGGACACTCACAGGGGGCTGAAGAGAGGTGTGAGAAAAGAACAGACATTAACATAAGGACACTCACAGGGGGCTGAGGAGAGGTGTGAGAGAAGAACAGACATTACCATAAGGACACTCACAGGGGGCTGAAGAGAGGTGTGAGAGAAGAACAGACATTACCATAAGGACACTCACAGGGGGCTGAAGAGAGGTGTGAGAGAAGAACAGACATTACCATAAGGACACTCACAGGGGGCTGAAGAGAGGTGTGAGAGAAGAACAGACATTACCATAAGGACACTCACAGGGGGCTGAAGAGAGGTGTAAGAGAAGAACAGACATTACCATAAGGACACTCACAGGGGGCTGAGGAGAGGTGTGAGAAAAGAACAGACATTACCATAAGGACACTCACAGGGGGCTGAGGAGAGGTGTGAGAAAAGAACAGACATTACCATAAGGACACTCACAGGGGGCTGAGGAGAGGTGTGAGAAAAGAACAGACATTACCATAAGGACACTCACAGGGGGCTGAGGAGAGGTGTGAGAGAAGAACAGACATTAACATAAGGACACTCACAGGGGGCTGTGGAGAGGTGTGAGAGAAGAACAGACATTAACATAAGGACACTCACAGGGGGCTGAGGAGAGGTGTGAGGGGGAAACAGATTTTTTACATGTTTGAATTTACTTGTTTTCTTTTTCTTTTGTAAGGTAAAGCAGCTTTATTAGGCAGAATAAGGAAATAATCAAACACAATTACAAGAACTAGATAAAAGAATGAACTAAGAATCATATAAAGAATTGAAGGTGGTTTAACAATTTTTAAACTATACCGAGTAGAGTGAGGAAGGGGAAGGAGGGGAATATAAATATAACAGGAAGACCACGTTAACAGCACTTAACAAAATATCAGAAAAAGGACATCATAATATTATGTGATATAAAAAATCTTAACAAGGAGTATTAAAATTTAGAACTGACTGCAGTGAGATACAAAATCAAGGTGGTTTAAAATGTTCAGATGAAGTACAACTGGAACATTTATGAGCACCATCAGCTAAAAAAGAGGTAAAGGGTACCCAGTTGAAAACTCTATTAGCAGAAAGAAAATACATAGAGGAGGAGGCAGTATCTAATCTGTGATAATGACAAACATTATTCCACCAGGCTACATAAGAGAAATTTGAAGCACATTTCCAATGAATCTGTTGAAAGGCAAGAGCTAGCATAAGATCTAACTAGCCTAAATTACTGCGTGATGAGTAGCTATCTTCAGAGAGACTACCGAAAAAAAGAGTCAAGGGGGACAGCTGACAATTACAATGGATTGATTAGGATAATGAGACCAATCGTTTCCCAAAAAGAAGTTATAGGGGAGAATGGACCAACATATGCATAAGGTCGCCAGATTGGTGATCACAGGTCCAACATTTGGGAGAGGAATTCATGGAGAATCTTGATAGCAGAGACGGGGTAAATTAAAGTCTTTGATAGAGGAAAAAGAAAGGGGCATATTTTCAAGGACTTATCGCCAAGTTAGCTGCACTTTATCGCAGCCAAAGTGGCGATAAATATATCGCCCTATTCACAAGCTGGCACCAATAGCCGATATCACCAGTTTTCCGGCGAAAGCAGCTGCAAAAAACATTGCCACAGATGACACCGGCAACTAACGCTAATGATATGCAGAGTAGGCGTTCCCGTGCAAAAAGCCGCAAAAACAGCAGTTTATAACATTCTCAACGACCAGCCAGATCGGCGATAAGATCCCAAAACAGGTGATAAGCCACGTTAGCAGCAGGGATTTAACAATTGCTCTTACCTGGTGTAAAGTCAGACGAAAACCTGCACCATAATAAGGATCCCAACCCAGAGCCACACCCCAAGAACAACGGTATGCAACGGTTACCACGCATTTTTTACAACGCGGTACCGTTAGCACGCTACTTTTACCACGCAGGTCACTACAACGAAATGCGCTGGGGGGCGCTCCAGGATAGTAAATACTTTAATTTACTATCCAACTCCTTTCCCTAGAGTCCACGGGGACTGGAGTTGGAATAGTAAATTAAATAATTTACTATCCAGCGCCCCTCCACGCAAGTCGTTGTAACCACTTGCGTGGTAAAAGTAGCGTGGTAACGGTACGCGTTGTAAAAGTACGCGTGGTACCGTCATACATCCAAGAACAACAGATGCCATGGAGCTATTGATCATGCAGCTAGGACACCCAAGAGGGCCACAACACACACAGCCACCACCCCAGGTCCGCCCCCGCCCCAGACAAAGATATGTTACATCAACTTTACAAAATCATGAACAAAAAAGTTAGCTTGATGTCGCACAATTACAACAATAAACATTCATATGTGGTCAGAAAAAGGAGAACCATTCAGTCATCCTTGAATTTCCAAACAAATCATTTTATTCAAATGAAACTCAAAACAACTATTTGGAAGAGTTATGGCAGGTCTTCTCTGGACAATCTGTAAGTCACAGCCTGCAAGACAAAATTCAAGATAAGAAGGTGTGTTGAGCGCTCATCAAAGGAGAGAGAGAGAGAAAGAGTGAGAGGTAAAGAGAAAGAAATAGAGAATGAGAGAAAGAGAGAGAGAAAGAGAGAGAAAGGGAGAGGAAGAGAGAGAAAGAGAGAGAGAAAGAGAAAGAGAGGGAAAGAGACGGAGAGAGAGAGAGGAAGGAAGAGAGTGAGATAGAGAGAGAGAGAAAGAGAGAGAAAGAGAATGAAAGGGAGAGAGAGAGAGAGAGAGAGAGAGAGAGAAAGAGAGAGAAAGAGAGGGAGAGAGAAGGTGAGAGAAGAGGAAGAGGGAAAGAGAGAGAGAGTGCCGACACTGCGGAGCCAGGCTCACCTGCTGCCACTGGTGTGTCTCCAACCACGTACCGGTATGCACTTCAGTCCACCAGTTTAGATTAATGATTGACAGAGTTCATATAATTGCACATGCCATAATCGCTTGCCCAACCCTGCGCACACAGGCTGCTGCACCCCAACCCCTCCCGCCCCCCAGCGGTTATTGCCCGCCACTGCGCACTCAGGCCTCACTGCTCACCTTCCGCCACCGGCGTGTCTCCAAAAGGGCCCACCTTGTACCGGAGCAAGCTCCAAGCCTGGGCCCAGGGCTTGACCTTGGCAGCCTCTACATCATGCAGCCCCGCATTGCGTGCCACCAGGTCACCCACATGATTCTGGGTCTTTATTTCACAATGGCAGAGATCATATCAGTGCACACATCATCATCGCAAACTGCACACCTGCTCAGCTCTTTAGGTGCCACTAACTCTGTGAATCGCGAGGCTCAGGCCTTCACTGCGGTCCTAGAAAAGTTTGATCCCCTTGATTTAACTTTACAATTCAACACAATTATAGGCAAATAATAAGTAACCAACTATTAAAAAACTTGTACTTTTATTTAATGAATAAGTTTGTACGAATAATATTAAAAACAATGTAATATGCGACACAAGATAAAAACTACTGTCGAAATACACAAAAAATACAGTTAAAATAAGGCTTATACATAGTCGATTATGACCCGCTTAATCGCAAAAACAGACGGAAGCAAGTAAGACATGCAATTTGTTCAATACAGTTTGTACATTCAATTTCCTGTGAGCTCACTTAGTTTTATATATAGATTTGATCTGTATTTCCACAAAAGTGAGGGAATCCTGAATTGTACATGTAAAGTGCGTCAACGCGTTTCGATGGATCAAGTGAATTACACCATCTTTTTCAAGACAACATTTTTTCAAGACAACATTTTTGTCATGTAAGCGAGGCCAAATAGATTTTTTACCCTGCAGTTACATTCCCAGAATTCTTTGGGATCTTTTTAAAAAAAAAAAACGTTATCCTATATATGGAGACTTCGTTATGAGGATCCGTGTTTATGTGGATCTCTAAAACGGCAAAATCTAAGTCCCGCCAAGGTCCCTGTAGAATTGGGAAACAGTCTGGTGATTACTGTAGTTTTCAAGAATACAAGCAGGCTACTTGATGGTGCCTGGCGTGGCATCTTTCATGGGGTTCCGCGTTGCATTCACTGCGGTCCAGCTGGGCTCACACAAATCCTTACCAGTCCGGACTGCCAGAACAGTGCATCATCACAGGCTGCACACCCGCTCAGCAAATAAGGTGCCCCTATCGCAGTGCACCGAAAGTCACCGTCCAGTGGCGGTAGGCCATGGGCCGAACTGAGTGTATCCGATGCCACCAAGTCTGTGCAACGCAAGTCATGTTCCCTCTATGATTGAGTATCGTTGTGTGGACACCATCATGTCACCTCCTGCAGTGGGGGATGTGATGTGGTAGGGCCCTAGGCACTCATGGATAATAAATAACCACACAGATACACCCAGATAGAGAGTGGAAATGGCATAGAGCATGTGCGCCCGCCCTTTTTATTGGCAGGGTCACATGTCATGTGACGCGTGTGCTGGATGGCTGTGTTTTGGGTGTAAACCAGCCGTGAGGGAGTGGCTGTGGCATACTGACAACTAGACCTGTGATCAGCAGATCACTCCAGGGAAGACCTGGGATATGTAGCATTTTTGTCCCCTCCGTAAGCGTAAGCGGAGTGGGCTGGCCTGGCGTATGCCAGTCTAGCGTAGGGGTGTGAACAATGACCACGGGGCTCTGGGTGTGGTTCTGTCCTGGACTGTACAAGGAAGTAACTAATACGTGTGCCTCTATTCTAGTGTCTGCACCACCCGGACCACAAACGGTAATGTTGCACCCTGTGACTCAAGTCCCACAACATGAACAACATGGATGTAAGGGGGAATCACTGACCCTACATTCATCCATACTTCCACACTTGAATGATCATAAACATGACACATGTGTGTAAAAATGAATTTTTAATGCACATTTAGTGGAGTGTTGTAGCTGGAGCAGTACAGGGCCATGCAAACACCACTTTACATTGTTGGTCCGTGGAGGGCCAGCCAGAGTCCTTTAGGGATTGACAATTTCACCGGAAGAGGAGTTCAGTCCGCAGTGTGATTGTTGTTTCAATGGTAACCAAACAGAATATGGCAGTCTATGTCGAAGTTCAAGGTGAGTGTGGCAGAGTGTATCAGGGGACAGTGGAAGATGATGATGCAGAGGGCAGAAACAATCAGCATTTGACTTGAGGGACACCTTGCAATGACTAGTTGAACTGCAGCTTGATGTAATAATTTCAATGCTTTTGCATTTGACTCGTGAGGGACACCTATTAACGACTAGTTGAACTGCAGCTCTTTGTAGAATTATTTTGATATTGGATACTATAATATTCACTGCCCACTGCTAATCTTGTCCCAAAATGCTTTGCAGGGCCTTTGGTTGGGATTGTATTTTTGCCCATAACTGTGCTTGCGGTGGTCCTAACCACCACTGAATCATTCAACATGAAATGCTCTTTCTGTTCAAGGCATCTGCATGGTCCTCCCCTACCCCAAAATCATCACCTCTCTCATTGCCTGATATTTTTCATTTTCAAAGTTCACTTTTGTGACTTGGTTATATGCTTTATAGCATGTAAAGTTGCTTTATCAAAGCATTTGTGGGCGCAATTTAGTAGCTGACTCCGCTACGTGGAGGATCAGAGGTTTTGCCTGAATTCCATGTTTTAATGGATTGCTTAGTTAAAAAATCTTCGCAAACTCTGGTAGTGGAGCGTAGTTCATGCCAGGGTTAGTATAGAGAGATTGGTAATCCTTAACCAATTCTGCCAGAATTTCTGAGTTTTTAAAAACAGGATGAGGTTTCTCATTTTTTGCAGAATCTAAAATAAATGACTGTTTATGGATTTCCATATAATTAGCTAGGAGCTTACCCGTTTTATTGCGGCCACCGTAATAGTGGGTGCTACTTTGAAGTAGAATTGAAGAGACATTATCTGTGGAAATTTAGTTAAACTTTAATTTTGCATGAACAAGTTCTTTTAAATTAGCTGGAGAAGAAGAAGAATAAGATTGATGTTGTTGAAGAAGAGATCTCCTTTTCCCAGAAACAAAATCAATGATATGACCTTGAGTAGAAGCTTTGAAGGTGTCCCAAAATAATTGTGGAGAAATAATAAGATCTGCGTGAACCTCAAAAAATTCCTCAGAAAAATTCAAAAAGAAAGATGTGAAGTCAGGATTGAGCAAGAGAGAATTATTGAATCTCCATCTATTGGATATGGAATGCACCGGGAGAAGATCGAGGATAGTTATGACAGGGTATGGTCAGAGATTACAATTGGTTCGATAGAAGAAGCGATAAGATTTTGGGAAAGTAATTTAGAAACAAAGATATAATCTAGTCTATAAAAAGAACCATGTGGAAGGGAAAAGAAAGAAAATTCTTTATTAGAGGGATTGCAGATTCCTCATGAGTCCACTAGAAGGCGTTGGGATATAAAGGAAGATAATTGTTCATGCATTTTGTGGGGAATCAATGTAATTGGGATTGATAAAGGGGTCCATTACTTGATTACAATCACCACCCAAGATTAAAAAAATCATCAGCATATTTAGTAAATGTTTTGGAAACGTTGGGCCGAAAGGAATTATCAGCTTGGGTAGGACCATAAATATTACAAATAGTTAAGGGAACATTGTTAATAATTAATTTTACAATAAGCCATCTGCCTTCAGGATGGACGTATTTAGAAACAGTTACCAATTTTTATTTCTTGTGGCAAAGAGGAATAACACCATTTTTCTCATTTGAAGAAGGAGAAACAAAAACAGAACTCACCCAATCTCGTTTAAACTTCAAGGCCTCTGGCTTAGAAAGGTGACTCTCTTGAAGAAGAACGAGGACAGGGGAATATTTAGCTGAATGCGATAAAGTTCTCTGCCTCTTTATAGGATGAATTACTCCTTTAATGTTCCAATAAACAACCCTGCATAAAGCAACAAGTGCAAATATATAAACAGTATTGTTCTTGTAGGACAAAAAGGTACATCAAACATGAAAATATCAAAAGAGTTACCAGGAAGAAAAGGAAGAAAAACCAGGGTAGAGGGAAGTAGAGTCAGGACATGTCAACAATGATGACTGCAAACACATACCTGATGAAGATATACAATTGGGAGAGAGTCGACTACAGCACTGGCTAAGACAGCACAGCAAGGGAGATGAGTTGACAGAGAAATGGAACATAACAAGGTAAATGGCGAAGATAAAGAAGATCGAGGAACCTGAAAAGAAAAAGAAGGTTAGTCAGTAATTGCAAAGAACACTATGGTCGAAAAGAAACATAAAGAGGGAGCCTGATAAGAAATAGGAGAACTGCATCCAAAAACTAGGATAGTATGCAGGAAGAGGACCCTTCAACACAAAGTCATTCATTTTGATAAAGCGGCTAAAGTCTCCATAGAGCCGGAAGAATGTAAATGAAGAAATTGTCTTAGTGAAGGAGGAGTTTTTACTCTGGAATGCTACTTTAAAGAGGCAAGGATGAAACAAACCAAAGAGGGCTCTGAAAGAACGTAGTTGTGGACAAAGATTAGGAACTTCTTTTGCCTGGCAGCTGTAGCTCTTGAGACATCCTGTGAAATAAAGATTTTAACACCTTGCCTTAAAAGTTCCTTTAAAGCATTCACTGCATTGAGAACTTTCACTAGACCAGTAAACTCCAGGAAAAACATGATGACACCTCTGGGTTTGAATGACGAGGAGGATGAGATAGGACGAGGACCTAGACGATGAGATCTCTGAATATTCAAGTGTGAAGAAGGAGGCAAGTACACCAGTTGAGGCAAAAAAGAAGTGAAAAAGTATACAGGGTCTATTCCTTCTAATCCCTCTTGAAGCCCACAAAGACGTAGATTATTCCTTCTATTTTATTTTCTAAGTCTTCAGAATCAGCCTTTAATAGCGCCACCTCCTTCTCCAGTATTGCAATTTTCAAAGGTTCATCATGCACATCACTGACACGTTGTTCTAATACAGTGACTCTGGATTCCATTTGAGACCAGTTGTCGATCAGATTCTGGATACACCTATTGGTTTCCTCCACAAAAGGAAGGAGTGTTCAAATTTCTTCAAGAACCAGGTCAAGAGAAATAGGAAAAGATGATTTCTTAGGAGATAAGGGGGGACCTGCTTAACTCTCTTGTGAGTAGATGAGGACGCTATCGAAGCAATCTTAGTTGATGAAGAGGATGAGGATGACATATTGGTTGTAGGTGGAGTACTGCTCAAGGAACAGTTGATGGATTTTAAAAATGAGGATCATTTCTCTGAGGAGTAGGTAGCGTGAAGAGGAGACTCCTTACGTTTCTTCAATTTACCCATAAAGTTGCCGAAGTTACCTCAGATGCTGAGCCTCATACAGGCTGAGTAAAGCGTAGCATGAAAGTCACAGCAGTGCAAAACATCATAAGAGATCCATAAGGCTAGAGGAAAGAGATAATATACCCCCATTGTCAATACAGCAAGAAGGAAGGAGTAATAGAAAAATCACCTCAGATGTGTTCTAAATGCAGCTAAAATGGATGCCGCAAAGAAGAAAAAGAGAAAGGACTTAAAAAAGGCCATTAGAGTCACCAAAATGCCATTACAGCAGTCTTGCAGTCTCATCCTGCCTCCTGACGATCAAGACATCTATTTTTGTGGCAGACCGATGGTTAGAAGTGACTCCAAATAGCTCCGGTCGCCTGCAGACGAGACGAAGTCCCGAGCTAGGCGGCCGTCTTTTTGAAATACCTTGTTTTCTAATCGGTCAGGAACACTCAAGCCTTTGCAGTGGCAACCCACAGAGAAGGTCGAGGAAGGTCACGGTCTGTACCCAGCACGGACCAGGAGACACCTTTACTGGTTTGAACTGGACTATGCACAGGGACACCAAGTGTGCCCCAGATTCAGAGTTTCAGGTACTTTGGAAGTGTACCCACCCAGCCCCAAAACTTTAAATCCTGTCTGGGAGATTGCACCTCTACCTATATGTCCGGCTGTGTCACAGACAACCCGAGACAATGGTCTCTGAAGGCTGCAGAGGAGCTCTGCTCATGCAGGGTACCCTCTCACCTAAAACCTAGCACTCTGCCTACAGGATTGTCAAGGCCTGCTACAGGGGTGACTAATAAGTTTAAAGTGTAGTGACCTATAGATATAGTAAACCTATACCTAACGTAAGTGATGCAAGCACCAGCTTACACAGGCTGCAATGGCAGGCCTGTAGTTCTATTTTGCATGGCCTCTCATGGGTGTCATAATACATGTTTTAGCGCAAGGGGTACCTATGCCATGGGTACATGGGTACCATATATTAGAGACTGACAAGGGTACCCCAGTATCAAATCTGGAGTGTACCAAAGTACATGGTGTAACATCTTATGGAGAAAGCAGACAGACTGGGGTCCTGATTATCAGGATACCTTCAGACTCTTCAATACAGTGTAACAACAAGCAAAAAGTTGGTGTATCCATAAGAAGCAGATCCTACTTTCCTACACAACCCCCCTCCAATGTAAGGAGTTGAGACTAACCTTGCCCAGTTGAGTCTTCATGTTCTAAGTGGAAATATCTGGAGAGTCCATCTGCATTGGCATGGTTACTCCCAGGTCTATGTTCCACTTAATAGTCCATCCCCCGTAGGGAAATGGACCACCTCAAAGGTTTGGGGTTTTCACCCTTCATCTGTTTGAGCCATAAGAGGGGCTTATGATCTGTCTGAACTATGAAGTGAGTGCCAAACAAGTATGGCCTCTGTTTCTTCAGAGCCAAACCACAGCAAAGGCTTCCCTCTCAACGGCTGTCCAAAGTTTCTCTCTGGGTGTCAACCTACTGCTATAAAAGCTACTGGTTGATCCTGACCCTCTGCATTAAGTTGTGACAACACAGTCACTACCCTCAACTCAGATGCATCTGTTTGGACAATGAATTGTTTGGAATAGTCAGGACTTTGCAGAATGGAAGCCGTGCACATGGCCTGCTTGAGGTCATCAAATGCCTTCTGACAGCTAACTGTCCACTAAACATTCTTGGGCATTTCATTTGATGTAAGATCATTAAAGGGGGTCACTATATACCCATATCCTTTTACAAATCTTCTGTAGTACCCAGTCAGGCCCAATAAAGCTCTGACTTGAGTCTGGGTAGTGGGAGCAATGATGGTCTGGATTATGCTATTCTATAGTTGAACCTGGCCTCCACCCATAAGGTGGCCCAGGTAAACAACCTTACTCTGCCTTATCTGGCACTTGATGGCCTTGATAGTGAGACCTGCTTTATGCAGAGCCTCCGAAACATTCTTCAGGGGGACCAGATGATCCTTCCAGGTGGAGCTAAAGACAGCTATATCATCAAGATATGCTTTACTGCAGGCTTCCAGGCCTGTAAGGACTTTATTCACCAGCCTTTGGAATGGAATGTGACAGGTGCATTCTTCAAACCAAAGGGCATCAAAATACATTGGTAATGCCCATGCTGTTTTGGGTTTGGCATCCTCAGCTAGTCTGATTTGCCAATATCCAGCAGTGAGGTCAAATGTGCTCAAGAGCTTGGCTGAGTCAAAAGTTTCTTAGGGTCCGATTCACAGAACTAACTTAAGACAAAATCCTAAACCTACTACTTTTGGTATTCACAGAAGTTAGGCTTTTGTCTTAAGTTTGTCTTAAGACAAACTTAAGACAGACTTAAGACATACTTAAGACAAAATCCTAACTTAAGTCTGACTTAGGTCTATCTTAAGTTTGTTTTAAGACAAACTTAAGACAAAATCCTAACTTCTGTGAATACCAAAAGTAGTAAGTTTAGGATTTTGTCCTAAGTTAGTTCTGTGACTCGGACCCTAAGACCTCCGATGAGTTCATCTACCCTAGGAATAGGGTGAGCATCAGTCCTAGTGACTGCATTGAGCCCCCTGCATTCTACATAAAACCTCACCTCTCTCTTACCACCCTGGGTATGAGGTTTGGGTACCAGGACCACTGGACTAGCCCAAGGGCTATCTGAGGGTTCAATCACTCCCAATTCCAACATTTTCTGGACTTCTGTCCTGATACAGTCCCTGACATGATCAGGTTGCCTGTAAATCTTATTTTTAACAGGCAGACTGTCCACAGTGTCCACTTCATGAGTGCACCAGGTGGTCTGACTTAGAGACAGTGAAAACATATGCCTAAACTGATTTAGAACTTGTCTGCAATCAGTTTGCTGCTGATAAGTGAGGACCTCAGTCCTGATGCAATCTCTGACATGGTCAGGCTGCCTGTAAATCTTATTTTTAATAGGTATGCTCTCTCCTGTGTCCCCTTCATGGGTACACCAGGTGGTCTGACTGGGAGTCAGAGAAAACATATGCCTATATTGATTGAGGACCTTCCTGCAATCAAACTGCTGTTGCTCAGTGAGGCTGCCAGCCAAAGATACACCATCGACTGAGTCATTATCAGGGTTATGTGAGAGCAGGTCAGGGAGTGGGTCACTCTCTTCCTCCTGTCCCTCATCAGCCATGATCAAGCCCATGTCTGTCCTGTCCACATAGGGTTTGAGCCTGTTTACACAGAGCACCCTAAGGGGGCTCGTGGGAGTCCCAAAGTCCATCAAGTAGGTAATCTCTCTATTCTGCTCAGCAATAGTATGGGGTCCACTCCATTTGTCCTGGAGGGCTGCTGGGGCCACGGGCTCCAACACCCATACTTTTTGTCCTGGCTGATAAACCTGTACATCCTTTGGACATGCCAAGCATTTTGCATTTCTTGACTTGCCTCAAAACTTTTGCTGGCCTTCTTCATGTAGTCAGCCATCCTGGAGCGGAGACCAAGTACATAGTCCACAATGTCTTGTTTAGGTGGTTTGAGAGATAACTCCCATCCCTCTTTCACCAAACACAGGGGACCCCTAACTAGATGTCCAAACAGATGTTCAAAAGGGCTGTAGCCAACCCCCTTCTGTGGGATCTCTCTGTAGGCAAGGAGAAGGCAGGGCAGCAGGACATCCCATTTTTGCCTAAGCTTTTCTGGGAGGCCCATGAGCAAGGCCTTGAGGGTTTTGTTGAATCCCTCAACTAACCCATTGTATGGTGGGTGATAGGGAGTGGTGAACTTGTGGTTCCCTCCACACTTCTTCCACCTTTTAGTGATGTAACTTGACAACATGAAGTTGGTACCTCAGTTAGATAAAACCTCCTTTGGGAAACCCATTCTGGAAAAAAATCCCAGGAGGGCCCTGGCCACCACAGGAGCTGTGGTGGTTCTAAGGAATATTGCCTCTGGATACCTAGTGGTATGGTCATCACCACAAGAATATAACTGTGCCCAGATGCAGTTTAAGGGTTCATGGGACCAATTATGTCAATCTCAACCCTTTCAAAGGGACCTCCCACCATAGGTAGTGGTATGAGGAGGGGCTTTGTGGTACTACCTGACTTACCACTGGCCTCACAGGTGGCACAGGAGCGAAAAAACTCCTCGGTGTCCTCTGACATGTGAGGCCAGTGAAAGTGAGGGACAAGCCTGTCCCAAGCCTTACTTTGGCCTAGGTATCCTGCCAAGGGAATGTCATTTGCCAAGGTGAGTAGGAAGCCCCTAAACCTCAGAGGTATGACCAACCTCCTTGTGGCACCAAGCTTGGGGTCTCTACCCTCTCAGTAAAGAAGTCCCGCATTCCAATAGATTCTGTGGGATCCACTGACGCGCCCAGTAGCCCCAGCAGCAGCTTTCTGTCTGAGGGGTTCAAGAGAGGGGTAGGCTTGCTGCTCCTGACTCAGATCTGCCCTGGAAGGGCCCCCTGTCCCCAAGAACTCAAGCTGGTCAGGTTCCAGTTCGTCTGGGACATTTCCTTCACGGGGACTGAGATCATCGCCCTGAAGAGACTGATCCTCTTTCTGAGCCTGGGGGGAAGACACAGCCTTAACCCTCCTGCTTCTTCTCTTGAAAGGCACCTGGTTCCATTTTTCAGAATCCAGGGCCTGTTCAGTAGACATCAGTTTGGCCTGTGACCTGGTCGCAGCAAACACATCTGTAAAGATGCCCAGCATTGCTACATGAGTCCTTAGTTCCACTTCAGCCCAGGCTGAAGTTTCCGAATCATTACCCAACAAGCATTCTACTGGCAGGTCTGAGCAAATCACAACTTTATTTGGGCCAGTTACCCCTCCCCAGCTGAAATTAACAACTACCAAGGAATGATCAGTCCTGACATTGTTAGCATTGGTCACTTGGTACATCTCATCAAGTATTATCTGGTCAGGGTCCACAAAATCTTTTGTCACCATAGTGACACTTGCACACGTGTCCCTGTAAGCCATGGCCTCCTTACTATTAATCAAAAGATGTTGCCTGTATTTGCTCAGGTTACTGGGACTGATAAATAAGGTGGCAATATCCATGCCACCATCACAGACACGTGCAGCCTGAGCTGGAGTTCTGACAGGCCAGAACCCATCTCAGAGCCCAAGGTTTACCCCTACTATTCCCTTCAGGCCTGGGCGTAATTCTCAGAGTTTTGCTATGTGAAACTTTCGAGAAGTTACAAAAAAACTCTGCGAAGTTCCACGAATGGTGGAGTGCAGTGCAAACTGCAGTTTGTGCTGGTATTCCTGCCGTTCGGGTAGAAATTCTACTCGAGCACAGCTCGCGCTCGCAAACTTACCTTTTGTGATCGCTAACCTTACCTTTCGCGATCGTGAGTGGGGAAAAAAACTCCACTGCACATGGCAAAGTGGAGTTTTCTGCGCTACGCAAACTCCGCGGAGTGCAAAGTGCAGAAAACTGCAAACTCCGCGAGCGGAACGAAGTTCACAGCCCAGACCTAATTATCTTGTTCCCTGTACCACCACTTGAAACTGTCCTAGGGGGAGCAGTTGCCTTAGGGGCAGTAGTGGTTGGAATTGAATCCTTGGCTTTTAGACAATTGGCATATTTTGTCCAATTGGTCTTTTCTTTACATAAGTAACACCAAGCTTTCTTTTTGGCTTTTCGTTTGTTGGATTGTGACCCCCTCCCAGATGCAGGTTTTATGGGCCCTGATGAAGACTTTTGATCCTGGTTCTGACCCACTTATCTGCTTTCTTTCCCAATTCTAGGGAGAAGTCAGGTCAGAGTCAACCAGGTGTTGATGCAACAACTGATATTGGCATTTATTGAGGATCTGCTCCCTCATAATCAAACTGTACAATCCCTTGAAATCATTCACTTTGCTGCCAAGCAACCAGCCTTCCAGAGCCTTAATGGCACTGTCCACAAAGTCTACCCAGTCCTGATTCTGTTCATTCTGGGTGTCTCTGCACTTATTCCTGTACTGTTCAGTGGTTAAGCTAAACCCATCAATGTGAGCACTCTGTAGGGCTAAATATTTATCAGCATCCTCCTCTCTAACTGTAAGGAACTTATCTATACCTTTGTCAGCAAAAGAGAGCCACAAGATAGCAGCTCACTGCTCTTGAGAGACCCTTTGTACTTTACAGGACCTCTCTAAAGCAGTTATCCATTTATGGATGTCACCCACAAATATGGGAGGGGGGACAATCTTGCTCAGGTTCCTATTGTCCAAATAATGTTCCTTTACTCTAGGGACACTGCGCTTACCACCATGGGACTCTGGTACAAAATTTATTTCTAGCCCTCTGGACCTCCAGGGACTCTTTAACAAGGTCAGTTGTTCTTGACTGAGCCTAAGCTTAGCTTTCTCAAGCTCAAGAAATTGGCACTCCCTGTCATAAGAGTGGTCCTTCTTGCTAGATACAGAGGTCCCTACAGACTGTCCTGAGTGATGTGATTCTGCAGAGGGAGATCTAGATCTCCTTGGTAAGCTCTGCACTCTTCTACTAAATTATCAAAAGTCAGTTCATCCCCCAAGCTGGAGTGCTTGTTGGCACCAATGAAACTCCAAGATGGCCGCCAACATGCAAATTCTGCAACAGTACACCACTGTTAGCAGTCTATTCTTTTGAGTACAGAACACCTTTTCAAGTGCGCATCAACATTCCACTGCGCACTTCACTGAAGAGATTATGAGAAGAGCATCTGTTTCCTGCGTCGTGTTAGTTAGGTAGGGTAGGTCGCAGAAAATCTGGGGTTAACTTCGTCGGAATTCAGTTATTCCCTTCAGTCTTCAAGTTAGTGTCATCAGTAGTCATGATAAAATAATTCAGAGCGAATACACTTCTTGCAAACTAATTCCGAGGGCTAAAGAATTGTCACATACGATTTCATATGAACCGTCTGCAGATAGAAATCCTTCATGTACATTCTTCTCCACAGCTTGTGTGAACTCAGAAACCTTTGGTACAGCTATTAGTCTCAGCTGTTCCAATTCAGTTGGACGCGGGCGCAGCTGTTCCAGCGCCGTCTCTGTCTAAATAACCTTCGATTCCAGAAATCCTCCAAAGAAAGAAATAAAGAGTAAGGGTGGGCATAGTTCGCGAAGTAGCGCTACGCGAAGCTACACGAAGTGCACTTCACACTACGCAAACTTCACGTAGCACTACCCGAGCTGCGTAGTAGCATGTTCGCACTGTGCAAGATGCGTTTTCACTGATTGCACAGTGCGGACAAGCATCTGGCACTGTGCAATCTTGAAATTGGCATCTTGCACAGTGCGAGCTGTAGTTTTCTGCTGCTCGAGTAGATTATTACTCGAGCAGCAGCTTTCTCAACGCGAACTGGTAGTTTCTCATTGAGAGCGGTCGCGAGCATGCGCAACCACTCACAATGAGAAACCTGACCGCCCCGCGTTGAGAATCTCGCTGGGATGTCATTTTGCTTGCTCGCGGTCGCGAACATGACGTTGAGGACCGCGAACAAGCAAAAAATTACCGCTGCACTACGCGTGTTCGCACTGTGCTACGTGCAGCTCGCGTAGTGCGAAGTTGCGCAAACTTCGCAAACTCCGCGAGCGTAGCGTAGTGCTTCGCCCAGGGTTCATAAAGAGTTTAAAAGCGGACATTACTCTTTTCGTGTTTCATAACGAACAAGGAGATGATAACTTCCCTTTAACAGAAAAATCAACTAGGACTGGGCGTAGCTGTTCAACACGCCGCCCCTTTTTGTAGAAGCCATTCAATTCTAGTTGAGTTAATTAAGGAATAATACAACCAGAAACTACATGGAATAGATGTTCTCTGGTGTCTCTTTAAAAGGTCGATAGTTTAATAGAATAAACTTTCCACTTGACGAAGTCAGAAAATATTTCTACATCTAAAGCCAGAGACTTCTTATTTTTATTTTAAAAGGAACTGAAGACTTATTGCAAGGCAGAAACAGAACCCACATTTAAAGTCTTCTCTCCATCTCTTCATAGTGAGTTAAAAGAGAGAAAAAAGAAATTAGAGCTCATCGGTTAAAAAAGGTATAAAAGATTGGCACACACACACTTTCTTTTAAAGACTTAGCAGGCTCCAGCACAGAACGTACCTAGGAGTAAAGAAGAGAATAGAGTGAAGACTTCTCGTACCAACAGTACAAACTAAAACATGAGAAGTAAAAAGAGAAGTGAGCTTCAAAAGATATTCTGGTAAGACAAGTAATCTATAATTAAATTGAAGAGAGAGTAAGTTTAAGGTAATAGTTAAATTAATGTGAAAATGTTAATGTTGGCAGTCTTGTAAGAAGAAGAAGAAGAAAAAGACGAAGCAGAACAGGCAGATTTTTAGAGCAGTCTCTTCTCTGTCCCAACCCCTTTCCCCTCTTAGTACTTACCTGCGATGGAACACTGAAAACCTGGCTGGGAAGGTTCAGAGAAGGTCATTGGGATTTAGCGCTGTTCTGCTCCTGTGCAGTTCAGATAACTAAAGACATTTGTCCCTGACACTCACAGACAACCTGGGAGAATGGTCTCCGAAGGCTGCAAAGGGGCTCTGCTCATGCAGGGGCACCGTCTCATGTAAAACCTAGCACCCTGCCTTCAGGATTGTCAAGGCCGCTATACGGGTGACTTATAAGTTTTAAGTGTAGTGTCCTATTAATATAGTAAACATATATCTAACGGAAGTGGTACAAGCACCAGCTTACACAGGTTTCAATGGCAGGCCTGTGGTTCAATTTTGCATGGCCTCTCATGGGTGGCATAATACATGCTTCAGCCCAGGGGAGACCTCTGGGATACCTATGCCCTGGGTACATGTGTACCATATACTAGGGACTGACAAGTGTACCCAGTATCCAATCTGGAGTGTACCAAAGTACATGGCATAACATTTTAATGAGAAAGCAGATAGACTGGGGTTCTGATTATCAGTATCCCAGTCAGACTAGTCAAAACAGTGTAACATCAGGCAACAAGTGGGGGTAACCATAAGGCGCAGATCGTCCTTTCCTACACATACATTGCTGTGTCTGTAGATGTCCTAGGTTTTCCTCAATTTTCCATTCACACATTTTTCTTCAATTTTTTGAAGATTTTGACTTGGCAGGTTGGGTGTTTGAAAGAAACGTCAAAATGGTCTGTAAGAAGCGGATATTGGGTGACATGTGAGATTGATTTGCAGAGTGTGCTACTACTGACAAAGTGTGCCCTCCATGCATTCTTACAGGCCCAGAGGATGGAAGAGTCCAGGAGGTTGGGCGGTGCCAGGTCCAGGGTTCTGCTGCTCTGTGTCACCCTCTTCTTCACTGTAGGATGGGGTAAGTAAAAGACAGCGACCTAACCACACCTCTCTCCATCTAGGCGGTGTGACAAACTATTGTGCACTGACCACAGTCCACAGTGATTCATGCACATTTTTTTTCGTGAATATAAATAGAGTCCTGAGGTTTTGCATCTTTTTATTTCAGATGTATGTTTAGTGCTGTATTTATAGTTTGTACTTTTGCTCATTTTTACACTAGTATTACAAACACTGTTTCATATTGTTATTATTCTCAGCGCTGGGATGCATTTGCATTTTTATTCACAAAAACTGTTCTCCTTTTTTTGGGATGTTCGATGAAATGCTTTGTTTTGCTTATTTGCTAATTTTTGTTAGGTCTTGCATTAGCCAAGACATTTCGTTTTTTCCCAAAAAATGAATTTAAAAAAACATACATACATAGAGTGGCCGTCAGTCAGTACTGCACCTACATCTTACCTCCGCCCACAACAGCATAGAACATGATCACTGGTTCAGACCACTTCAACCATTGGCTACTGACAGTGTGAGTGATAGCATTCCATCTCCTTCACTCTGCTTCTGCCATAGGACAGAGGAACACCAGTCCCTTACTAACTGACTCTTAGCCCCTCAAGTTGGTTTTGGCGCTGCTCCAGAGTGGTAATGGCTGATCAGACGGTAAGGCTGCACGCTGCAGCACATGGACTGAGGAGATCATTATTGTTTTCCCTAAGTTGGCATGAGCACGCAGAATATCCGCTGCTTTGCTCACGTTACTGCACACACTTGTTTTTCAGAAGCCTCTTCTGCAACTTTCACATAAGAACATACAGTTTTTTTGCATGCATCAGCAGTTCCTGGGATTTAGTCTGAACATTGTGTGCAAGGTCGATTAACAATGCCCCTTGTTATTCTTTTCTGGTCAGGCCCTAGCACCTAGACAAAACATGTAAATCCAGCTGTTGTTTGGGAATATGTACTTTGGTCTTATTGAAATACATGGATCGGTTGCTAACACTTGGAGAGGGACCTGTCCACGGCAGAGAGCATGAAAGTACCTGTGATGTAGATTTACCATCTATTGACTAAGGTACGGTATATATTCAGCTTGCTTCTTTACAGCTTGTGCTATCTTGTTGTATATAATGACAGCACATTTCATGATCTACGGACTAATTGCTATGCTGCTTGTTGTGGCCTGTATGCTGCAAAGTAGAGCACGTTAGTTAAAATAAAAATTTTAAACTTATTTGTGTCCCTGTCAGTCGATGTTGTGGACGAGTACAAGTGTGGGAGTAATAAGGGAGTGTCTTGCAACCGCGATTCCTGAGAGAGTCGAGAGTTTTGTGTTCTGGGGAACCTAATCACTTGTGTCTTTGTGGGAGAGTAGGAGGGCAAGTGTGGCACTATAGCAAGTCTGTCCTGGACTTATGAGTGCTATGGTGGTGGGTTGACTCAGTCCCTCCCTACTACTGTCCTATAATTCTACACATAGTTTGGTGTTTGCACAGAATCCCAACAACTAGAGGGATTTAGGTAGTCTTGTGGGGCCCTGCACCACCGGGGCTCTACATAATGCTAGAGCGCCTCATTGTCAAACATGTTCTGAATGTCTGAGATGTAATCAGTGGTGCCGTCATTCACAAAGGGTGGTGGGGCAGGTAGAGGGAGTGCAGGGGTAGAGCACACCGGGGACATGTTAAAAATAATAAATAATAAATGACCTGACATCGCCTGCTGCCTCCTGCGTCACGTCGCTCCTACTGGCCTCTGCCTCATTCCTTTGTAAAATGCTAGTACATGCAAATGAAACAAAGTTCCCGACCGCAAGCCTACTTTATCTGATCGTCTACACCATGGATATGACCAACAAATGAGTGGCAGTACAGCGGGCAAATCATTATTCCTGAATTATACTGTCATTCCTCCACCTCCAGTCTTGAAAAAGACCCGTCGCGACCACCGACTGGGGCGCTTTAGGGTCGAAACGTCGACGCCCAATTAGGTCCAGAAAACTCCGTGATTCCTCCACACTGTATTAGGATTCCCTGGAGATTAATTAATTGTTGGCCTATTTATCATCTATAATTGTAGTTATTCATTATCACTGTATATATATCTTAGCACCCGAGCACGCTTTGCACCTACTGTCACTGAACTGTATTTATGTTTGATGGCCTTACTTTGTATTGATTGTTTTGTAACTGAATGGAGTAATTCAGCACAAACGATTTTGAATTCTAAATATAAATGCTTATGAATTCAACATTTGGCCATACCACTCGCAATCCGCAAAATCCGCGAATTCTCGCGAATTTGCGGATTTTTTTTTTTTGAGTTTGCGCGGGTTTCTGCCAGGTCGCGAGGGGTTTTGTACAATTTCGCAAACGCGAACTTACCTGTCGGGTCCCAAGTTTTGCGAACTTGTTGTTTCTACGTGTCCAGCCTGTTTGGGACACTCTTCTTCATCACTGCCCCCCTCTGTCACCACTGCCACTCTCTGGTTTTCCCATGCCACCCTCTGGCTCACCCATGCCACCCTCTGTTTCATCACAGCACCCTCTGGTTGTCCAGTGTACATTATTGTGGCAAAGCAAAGCACACCTTCCCTGCCTCAAGTGACCTGAATTAATTTGGGGCTGATTAATGTGTAACAGAATATTTTTTTAGCTGGCACCTGCTTCCTTAGTGCATCCTGATTAGTGATCTTTTGCACTTGCTAAGTGCTTTCATTGTTGCAAAATTAGTTACAACACCTGCCCTGCCCCAACTGACAATAATGAATTAGGGGCTGATTAATGTGTCACTGGATTTGAACTTCCAGCCTGGCTCCTGCTTGTCTCCCTTAGCTGTAATTTAGGACCTTTGTGGCATATGTGTAACTATTCTGAGGGTCAGAGCAGGGTCACATAATAGTTGCAAGTAGGCAACTGAACTCTGGAGGGGCCCCTCAGGAAGCACTACAGGAAATGGCTACTAATGATGAGCTTGAACTTTTGAACCTGGTAAGTAGTTTCAGTTTTGCTAAGATCGTATTTCTGCAATTTAGCGCTTATTCGCGGGGCGCGAAGTTGAACTGGGAAGCCGCGAACTCACGCGAACAGTGCGAGCAAGCCATAAAATCCGCTGCTCGCGGATTTGCGGATTTACTGAAAATCCGCAAAATCCGCGAGCGGAACGGATTTTCCGCCCATACTGACTCTGCACCAGGCAGTGGGGCGACGCTTCTCCGCCATTGCTGAGGGTCCACCACTGGATGTACCTACAGAGTGGGGAACGCTAATCACAGACCATTAACATAAATCTATACAGCAAAAAAACCTCACTTAATGGCATGAAGTAGACTTGCTCGTGGTCAGACTGCACAGCGAAGACAGAAGCCAGAAGTCTTCAGATGAATGAAGGATTTATTCATTTACATGGAAGATAAGTAAAGCAATCTAGAAGGCTCAGGTTAGCAGGTACAACTGACACAGGAGCATTGTCTACTCATAGGCAAACATTCTCAACAAATATTATACAGAATACATGAGCCACTACAAAGGAACATTCTAATTTAACCATACTCTATAAAAGAGGAGCACTAACACATACAGTATAGATACCACGTGTTTCCCTCTTTTTAATAAATGAAGAATAAAACCTATTATTGAATATATCTAATGGGAGTTTTCTTTACTCTAAAACTTTTTCTAACATTACTAAAATTCAGTAAACTCTTATCATTGGAATCACCAACACTTTGCAAACTCTTATCATAAGAATCGTAACACATTTTGAATTTTGCTATGCGACCCATGTTCCACCATTGGCCATTGTCTAATTTAACAGCATTACCTCTAATACTAACAATGCCAGCTGGTTCACTGAATTGAGATTTCCCTTTCTGCAAGAGCAAAGGATCTTTGACACAAACTTTATCACCAACGGTGAAATGAATTGTTCTTTGTTTCGTTGCAGAAGAGACACTTTTTTGACATCTACGAATACTAGCTGCATTCACTAAGATTTTTGCTTTGACAGATTCTTTAGCTACATTACAATCACTATTTAAAGAATTCACTTTCCAAAATGGATTGAGAGTAGAAACAACTTTCCTGCCTCTCATTAGTTCAAATGGAACACATCCTGAAATAGAATGAGGTGTGATTCTATATGCTCACACAACATCCCTTATGGCAGACTCACAGACTACCTTAGCTATTAATGCACTTTGGATGCATTCTACCAACACTTTGTTAAATCTTTCAACTTTTCCGTTGGCTCGAGGAAAGAACAGTGGAGTGCGTAGATGTTGTATACCCATTTTTTCAAAAACATCTTGCATAGTTTGTGAAGTAAATTGTACTCCATTATCTGGGAGTAATACTTCCGGAGTACTTTCTCTACTGAACACATCTTGAAGAAAACAAATCAAAGATTTAGTGTTAGGTTCAGACACACCTCTGACTTCTACCCACCTCGATAAATGGTCAATCAAAACAATGAAATACTTCATACAGTTAGGAAGTACATGAAAAGGTCCTAAAAAATCAACAGCCACTCTTTGCCAAACTCTATCAGGAGAAATTGTAGGTTTGATAGGTGCAGAAGAAGTAGATAAATGTTTGTCAATATATAAACACTGGGTACAATGATTAACCGGAGCCGCCACCTACTATCAACTGAAGGCCACCAAAAAACGTTACGAATCCTGCGTTTCGTGGCAGTCATCCCTAAATGACGAGTATGCATAGTTTCTAAAAAAAATTCTGAAACAAGACGGTGGAATTAGCTTGCATTCCCTGACTAAGAGTTTACCCTCAAAAGATAACTCATTAGCAATTTTGCAAAAGGGTTGTAGACCAGGATTAATAAATCTTTCTTTAGGCCAACCGTTAATAACACAGTACATGACTTGTTTTAACAAAGAATCATTTTCCAAGGCTTTACAACATTCTTCCATATCATTACAAATCACATTATCTTCAAGGGCAGCAATGATACATTCCTCAATATCATCCTCTTCCATCTCACTGGAATTATCAATTGGAACAGGATAGAAAGTCAGCTTTCACATTTTTGCCACCAGCTATATACTGTACAGTGAAATCAAATTCCAAGAATTTTGTAGACAGTATAGCTAGCCTAGTAGTGGCTGTCTTAATTTTGGTACCAGGCAAAATATCAACAAGAGGCTGGTGATCTGTTCGGAGAAAAAAATTCCTCCCCCAAAGATAAGGCTTGAATTTCTCAACACTCCACACACATGCAAGCATTTATTTTTCGATGACAGAATATCTTAATTCTACCTCTTTCATTCTTCTAGAGGCACAACCAATAGTGAATTATTTATTGCCTACCATCTGTGACAAAACTGCACCCATACCATATGAGCTGGCATCCACAGTTATATAAGCTTGGAGAGCAGGTGCAGAAAGTATGCTATTTTTGATACACTGGAAATGATCCTGACAGGTGGAAGTCCAAACAAAATATGAACACTTCTTCAACAAACATCTAAAGCACTCAGTAAGCCTTGCAAAAATTTCAATAAACTTGGAGTAAAACTCACATAAACCAATGAATGATCGTAGTTGTTCTTTGTCTGTAGGGTGAGGAGCGTTAACAATACCATCAACAATACTAGGTTTTGGTTTGACCCCATTGTTGGATAGAACATGATCTAAATATACAATTTCATTGACTTCATATACACACTTGTCTTCTCTAACAGTAACATGGTTATCCTGTAAAATCACGAGAACTTGTTGAAGAATTGTATTATGTTCATCCTTTGAATTAGTGTGAACTAAGATATCATCCTGGAACACAACTACATTGGGAGTGTTACTAAACATATTAATCATTACTTTTTGAAAAACTGACGCTGCCGACGCCAGTCCAAATGGGATTCTACAGAATTGGAATGTACCATCAGGCGTAATGAATGCTGTGAGATGTCTTGAAGATTCATCCAATTCCACCTGATGGTAGGCAGCTCGAAAACCTAATTTTGAAAACCACTTAGACTAACCAACAGCAGTAACAAGATCCTAAATATGAGGTAAAGGAAACCTTTCTACCCAATAGCGTTGTTGATGGTGTGTAAGTCCACACATAAACGCAGCTTGCCATTCCTTTTTTTTGCCAAAACAATGGGAGAAAGCCATAAAGTGGCATCTACATTTTCGATAATGCCATTGTCTTGCATACTTTTCAACATAGTAGTCAATTCATGCCTTATACTGTGAGGTACATTACGTAACCTGTGTTTCACAGGGATTGCACCTTCTTTAACTTTGATAGTGTACGAAAAATGTTTTATCAAACCAATTCTGTCTGAAAACACATCTCTAAATTTATCTTTCCAGTAAGTACCATGAGAAAATGAATGATCAGCCACAGAGTTAGTGAGAGAAACAGGATGCTTAAGACCAGGTTTGATAACCATGCCAAATTCAGCTTGATGCCACCAACCCAACACATTGATGCCTTTAAATGCAATGTAAATTTTCCCTTGAATGGTTTTCGTTTCAAAGGTAATATTACCACAAAAATATCCAGCCAACTCAATTTTAGTTCCATTAAATGCAGTGGTAATGACATCTGGTGGAAGAAGCATTTTATGTCCCCAGTTTTGTTTATATCTGTCAACTGAAATAATGGTAATTCTTGCACCAGAATCAATAGGCAAAGGGATGTTTACAATATCTATTGAAATCTGCACTAACGGATCTGACACAGTCTTATCAGAATAGACAACATTGATATCAACACAGTCTATGGTTAATAGTAGCTCTTCAAGTTTGTTCTCTAAAGTTTGATCAGAATCAACATCATCATTTTGAACATACTGAATAGAATGACGTTTGCCACCTCTACACACATTTCCAAAATTATCAATTTTCTTACATTTCCAACATTCTTGTGTTACAGCTGGACAATTTTTTAAATTTGAAACGTGAGAATAAGACCCACATCTGAAACATTGTATTCTGCCACGACTAAAATTTGCACCTCTAGCACCTCTAAAATAAGAATTGCCCCTAAATGTATTGCTATTGAAATTAGGAGTCTGTGGAATTTGTTAAACTTTTAGTAAAGTTGATAGGGGTGGCAAGACGGCCGCTGACAGGCCGTAAGGAGTAGTCCCACTCTTACCTCTCTCCCAAAGACACGGGCTATAGCTGCCGTTGCCTGCTGCTGAGAGAATGCAGAGAGAACTTCTCTCCTGAATTTGCGTGTTACTGCTGTCGCTGCCTGCTTTTGAGAGAAAGCTGAGAGAATGATGGACTATTCTCACACTATCTTGAAAAATTGCTCTTTATGAAATTATTCTTAGAGAACTATGCTCTGGACACTTACTTGGATTCAGCGGCTACCGTGGCACTTTGCCCCGACTGAAATAAGGCAAGCTCGTTCACGTATCTTTGACCTTATCAGCGGGGCTGGCAGGCAGTGCTGGTCGGTTTTAAGACAAGCCATGGCGCCGAAAAATCGAAAAGCACCAAGGGAGCAAAAGGGACAAAAGGTGCAAAAGGAGCAAAGAGAGAAGAACAAGGATAAAGCTGTCTTTAGTGACCCGGGTGTACCAGCGGCTAACCTGAGGACAAAGACACAGCCCCGTAGACCTACTGAAAAAAATGCTCAAAAGAATGTTGATGAGTCTAAGCTAACTGACAGCAACGGAAAGGTAAAAGAAAAAAAGGAAAAGGAAACGGAAAAAGGTACTGGAGGCAAAAAAAATAGTAAGGTTCCACGGAACGCCGATGAGCAGGGCACCCAACAAACTACACTATGCCAGCCTACCTTTCTTGAGTCCTTTGCCCCCATGGTAGCTCTGTGCTCGCCAAGTCCACGGCCAAGTCTGCATCCTTCCACCGTCGTGGCGGCCGGAGGCGTGCGCATCCAGCGAGAGTTGAACAGCGGCGAGTACCAGCGAGGCGGGGCAGACCGACTTGCGAAGACGCAGGCCGCAGAGGTAGTTATCGATTATCGGATTGTAGAGGCTGCAGCGGCTGGGTCAGAGACACACAGCGTGCATTGTCAAATGGCAGAGCAGCATCAAGAACTAGCGGCGTCTCTGCATGCACCGATCTCCCAAGCGCTACAAGCTCCAGAGATCGCTATGGACTGGCAGGTAGGGGGAGATAGCGCGGCAGGCCAAACTTTACTACCACCTATAACTATAAATGATATTACAAACAGCCCTAAAGGAGGCAATTAGACTGGTTCAGGGGCACAGACTTTGACTTTTTCATTAAGTACTAACCTAAATATGAATGAACAAGGGCAGGGAGCTGAACAGGGTACGGGGGAGCAGACATTAGACCCCTCGAGACCCTCAATGGTAGGGAGCCTGTACATACTGCCTTTCAACACTGGGCCCATTGTAGAAGGTCTAGACATTGCCTCCCTAATTCCTGGCTCACCCAGAGACAATTGTTTTTTCTCTCTTAACGAAGGAGAGGGTGAGGAGAAGGATTAAGAAGGTTCTGAAATAGGCTCACTCTCTTCAGAGGCAGAGAGCTGCACAGAGCCCTCGGAACTAGAGTCAGATGCCTCAGAGGTAGAAGAAGACACAGTATACAAGCCCTCCCCTCGTCGGAAAACTAAGTCCAGCATGAACAGACTGCGAAATAGATCAAAAAAGCCATTAAGTCCTTCACACCCAGAAGTAGTAAAGAGATTGGACTGGGACTACTCTGCTACTTCTCAGCTATACCAGGAGGGAGCAGGAATTAACCCCTTATAGACACACTCACAGAATCAATTGCAGGCTTCTAGTCTTGACCTCGTATACACAACGCTGAAGCAGATGCAGGGGGAGGCCAGGTCAGAGAGCCGTAGAGCTAGACAGGAAAATAAAAAAATACAGGTGTCCCTGCGAAAGGTAAATAAATTTAGGTTTAGTGGGTAGGGTCACGGAAGTCGAAGAATAACTGAGAAGCTGGAGGATGAAGTTGTTAAATGGCAAGAGTTTAGGCAGGATCAAGAGCAGACAACATCAGATGTTTTATGAAAGCTTAAAGATTTCGAGAATCGTCAAAGAAGAAACAACATAAGACTGTGGAGAAGTGTGGCTCAGGGGTTAGAGGCGGCAGACCCGGAAGCTGAGATCAGCCCTGGACCAGGGTTCAATTCCCCGCCTCGGCGGGTCTTGGGCTCAAAAATTCCACGGACTCGATAATTCTCGCTCCGGTGCCTTCTCGACTCACAGGTTCACACTCTGCGACTCTGGGCAATAGCTTGCTTAATCTCCACAATGGCCCCTCGCGGCAGGATGCCTGGCTTTCACCTTGTGGATACCCTGCCGGGGTTATCTCACAGGGGAATACCAGGACGGGTTCCCTAAGCAAGCGCCGGGAAACCCTTTGTGGGTAGCTGTGCGCTATATAAGCTCAAATACATTTACATTTACATTTTACTCTTGGGTGTGGCAGAAAGGAAAGAAGGGCAAGATGTGTGGGCCTACGCTATTGAGTTGCTTAGAGGGGCACTCCCGGAGATAACTGGGTGGGTCTGGGAAAATGAAGTCCAGCGTACTCATAGATTTCCTTTGACTCAGAGAAAGGGTAACACCACAGACAAACCGAGGGCGATTCTGGTTTATGTAGGGAATTATCTGTTGAGAGAAGAAATCATGAGCAAAGCTAAGCCTGAGGCTAAACGTAACTATAAAGACACAAAGTTTTTTGCTAGGCCTGACTTCTGCCACACTACTGTGGAAAGAAGATGGCGGATGAGGCAATTAATAACACCATTTCAGAACTTAGGGTGTGAGGCCTATATAATGTTTCCCAGCCGCCTCAAAGTAGGGAGAAATGGGCAGTTCAGGATATTCTACTCAGAAGTTAAGGCTCAAGAATACCTTACGTGGGTCAAAGAAAATAGAGGTCAGACCGGCATGGCGGGTGTGGTGAAGCAAACAAATAGAATGTCTCAACAATAGGAGGATAATTTAAATGGGGGATTGGATTTGAGATTTGAGATTTAAGTAGTAGAGAAAAGCAGTGGCAGCAGTATAATGAGGTGAAACAAGGGAGGGGGGAGCGACAACCCGGGGTCACAGCTGTTACATATAGGTCTGGATTGACCTATTTGCCAGTAAGGGGGGGCACGTCAGGGGGGCTTTCAGGGGAGGGGGGGAAAGGGAGTGGGTACAGGGCACGGCACATGGATACAACACATGGGGTTTTTGGGAGTTGGAGCAAGATGGCTGAACATAATATGCACTGAAGTACAAAGAAGAGTATTGAGCAATAAATTTAACAAAGGAAAAGAAATGCTTGAACAGTGTAGGGCTATGTGGTTAGGACAATCACCGGATGTATTTTAATCGGTACCCGAATTGTGACATGGAATGTGTGCGGGTTAAATGAGCGGCAGAAGAGGCAAAAGGTCTCTATATTAGTAAAAAGTATGAGGGTGGATTTTCTGTTTCTACAGGAAACACATATCATGGGGACGCAAGGGTATCTTTTGGATCAGTTGGGGTTTCATGTATTGGCATGTTCAAGACAGGGTTCCAGAAATAGAGGAGTGGCTATATTATCCAGGCGTAGGGACAGTGTAACTAGAAAGAAGCTTGAAGATAAATGGGGTAGATGGGTTCTCGTGGAGTGTCTTATTAATGTGGAATGGACCACCCTTGGCTCAATTTACGGATCAACTGAAGATGACCCAGAAGTTTTAGATTTTTTAGATGTGGAATTAGCTACCTGGGCCCCCGTTTTGTTCTTGCTGGGGATTTTAACATCAATGGGGTGGACGGTTTAGGGTTAGTATCATCGGGGAGTTTGTGTATTCTGGCAGTGGGAGGATGTAGGCAGTTATTGTCATCTGGGAGTTTGTGTATATGGGCAGTAGGAGGATGTAGGCAGTTAGTGTCATCTAGAATTTTCTGTATTTGGTCACTGAAACAATGTAGGCAGTTAATATATTTTGGGGTTTTCTGTATTTGGGCAGCGGGACAATGAAGGAAATTTGTGTCATCTGGGGGTCTGTGTATTCGGGAAGTGTGAGGATGGTAGCAGTTAGTGTCATCTGGGCATTGTGTATGCAGATAGTGGAAATATGTAGCCAGCTGGTATCATCTGGGGTTTGTGTTTTTGGGCAGTGGGAGTATGTAGGCAGTTAGTGTAGTCTGGAGGTTATAGTGTTTAGTCAGTGGGAGGATGTCAGCAGTTAATGTCATCCAGGGGTATGTGTATTTGGGCAGTTAGAGGATTTAGGCAGTAAATTTTGTCTGGCAGTTTCTGCATTCCGGCAGCTGGAGGATGTAGGCAGAGAGTGTCATCTGAGGGTTTTTGTATTGGGGCAGTGAGAGGATATAGGCACTTTATTTCATCTGGTGATTTGTATATTGGGGCAGTGGGAGGATTTAAGCTGATTGTGTCATTTTGGAGTTTGTGTATTCGAGCACGTGGAAGATGTAGGCAGCTGGTATCAACTGGTGCTTTGCATATTTGGGCAGTGGAGGATGTAGACAATTAGTGTTGTCTGAGGGTTTGTGTATTTGGGCAGTGGTAGGATGTAGGCAGTCAGTATCATCTGGGGGTGTCTGTATTCGGGTGATGGGAAGATGGTGGCAGATAGTGCACTCTTGAGGTTTGTATATTTGGGCATTGATAGGATGTAGACAGTTGATGTCATCTGGGGATTTGTGCATTAGGTCAGTGGGAGGATGTAAACAGTAAGTGTCATCTGGTTGTTACTTGTTTTTGGGCAGTGGGCGGACATAGGCAGTTAGTGTCATCTTGAAGTTTGTGTATTTGAGCAGAGGGAGAATGGAGGCTGTTCATGTCATCTGGGGGGTTGTGTATTGGGGCTGAGGGAGAATGTAAGCAGTTAGTGTAATCTGGGATTTGTGTATCCGGGCTAGGGAAGGATGTAGGCAGTAAGTGATGTCTGGGAATTTGTGCATTCTAGCAGCAGGAGGTTGTAGGTAGATGGTGTCATCAAGGGGTTTGTGTAATTGGGCAGTGAGATGATATAGGCAATTAATTTCATCTGTCGATGTTTGTATTTGGGCAGTGCGAGGGTTTAAGCAGTTAGTGTAGTATGTGTGTTTGGTATTGATGCAGTGGGAGGTTGGGAGCAGTTAGTTTTGTTTGGGGGCTTGTGCATTCGGGCAGGTTTAAGATGTAAGCAGTTAGTGTCATCTGGGGGTTTGTGTATTCAGGCAGTAAGAGGATGTTTGCTGTTAGTGTACTCTGGAGTTTGATTTATTCGCAGAATGGGAGGATGTAGGCAGTTACTGTCATCTGTGGGCTTCTGTATTTGGGCAGAGGGAGGATGTAGGCAGTTAGTTTTGTCTGGGAGTTTGTGTATTTGGGCAGTAGGAGTATGTAAGCAGTTAGAGTTGTCTAGGTGTTTCTGTAACATGTCTCCTGGATAATGTAGGCAGTTAATGTAGTATGGGGGTTTCTGTATTTGGGCAGTGGGACAATCTAGGCATTTAGTGTCATCTGGGGGGTTTTGTTTCGGGGGTTTCATATTTGGACAGTTAAAAGATGTAGCCAGCAGCTATGATCTGTGGTTTGAGGTTTTGGGCAGTGGGAGGCGGTAGATAATTAGTGTCGTCTGGGGCTTTGTGCATTCAGGAAGTAGGAAGATGTGGGCAGTTAGTGTCATCGGGTGGTTCCTGTTTTCAGGCAGTGGGAGGATGTTGGCAGTCAGTATAGTCTTGAGGTTCCTGTTATCGGGCTATGGGAGGATGTAGGCAGTTATTGCCATTTGGGATTTTCTGTGTTTCGGGCACTGGGAGTTTGGAGCATCTGGAGCAGCTACCTACATCCTCCACCTGCTCGAATACACAAACCCCCAAATGACGCAAACTGCTTACATCCTCCCACTGCACCAATACCAAGCCCCATGCTATGGTAACTGCTTAAATCCTTCTACTGCCCCATTACACAAATCGCCAGATGAAACTGAGTGCCTATATCCTCTCACTGCCGGAATACACAAACCCTTATTTGGGCAGTGGAGGATGTAGACTATTAGTGTTGTCTGGAGTTTCTGTATTTGGAAAGTGGGAGGATGTAGGTCGTTAGTTTCATCTGAGGGTTTGCGTATTCTGGCAGTGGGAGGATGGTGGCAGTTTGTGTAGTCTTGTAGTTTCTGTATTTGGGCAGTGGGAGGTTGAAGGCAGCAAGTGTTGTCTGGGTTTCTGTGTTTGAGCAGTGGGAGGATGTAAGCAGTTAGTGTCATCTGTGGGTTTGTGTTTTGAGGCATTGTAACGATCTAGGCTGTTAGTGTGATCTGTTTGTTTGTGTATTGGGGCAGTGGGAGTATGAAAACAGTTAGTTTCATCTGTGTGTTTGTGTTTTTGGGCAGAGGGAGGATGTAAGCAGTTAGTGTCATCTAGGGGTTTATGTGTTTGGGTGGTCACAGGATGTCGGCAGTTAGTTTCATCTGTGAGTTTGTGTATTCAGGCAGTGGGAGGTATCAAGCCATTATCGGAGTCTGGGGGTTTGTGTATTTGGTCACTGGGAGGATGTAGGCAATTAATGTAGTCTGAGGGTTTCTGTATTTGGCAGTGGGAGGATGTAGGATGTTAGTATCATCTGGGGGTTTCTGTATTCAGAAGTGAGAGGATCTAGGTATTTATAGTCCTCTAGGGTATTTGGGCGGAGGGAGGATGTTGGCAGTTAATGTCATCTGAGGTTTGTGTATTAGGGCAGTGGGTGGATGTAGGTGGTTTGTGTCATCTGGTGGTTTGTGTATTCAGGCAGTGGGAGGATGTAAACAATTTTTGTCATCTGGGAGGATATAGGAAGTTAGTGTAGTCCGGGGGTTTCTGAATTTGGGCAGTGGGAGGATGTAGGCAGTTAGTGTCATCTCGGTCTGTGTTTGGGCAGTGCGAGGATTTAAATATTTTGGGGCAGATTTACAAGAAGGTGCTGCAGCGTGGCACTTAAAGCCCTTTGGCTGCACGACTTGGCAGCACTTTTAGAGCACAGGAATACAACACATTTACAATGATATGTTGTATTCCTGTGCTTTCCCCTGTGCTGGCTCACAAACAGCTAAATGCGCTGGCACAAGCACTCTTGCACCATGGTGCAAGAAAAGCTGCATCATGGGGAGATTGTTTTTGTGCATCTTCCTGCACAAAAATAATCACTACAGGCATTTTTCTCTTTCAGTGTGTGCTGTAGAATGCAGCACACATTGAAAGAGGAAAGAAACAAGGAGAATTGAAAACATTTATCCGCATTGCGCCTCGCTACACCACCCGCAGGTTGGTGTAGCATACTGAAGCATTTCCAGGTTTACGATTCCTCGTGAATCTGGAAATGTGCCTGAGTCCATGGGTGTTGATGGGGAACACACACAGCAACAGCAAATCAACGCCTTTTTCACGCAAAGTGCTGCGTGTAAAGGGGTTGTATTTAAAAGGACAGGAAAAGTCACGCAGGGTGGCTTTTCCTGTCCTTGTAAATTTGGGGCAGAGAAATGCGGTGCTAGTGAGTCACAAAAAGTACTGGCAGTGCAAGGGGCTTGTAAATCTGCCCCCGTGTGTTCAGTATTTATGCACTGGGAAGATGTAGGCAGTTAGGGGTAGATCTACATGAAGGTGCCGTAGCATGGCACTGCAAGCCCTTTGGCTGCGCCATGCTGCAGCACTTTCAGAGCCCAGGAATGCAACATATTTACAATTACATGTCGCATTCCTGTCCTCCGCCCTGTGCTGGCGGACAGACAGCTATAATGCACCAGCACTCTTGCACCTTGTGAAAGGATGCCTGCGTCGTGGGGAGATTGTTTTTGTGCAGGAAGGGGCACCTTCGTGCATGAAAACAGTCACTACAGGCATTTTCCTCTCTCAGAGCCCGATTCACAGAATTAACTTTAGACTCAATCCTAAACTTACTACTATTTTGGTATTCACAGAATGCACTTACTACTTTTGGCATTCACAGAATGAATTTACTAGTTGTGGTATTCACAGAAGTTAGGATTTTGTCTTAGGTTTGTCTTAAGACAAACTTAAAACAGACTTAAGACAGACTTAATACAGACTTAAGACAAACTTAAGACAGATTTAAGACAAAATCCTAACTTAAGTCTGTCTCAAGTCTGTCTTAAAACAAACTTAAAACAAAATCCTCACTTCTGTGAATACCAAAAGTAGTAAGTGCATTCTGTGAATGCCAAAAGTAGTAAGTGCATTCTGTGAATGCCAAAAGTAGTAGGGGCATCCTGTGAATACCAAAATAGTACTAAGTTTAGGATTGAGTCTTAAGTTCATTCTATGAATCGGGCCTTCAATGCCCGCTGTAGAATGCAGCACTCATTGAAAGAGTAAAAAAATGAGGAGAAATTAAAACATTTCTCCTTGTTGCGCACAGAAATGTGCTGCCAGTGATTCTAAGTGACATACTGGCAGCGCAAGGGGCTTGTAAATCTGCCCCTTAGTGATTGGGGTTTGTGTTGTCGGGCAATGGGAGGATTTAGGCACCTAGTTTCTTCTGAGGGTTTGTGTATTGTGGCAGTGGGAGGATGTAGACAGTTTGAGTGGTCAGGTGGTTTGTGAATTCGGGCAGTGGGAGGATGTAGGCAGCTAGTTTCATCTGGGGGCCGGTGTATTCAGGCAGTGGGATGTTGGCAGTTAGTGTATCCTTGAGGTTTTTGTATTGGGTAGTAGTAGGATGTTAGCAGTTTATGTACTCTTACGGTGCGTGCATGCGGGCTGTGGAAAGAAGTAGGGAGATAGTGTTATCTGGAGGTTTGTGTATTCGAGCAGTTAGAGGATGTAGGCTCTTAGGGCCAGATTTACAAGCGCCTTGCACTGCCAGTATGTGGCTTTTTGTGACACACAGGCAACGCAATACACTGACCCATATATACAAGTACAGGAAAAGCAATCCTGCGCAGCTTTTCCTGTCCTTGTAAATATGGCCCCTGAAAATGCAGCATTTTGCCTTAAAAGGGCGTTCCATGGTTGTTGATGTGGGTGTTCCCAGGCAACACCCATGGAACCAGACACATTTCCAGATTTATGAGGAATCGTAAATCTGTAAATGTGTCTGAATGCCACGCCTCCCCAGGGGAGGTGTAGGGAGGCTCAACGAGTAGAAATGTTTCTCCCTGTTTTTTGTTTCCTGTTTCTATGCGTGTTGCATTCTGCAGCACACTTTGAAAGAGGAAATCACCTCTAATGATTGTTTTTGTTCAGGAAGGGTTCCCTTCTGCACATAAACAATCATTGAAACAATGCTGTTTTCAGCTTCTATGTGTGCTATTGCAACACACACATAGGTTGAAAAACAGCATTTCAGATTGTTTTTGTGCAGGAAGTGGACCCTTCCTGAACAAGATCAATCCCCCCATGACGCAGGCATCATGGCACAATGGCGCAAGGGTGCCTCCATCAGCGCATGGCAGCAGTTTGTGCGCCAACGCCGGGGGAAGCACAGACATGCAACATATTGTTGCAAGTATGTTACATCCAGGGGCTTTCTAAACTAACACAACATGGTGCAGAAAAATTACCTGCTGCACCATGCTGCATTGGTTTATTGTAAATCTGCCCCTTAGTATCACCCGGCGATGTGTGTATTGGAGCAGTGGAAAGATGTAAACAGTCAGTGCTATCTGGTGGTTTCTGTATTTGGGAAGTGGGAGCATGTAGCCAGTTATTGTATTTTGGGTGTTCTGTCTTTGGGCAGTGGGAGGATGCAGGCAGTTAGTGTTTTCTGAGGGTTTGTGTATTCTGGAAGTGAGAATATGTAGGCTGTTAGTGTTGTCTGGGGGTTTGGGCATTGGGGGAGTTGGAGGATATAAACAGTTAGTTTCACCTATACTAGACTCACAGACACACCCTTGCACAATGGCATAAAGGTATATGCATGGCGTTCAGCAGCCTGATTGTTCACCGGTGCTAGGGAGAGGAGAGGGCCTTCTCTCTTTAGATATAGTGATAATCTCCCTTCTCCCTGTCACGCAGAGCAGCACAGAAACTTTGGGTGCTGTTGTTAGAATAGAAAATATGTGTAAGCATTGTTTATGAAAAGTTAGCATTCGCAGCACCTTTCTATGTATGGCCACCATTTTAAATCAGAATGGAAACTAATTTTTTGAAGTTTCCGAGAAACAGCCTTCTCTAGGTTATGTTTCCCTGACTTAGAAGCAAGGGTCTCAACTGCTTCAGCACCCAGACCACAGCAAATGCCTCCCGCTCAATTGCACTTTACCTCTGTTCCCATGGAAGTAATCTCCTACTGATAAAGGCTACAGGTTGGTCTAGACCCTCTTCATTAATCTGTGACAGAACAGCCCCCAGACAATGCTCTGAACCATCTGTTTGGACAACAAATTCTTTTGAGAAGTTGGGAGCCTGAAGTACAGGTGTCGTACACATGGTAGTCTTCAGGGCGTCAAAAGCCTTCTGACAGGTGTCAGTCCAGTTCACTTTCTTGGGCTGCTTCCTGGAAGTCAGTTCTGTGAAGGGTGCAACAATGTTGCCACACCCCTTGACAAACCTCCAGTAGTAACCTGGGAGCCCTAAAAAGGCTCTCACCTGTGTCTGAGTTTTTGGGGGTTCCCATGCCAGGATGGTATTAATGATTGGTTTGTAGGGGCACCACCTGTCTGCTCCCCACCTGGTGTCCCAAGTACACCACGGAACCTTGCCCGATCTGGCACTTACTCACCTTGATTGTGAGGCCTGCCTTTCTGAAGCTCCATCAAAACTTCCCAGAGGTGTTGCAGATGTTCTTCCAAACTGGCGCTGAACACTGCAATGTCGTCCAGGTAGGCAGCACTGAAATCTTCCAGCCCAGCCAACACCCTGATGACTATTCTCTGAAAGGTGGCAGGGGCGTTCTTCATCCCAAAGTGCATAACACCGAATTTGTAGTGCCCATCTGGTGTGAAGAATGCTGACCTCTCTTTTGCCCCATCGGTCAAGGTGATCTACCATTACCCAGATGTCAAATCAAACATACTGAGGTACCATACAGCCCCTAGCCAATCAATGAGCTCATCAGCTCTGGGGAAGGGGTGCGCGTCAGTGCTGGTGACTGAATTTAGTCCTCTGTAGCCCACACAGAAACAGAGTTCTGGTGTGGTAAGAGGCCCAGCATCTTTCGGGACCAAGACCACTCAGCTTGCCCACGGGCTGTGAGAGGAGTCAATCACCCCTAAGGCAAACATCTTGGAGACCTCCTCCTTGATGTGAGCTCTGACCCTGTCAGTCACTCTGTAAACCTTATGCTTCACAGTAGGACTATCCCCAGTGTCCATGTCATGGACGCACCACTCAGTGACACCGGGAACCAAGGAGAACAAATCAGAAAATTGCCTCAACTGTTGGCGACAATATTGCTGCTGTTCAGGAGTCAGTGTGGCAGAGAGGTTGACATCATCCACTGACCCATCTTGCTCGGTTGCAGACAGGAGGTCCGGAAGAGGCTCGGTCACCTCCTCCATTCCATCATCCGTCACTAGGAGCATGCCCACTTCGGACCTTTCTAAATGGGGCTTCAGGCGGTTAACGTACAGGACCCGCAAAGGGTTCCTCGGAGACCGCATGTTCACCAGGTAGGTGACATCACTCTTGTTCACCACCACCTCCAATGGTCCGGTCCACCTGTCCTAGAGCGCACAGGGCTCTACAGGGGCCACGATCCAAACTTTCTGTCCAGGCTGAAGTTCAATCAGAGTGGCATTCTGATCGTACCACCACTTCATCTCTTCCTGGCTGGCTTCCAGAGTCACCTGAGCGAGTTGTCTGAATCGGCAAGTCTGGTTCCTAAAGGCCAGCATGTAACTGTATACACCCTGGGGAGGTTTCCTCGAAGATTGATCCCAGCCTTCCTTGACTAGACACAAAGGTCCTCGTACCGGGTGACGGTACAGTAGCTCAAAGGGTCTTCTGTGGCACCTCACGGTACGCAAACAAAAGATATGGCAAGTGGACATCCCACTTACGCTTCATTGGTTCCTCAAGACCCATAATCATGCCCATAATAGTCCGGTTGAATTTTTCAATCAGCCCATTACCTTGGGGGTGGTAAGGAGTGGTGAACTTATAAGTAACACAGCACTCCTGCCACAGAGACTCCATATAATTTTTTATGAAGTTGGTACCACGGTCGGACACCATTCATGTCGGGGAAACCTGACATGAGAAAAAATCCACATCAGTGCACGTCCCATCAAGGGGGCCGTCACTGTCCGGAGATGGATGGCTTGTGGGTACTGAGTAGCATGGTCCACCAAGACTAGGATAAATCTGTTGCCCATGGCTGTCTTGGGGTCCAGTGGCCCCACAATGTCAATGCCTACCCATTGAAAGGGGTATTGCCTACAGGGAACGGTTGGAGAGGAGCCTTGTGCTTCCTTCCACTTTTCTTCTTTGCCTGGCAAGTTTGACAAGTCCTACAATGAGGGTCTGAACTCTTCTGCATCTGGGGCCAATAAAATTGTGTGACAAGCCATTCAAAGGTCTTGTCCTACCCCAGATGTCTAACTAATGGCACTTTGTGAGCCAAACCCTGTAGGAAGGCTCTGAAGCACTGGGGTACTACGAGCACACGGGATGACTCAGGCTCAGCAACCTTAGGCTCGCTATACAGTATGCCGTTCTCCCAGTAGATCCAATGTGATGCAGACTGATCACCTGCTGCCTGGTTTGTGGCCTATTGCCACAAGCCCATAAGAGAAGGAGACTTCTTCTGCTCTGCACAAATTTCCTCCCTCGTGGGCCTCCTTCCTGCTGCCTATGGGTCAGCTCAGGCAGGTCCCCCTGTTCGGTCACTTGTTCCCTTGTAGGTTCCATGGCATCCCCCTCAAGGTCTGCCTCCTCCTAGACCGTGGGAACTATGGAGGCGGGTTTCCTGCACCCCCTTCCTCTTCTCACTGCCTTACTTTCAGGCTCCAAAACCTCTTGAACACCCTCATTGGCTGCCATCGACCAAGTGGTCACACATGCCCACTCCGGCAGACCCAACATCTCCAAATGAGACTTTCTCTCCACCTTACCCCAAGGGGAGTTCTCTAAATCGTTGCCCAACAGACAATCAACTGGCATGGCTGGCCTCACAGTGACTTGAAGAGTACCTGAGACCCCCCCACTCGAAGGGAACTTGAGTCACCTCACACTGGCTCTGCGAGTTGTCCGCAGCAACTAGCAGAAGGAATGCATGGGTCATACCCAGCTCTTTGGACACTAGCCGGCAACTGACAGCGATCACACTAGCCCCGGTGTCTTGTAGAGCTTCTAACCTGTGGCCATTGATGGTCACCCACTGCCTGTAATACTTAGTGTTATCAGGCAGCTGGGTACTTAGGACCATCTCAATACCTCCTAGCGAGACAAGAGATATTTCTGTGGGACCCCCCCCCCCCACCTTGGGTACCCATCTCCTCCCCTCCTGGGGCTTACCTCGCTCTCTGACGGGGTGGTGCACATGGTGGTGCTATTGAATTCCTAATGGGACACTCTGCATGATACCAATAGTGGCCAACTTGACCACACGTAAAGCACTTAGAGAGCCCCTGTGAACTGGATTACCTGTTTGGGCTTCTTGCTTCTTCTCAAGGGGATATTTAACAACAAGGAGTGGTGATGGACAGAGTTTCTGAATTAAGCAGAATATTCTTACCCAGTCAAGAGATCAGGGCTAGATCCAACACCGTTTTTTAACTCACTGCATCATCCCAGCTCAGAACCTGGCTATATGCAAATTAGTCTGTTCCTGTCCCAGTGCATGATGGGAACAGGGCAAACCAAACTACCAAGCCAATTCTTACACTGGGAAGGAAACAAGCTTCCGGGGACCGGTTTCTGGCATTTCAGCCGTCGTCGTCCGGCTTGCTTGAATCCTGATGGTGCAATGAGCAAGGGACTCACATCTGAGTATACCCTTCCACGCTTAGGGTGGACAAAATATTTAGCAACAAGGAGTGGTGATGGACAGAGTTTCTGAATTAAGCAGAATACTCTCACCCAGTCAAGAGATCAGGGCTAGATCAAACACCGTTTTTTAGCTCACTGCATCATCCAAGCTCAGAACCTGGCTATATGCAAATTAGTCTGTTCCTGTCCCAGTGCATGATGGGAACAGGGCAAACCAAACTCCCAAGCCAATTCTTACACTGGGAAGGAAACAAGCTTCCGGGGACCGGTTTCTGGCATTTCAGCCGTCGTCGGCCCGGCTTGCTTGAATCCTGATGGTGCAATGAGCAAGGGACTCACATCTGAGTATACCCTTCCACGCTTAGGGTGGACAAAATATTTAACAACAAGAAGTGGTGATGGACAGAGTTTCTGAATTAAGCAGAATACTCTAACCCAGTCAAGAGATAAGGGCTAGATCCAACATCGTTTTTTAGCTCACTGCATCATCCCAGCTCAGAACCTGGCTATATGCAAATTAGTCTGTTCCTGTCCCAGTGCATGATGGGAACAGGGTAAACCAAACTACCAAGCCAATTCTTACACTGGGAAGGAAACAAGCTTCCGGGGACCGGTTTCTGGTATTTCAGCCGTCGTCGGCCCGGCTTGCTTGAATCCTGATGGTGCAATGAGCAAGGGACTCACATCTGGATTCAAGCAAGCCGGGCCGACGACGGCTGAAATGCCAGAAACCGGTCCCCGGAAGCTTGTCTCCTTTCTGGTGAAGAATTGGCTTGGTAGCTTAGTCTGCCCTGTTCCCATGATGCACTGGGCTTTTTTCCTCGCGTAGTGACTACTGAATTGATTATAATGACGCAATCCTGTAGTTCTTTTACACTCGTGAGATGTGATGCCCACAACATTTGACTACTGTCGCTTTTGTAAACAGCGCCATGTTTATAGTGCATTTCGCGGTAGGACGTATGGTTCCTCATTTCCTGTCAGCAGTATGTTTTCCACACATCCTAGAAATAGAGGGTGAGTTCCGCTGCACTTTTACATTATCTTTTGGGATAAATGCACATAAGAAGGAGTTTTCGAAATTTGAGCACTCTGATAGGCTAGAGGTTTGTCCTCAACTCGAGACGATTGGACAAACAGGCAATGGAGTTAACTGCCATGCCCTTTAAAAGACAGCCTCTGCCTCTCAATCGTTGCCTCCCCCAACCTTAGGAACCGCCTGAGGCAACGACGGAGAGGTAAGGAGGAGCTGGTCGTGGGTACTAGTTTGACTAACCTATGGTTTACTGAATGTGCTAGTTGCTAAGCCATAGTGTTGTGGGTGAGCCTACTGATGAGCTTATGGTTTTAAAGGGCTCTGAGGGTAGGATACTAGAGGTACCCTTTGACTGTGGAGAGGAGTAGAGTCACCCCTTTTCCTTCAAAGTGAGCATCCTTTTTCCCTTACCCTTGTAGAGCGTGGCCTCCTTCATCCTGAGCTTGGTCCAGGCGAGATGAGGTAATATCCCTTCCACTATGGGTGAGTAAGGAATTTGTTCCTTGTCATTAATTTTCTTAAAAGTTAACAAGTAGTGTGACCCTCTTCATTTACACAATTTTTGCTATTTTTTGTCGGTGAATGATACACCATTTGGCATGGAGGAATAGAAACACATATCCTTTATGTTTTGCTTTATTCACAGTTTATATGGTTATTTATCTTTGTAGCACGTGCCAGCAGTGGCATAAACACTTATGAGAACAGAGGCCCTGAAGAAAGCCTTGAGAGGGTTCCCCCCCCATTTTGGCAGAAACATGTCGGTCCCACAAGCAGTTATTTGTTGACACTGCTTTTTTGCGGTTTTCTGTGTTTTTAATCAGAAAAAGGCATACAGCTATTTTTTTTGCTGTTTGTTCTTTATTCTATTTTTAATTTTTACACTACACTCACTTCTTTTTGCTTTGCACTGCACCTGATCCCATTTGGTGATCATACACATGGTCTGCAGGCAATCGTGGGCTTTGATCCCAGTCCTATACGGTGGGTCTAGAAGCAGTCTCAGTGATCAAGAGACACACTAGCCCAACTATTGGATGACCAGATGATAACATTTGATCACCTACAAGACTTTGATGGGAATCCATCTCTGGACTTTGGGTTTCACCTACTTATGCAAGTGGTCTGATGCGCTGGGTTACCTACTTGGTATAAGACTGTATGGTTACTTTGCACAATTTTTTGTGGCTTCCAGTCTCGCTAGCTTAGAGTACTCGGTTGACTCCTACTTTAGACCCCCAGGCTTCTGTGTGTTTTATATTTTTACAGCTCTATTCAGGCCAAGGTGCTACTCCTCCCACCACTCCTCAGGTAGGTCAGCCTATTCAGCCTTGTGCTGGCTCACCCTGTCTCGTGGAGCACCCCAGACCCTGTCACTCACAAAACCAGACACACAATACACATACTAGCAGAGGCAGGCTGGATGGTTAGGTAAGAAAATACTGACTTTCTAAAAGTGGTATTTTCAAACACAGAATGTTAAAACCAACTTCACTAAAAGATGTATTTTATCATTCTGAGTTTTGGCATACAAAACTTGAATCTCTACCTCATCCCCCAGGTCAGTTAGGATTATAAGATGTTATAATCAAACTGCCTGTTCTGGCCTATGGGGACAGGTAGCCTTGCAATAGTGAAAACATAATAGGTCGAAATTCACTATCAGGTCATGCCACATGCATCAGGGCATGTCCTACATTTTACATACAACGCACCCTGCCTGTAGGCCTACCTTTGGGGTGTCTGATATGTACAGAGGGGAAGGTCTAAGGACTGGTGAGTGGGTGCACCCGCCTAGTCGACACAACAGTCTCAGACTGCTTACGAGCTCTGCAGTGGCAGGTCTGAGTTACACTTTACAGGCTGCTTTGGTGGGTGGCACAATCAGTGCTACAAGCCCACATATCAGCATGTGATTTACAAGCCCTGGGTACAGTGCACGATATGAGGGTTCGACAGTAAGCCAAAAAAGTCAATCATGGAGTCGCTAATCAAAACATCAATTTAACAGAGGGAGTATTTGCACTGTGGCACTGTATATCAGTGGCACAGTGCCCAAAGCATCTAAACCAGCAAAACAAATCAAAAACAGAGGAGGCAATCAGTAAAAAATGGAAGGGAGACTCACGCCAATGGTACCAGGTCTCACACTCTTGCTGATATTGAAATGTTTTTTGACCTGCTGGTTCCGGTTGATATTTGGAGGCAGGTGCACACCCAAGATCATGTTGCGGAGTTGAAGGTACATGGGACCAAATTAAAGCATGGGATCAGGAAAGGAAGCCAAGAGACCAACTCCGATATTTGGAGACAGGTTCATACTCAGGACCATGTTGCGGAGCTGGGTGGTACATGGGATGTGATTAAAGGATTGGATCAGGAAAGAAAGCCTGGTGATAATCCCTGACCGTAGATACTTGCTGTGCCTGGTTGCATTATTACATATTTGCATTCCCCTATTCCGCCGAGAAAGGTAGATTGGAATAAATTGTCAGCTTGTAGACAAAAGAAAGATTAGAGTGTGTCATATCTTTTTACTCGGTTTGAGGGTACGTTTTTGGATTACAGTGGGCAGGATTTGTCTATTAAGCGAGGTGTTTCGGTTGTTTGTTAATATATTTGTTTGCAATCTGCTTCCTGAAATAGCGAATAGATTGCAGGCGTCTGAAAGCACCTGGTCCACTTCTTTCCCTTCTGTTATTTTGAATATGGAACAGTAGTATGAGCATAGGAATAATGAGGAAAGGGAAAGGACAGAGAAAAAGCCAAAGGATTTGAAGCCAAAGGTGTTGCCGCAGGAATTTGGAGGGAATGACAGCGGATGTGGCAGACGAATACTACGCCTTTGGGGCCAAATCAGTGTGCGTACTGTTAGGATAAGGGACATTGGCATAGCGAGTGTTGCATGCTTTTGCAGAAGGTGGCGGTCCTGAGAGGTGGTCATGAGTGACCCAGGTGACCCTATTTGGGCCATTTCCTTCACTGTGCAGCTTGAAGCTTTTGTTAACCTGTGCCATAGAATCCTAAAAATAAGTTAAACACATTTAGAATTATGTAGCTACACAAGCATTCCCAAAAGCTGATTTGCTTGCAATTTTGAAACCTAATAGGAAAAGAGAAAAGATTAAAATGTGTGTGCCTGCCCATGCTAAAGATCTTTAAACCAAGGGCTCAGTGATATTCCTGTGAGGCCTCCACATTTCTCCGCGCACAATCTCAAAAAAGCCCAGGACTGACCACGGCTTATGCTCCTTGCATATAGCACATATCCACAATTGATTATATATTTGTCAGCAACCCGCTAGCCCAGCACCTCAGGAACTTTGACATAGATGGCTGGGTAAAAAGTGACCAAATACCCCTCAGACCATCTTTCAGGCTCTCCACAGCAGCAAGATATGAGCTCAGCTCATTTGGAGAACCCACAGGGGAAGAACACGCCAATGTGCTACGCAGGATAAAATGGTCTGCAAAGGTAGGCCTAAAATTGACCACCTGGAAAACTAATAACGAACAGCCAGAAATGTCATGCAACTCGAGGTCCTCTTAAAACACTGGACCACTCTCCTAATCAACCTGCATCTGGCACTGGGTGGAACACTAGATGCCTGTATAAGGCAGGGGTTCAAACAACTCCCCTACCTCAGTACAAGGTAGCATAGGGATAGCTGGCTAGCAAGTGGAAGCTCAGAAAGGCCCTACAAGTGAAAAGCAGAGGTGACAATGCACCACAGGACCACAGCATCACAACTCTCCGAGCCACCCACAAGAAAAGTGCATGAGAGCAACGCTTCAAATGGAAAGAAGCACCTGGCTTATAGTGGAAGCAGTGGGTACTCATGGGAAACGGTGTTACTCAGTTTCCCAAGATGTAATGATTGGTATCAAACATGAATAAATAACATGAATGAATACTCTGAAAATACTAGCATATCAGACTGGATTTTAGGAGAAACTTTTAATTTCTCTTAACTTTTCCCACTTTGCATCATTGCTGCACTGCACAGCATCATATGAAGTGGGTACAAGTTTTAAAGTTTATCTAGGTGTAGCATTGTGTACTAAATCTATACTAGACTCAAGCGCATAACCTGAATTGCTTGAAATTTTAAAATCTAATACAAAAAGAGAAAAGATAACCCCTCCCATGCTTGTGACGGAACCGCTCCGTCACAAGCCACGGGTGAGCTGTGCTTGTGACGGAACGGTTCCGTCACGGCCCGCTCGCAGCGCCTGCGAGGCGCTGATTTCGCGCCTGCGCTGACGCTTTGATGGGCGGGCGGGTTTGTGACGGAACCGTTCCGTCACAAGCACAGCTCGCCCCCGAGCCGTGACGGAGCGGTTCCGTCACTAGTATGGAGCCGCCGCGCGGGTGCCCCACCCCCTTAGCGCTGCGGCGGAATAGCCACAGCAGCGAAGGGGTTAAAAGGTGTGCGCCTGCCCATGCCGCAGAACTTTAAGCCAAGGTCTCAATGGTCTTCCTGTGAAGCTTCCACATCCCTCCTTTCTTTCTGTTTAATGTGGAGAGGAGTGAGACCGTTAACCTTAACTGAAGACCATGAACTTTACACAGACTGTGAATTTGGTGGCTTTGTCACTTTGGTTTGAAAATCAGGAGTGGAAAAATCACAGCAGGACATGGACGTGCAGCTTCTGCACGGCAAGTGCTCCACATTCTTTCTATTTTGAGCACTTGTTTTGTCATTTATAGTCTGCGCGATCTTTTAACAAATGGAGGTCGCGTTCTTAATATTGAAGGGTCTGTGGCGCTCAAGAGCGCTTGATCCTGCTGGATGGACAGAGCCCTCGGTGCTTCACAGTAGATATGAGCCCACGGCGTTTCAAGGTACACCTGAGCCCACTGCGTTCCAGGGTACACCTGAGCTCACTGCGTTCCAGGGTACACCTGAGCCCACTGCGTTCCAGGGTACACCTGAGCCCACTGCGTTCCAGGGTACACCTGAGCCCACTGCGTTCCAGGGTACACCTGAACCCACTGCGTTCCAGGGTAAACCTGAGCCCACTGCATTCCAGGGTACACCTGAGCCCACTGCATTCCAGGGTACACATGAGCCCACGGCGTTCCAGGGTACACCTGAGCTCACTGCGTTCCAGGGTACACCTGAGCTCACTTCGTTCCAGGGTACACCTGAGCCCACTGCGTTCCAGGGTACACCTGAGCCCACTGCGTTCCAGGGTACACCTGAGCTCACTTCGTTCCAGGGTACACCTGAGCCCACTGCGTTCCAGGGTACACCTGAGCCCACTGCGTTCCAGGGTACACCTGAGCTCACTTCGTTCCAGGGTACACCTGAGCCCACTGCGTTCCAGGGTACACCTGAGCCCACTGCGTTCCAGGGTACTCCTGAGCCCACTGCATTCCAGGGTAAACCTGAGCCCACTGCATTCCAGGGTACACGTGAGCCCACTGCATTCCAGGGTACACATGAGCCCACGGCGTTCCAGGGTACACCTGAGCCCCCGGCGCTCCAGGGTACACCTGAGCCCACTGCGCTCCAGGGCACCCCTGAGCCCACTGCGCTCCAGGGTACCCCTGAGCCCACTGCGTTACAGGGTACCCCTGAGCTCACTTCGTTCCAGGGTACACCTGAGCCCCCGGCGCTCCAGGGTACCCCTGAGCCCACTGCGCTCCAGGGTACCCCTGAGCCCACTGCGTTACAGGGTACCCCTGGGCCCACTGCGTTACAGGGTACCCCTGAGCCCACGGCGTTACAGGGTACACCTGAGCCCCCGGCGCTCCAGGGTACCCCTGAGCCCACTGCGCTCCAGGGTACCCCTGAGCCCACTGCGCTCCAGGGTACCCCTGAGCCCACTGCGTTACAGGGTACCCCTGAGCTCACTTCGTTCCAGGGTACACCTGAGCCCCCGGCGCTCCAGGGTACCCCTGAGCCCACTGCGCTCCAGGGTACCCCTGAGCCCACTGCGTTACAGGGTACCCCTGGGCCCACTGCGTTACAGGGTACCCCTGAGCTCACTTCGTTCCAGGGTACACCTAAGCCCACGGCGCTGCAGGGTACACCTGAGCCCACTGCACTGCAGGGTACACCTGAGCCCACTGCATTCCAGGGTACACCTGAGCCCACTGCGTTCCAGGGTACACCTGAGCCCACTGCGTTCCAGGGTACACTTAAGCCCACGGCGAACCAGGGTAAACAATAGTCCTCAGGGCTGCAGGTTAGACACAAGCCTTCCACAGTGCAGATTATACAAGCGACCTTGGCATTCTAGAGTAGACAAGAGAGCTCTGAAATGCAGGGTAGACAAGAGCCCTCTGTGTTTCATGGTAGAAAAGAGGCCTTGGCACAGCCGGGAAGACAAACGCGCACTGTGCTACCTCCAGGGTAGACAAAAGACCTCAACGCTGCCATGTAGACAAGAGGCTGTGGTGCTGCAGGGCAGACAAGCGCCCTTGATTCTGCCGCCTAGACAGGAGCCCTTGGTGTTCCAGGGTAAACAGTAGCCCTCAGTGCTGCAGGGTAAATTAGAGCCCTTAGTGCTTCATTGTAGCCTGGAGCCCTTGGAATTCTAGGGTAGAAAAGAACATTCGGCATTTTAGGGTAGACAAATGTCTTTGGCGCTGCCAAATAAAAAAGAGCCACAATCACTGCAAAATAGACAAGACCCCTCTGCGCTGCAGGGTAGGAAAAAGCCCTCCGCACTGTAGGGTAGAAAGGAGGAGTCCTCGGAACCGCAGGGTAAAAAGGATTCTTGGCACTGCAGAGTAGACAAGAGCCTTCTACTCTGCAGGGTAGACAAGACCGCTCGGTACTGCAGGGTAGACATGAGCCATTGGCACTGGTGGGTAGACAAGAACCCACAGCACTGGAGGCTATAAAAGACCCTCTGCACTGTAGGGTAGACAAAAGCTCATAGACCTGCAGGGTAGACAAGGGCCCACAGCACAGTGGGGTAGAAAAGAACCATCTGCAATGCAAGATTAATGAAAGCCCTTGGCACTCAGGGTAGAAAAGAACCCTCTGCACTGCAGGCTAGACAAGAGGCCTTGTCACTGCAGGTTATACAAGAGTCCTCAGCACTGTAGGTGAGACAAAAGCCATTGATAGTCTAGGTAGGCCTGGGTGGAGTTCACAGAGTTCTGCTCCTGCGAGACTCCGTAAAGTCTCCAAAAAACTCCTCTCAATCAATCAATCAATCAATCAGAGTACTTGTAGAGCGCACTACTTACCCGTGAGTGTCTCCAGGTGCTGAGGGGAGGGGGTGATGTTACTGCTCGAAGAGCCAGGTCTTGAGGAGTCTTCTGAAGGCGAATAGTTCTTGGGTCTGCAGTAGGTGGACAGGGAGGGTGTTCCAGGTCTTGGCGGCGAGGAGGAAAAATCTGCCACCGGAGGTCATTCGTTGGAGGTGGGGGGACGGCGGCGAGGGCAAGGCTGGCGGAGCGGAGCTGGCGGGTGGGGGTGTAGAAGCTGAGTCTGCTGTTCAAGTAGGCTGGTCCGGTGTTGTGGGGTGCTTTGTGTGCATGGGTGAGGAGCTTGAAGGTGATCCTCTTGTTGACGGGGAGCCAGTGTAGGTCTCTCAGGTGGGGGATGATGTGGCTGCGGTGGGGGACATTGAGAATAAGTCGGGGGGAGGTGTTTTGGATGTGTTGTAGTTGTCGTAGGTGTTGAAGGGTAGATAAGAGTCCTCAGTGTTGAAGGGTAGATAAGAGTCCACGTGTTGCAAGGTACATGAGTCCTCTGTGTTGAAGGATAGATAAGAGTCCACGTGTTGCAAGGTACATGAGTCCTCTGTGTTGAAGGGTAGATAAGAGTCCACCTGTTGCAAGGTACATGAGTCCTCAGTGTTGAATGGTAGATAAGAGTCCACGTGTTGCAAGGTACATGAGTCCTCTGTGTTGAAGGGTAGATAAGAGTCCACGTGTTGCAAGGTACATGAGTCCTCTGTGTTGAAGGGTAGATAAGAGTCCACGTGTTGCAAGGTACATGAGTCCTCTGTGTTGAAGGGTAGATAAGAGTCCACCTGTTGCAACGTACATGAGTCCTCAGTGTTGAAGGGTAGATAAGAGTCCACGTGTTGCAAGGTACATGAGTCCTCAGTGTTGAAGGGTAGATAAGAGTCCACGTGTTGCAAGGTACATGAGTCCTCTGTGTTGAAGGGTAGATAAGAGTCCACCTGTTGCAAGGTGCATGAGTCCTCTGTGTTGAAGGGTAGATAAGAGTCCACCTGTTGCAAGGTACATGAGTCCTCTGTGTTGAAGGGTAGATAAGAGTCCACCTGTTGCAAGGTACATGAGTCCTCAGTGTTGAAGGGTAGATAAGAGTCCATGTGTTGCAAGGTACATGAGTCCTCTGTGTTGAAGGGTAGATGAGAGTCCACCTGTTGCAAGGTACATGAGTCCTCAGTGTTGAAGGGTAGATAAGAGTTTACGTGTTGCAAGGTACATGAGTCCTCTGTGTTGAAGGGTAGATAAGAGTCCACGTGTTGCAAGGTACATGAGTCCTCTGTGTTGAAGGGTAGATAAGAGTCCACGTGTTGCAAGGTACATGAGTCCTCAGTGTTGAAGGGTCGATAAGAGTCCACGTGTTGCAAGGTACATGAGTCCTCTGTGTTGAAGGGTAGATAAGAGTCCACCTGTTGCAAGGTACATGAGTCCTCAGTGTTGAAGGGTAGATAAGAGTCCACGTGTTGCAAGGTACATGAGTCCTCTGTGTTGAAGGGTAGATAAGAGTCCACCTGTTGCAAGGTACATGAGTCCTCAGTGTTGAAGGGTAGATAAGAATCCATGTGTTGCAAGGTACATGAGTCCTCTGTGTTGAAGGGTAGATAAGAGTCCACCTGTTGCAAGGTACATGAGTCCTCAGTGTTGAAGGGTAGATAAGAGTTTACGTGTTGCAAGGTACATGAGTCCTCAGTGTTGAAGGGTAGATAAGAGTCCACGTGTTGCAAGGTACATGAGTCCTCTGTGTTGAAGGGTAGATAAGAGTCCACGTGTTGCAAGGTACATGAGTCCTCTGTGTTGAAGGGTAGATAAGAGTCCACGTGTTGCAAGGTACATGAGTCCTCAGTGTTGAAGGGTAGATAAGAGTCCACGTGTTGCAAGGTACATGAGTCCTCTGTGTTGAAGGGTAGATAAGAGTCCACGTGTTGCAAGGTACATGAGTCCTCTGTGTTGAAGGGTAGATAAGAGTCCACGTGTTGCAAGGTACATGAGTCCTCAGTGTTGAAGGGTAGATAAAAGTCCTCAGTGTTGATGGGTAGATAAGAGTCCACGTGTTGCAAGGTACCTGAGTCCTCTGTGTTGAAGGGTAGATAAGAGTCCACGTGTTGCAAGGTACATGAGTCCTCAGTGTTGAAGGGTAGATAAGAGTCCACGTGTTGCAAGGTACATGAGTCCTCTGTGTTGAAGGGTAGATAAGAGTCCACGTGTTGCAAGGTACCTGAGTCCTCTGTGTTGAAGGGTAGATAAGAGTCCACGTGTTGCAAGGTACATGAGTCCTCAGTGTTGAAGGGTAGATAAGAGTCCACGTGTTGCAAGGTACCTGAGTCCTCTGTGTTGAAGGGTAGATAAGAGTCCACGTGTTGCAAGGTACATGAGTCCTCAGTGTTGAAGGGTAGATAAGAGTCCACGTGTTGCAAGGTACATGAGTCCTCTGTGTTGAAGGGTAGATAAGAGTCCACGTGTTGCAAGGTACATGAGTCCTCTGTGTTGAAGGGTAGATAAGAGTCCACGTGTTGCAAGGTACATGAGTCCTCTGTGTTGAAGGGTAGATAAGAGTCCACGTGTTGCAAGGTACATGAGTCCTCAGAGTTGAAGGGTAGATAAGAGTCCTCAGTGTTGATGGGTAGATAAGAGTCCACGTGTTGCAAGGTACATGAATCCTCAGTGTTGAAGGGTAGATATGAGTCATCAGTGTTGAAGGGTAGATAAGAGTCCTCAGTGGTGCACGGTAGATAAGAATCCTTGTTGCTTCAGAGAAGATAAGAATCCTTGGAACTACAAGATGGACAAGAACCCTTGGTGCTGCAGGAGATGACCAGAGTCCTCGGTGTTGTAGGTAGATGAGAATCATTGGCACAGCAGGGCAAAAAGTTGCCTCAGCACTGCAAAATAGATAAGAATCATTTGCAGTGCAGAGTAGAGGAAAGCCCTTGGCCCTGCAGGGTGAACTACAGCCCTCTCCACTGCAGGGTAGATAACTGTCCTCGTAACTCCAGGGGAGATAACAGCATTTGCCACTGCAGAGAAGACAAGAGTCTTCGGAACTGCTGGGTAGTTAAGAGCCTGCAGCAATGCATTGGAGACAACAACCCTCTGCATCGCAGGGTAGAGAAGAGCCCTCACCTCTCCCAGATAGTGATGAGTCCTCAGCATTCTAGGATAGACAGGAGCCCACAGCGCTTCCTGGTAGACAAGAGTCATTGGTGCTGCATCTTTCCTAAGGACTATATGGCCAGTCTTGCTCAAGGGTCTGCATTCAGTATGCCTGAATTACCCATACCTGGTCACTATTGTGGAGAACAGGCTTAAAAATGACATCACATCCAGATCTGGAGATTTCAGGCAAGGGTTGTTATATTCTGACTCTCACCAGTTATTGTTGCCTTGTGCCAGTCAGCTAATCGGTACAGAACGGGAATATCGTCGCAAAAATATCAACTTACCTAAATATCGCTGCAAAAATATCTACAGGAAGAAATATCGATGACAAAAATATCGTCTGACCAGAATATCGACAGACAGGTAAGTAATATCGTTAACATTAATATAGTTGTAATAAATATCGTTTACAAAAACATAGTTTACAATAATATCGTTTTTTAAATAATTATAAGTAATGTAGTGTTTTTAATGAATATTTGTAGTCAAAGTAGTATTTTTATTAGTATATTATTAGTTAATAATGTATTTTAAGTTGAATTTAGTATTAATAGTTCCGTAGCGGGTTGTGGGTTTATAGGGGAGTAGGGTGGGAAGTAATTTAAATATAATGAAATAGTAGATTAATTAATGTTTTAAATGAATATAAATAGTGTAATAAATAGTAGTTAATTAATTTCAATTAGTTAATTGATTAATAATTATGTAATTAATTATGTTAATTTTTAAATTAATTTTAGGTGTGTGTACAGGAATTTTTTAGTGAAAATGTAGCAAATTAATTACAATTTAATTGATTAATTATTTAATTAATGTTTACAAAAAAAAATAATTATTGTTATTTTATAAATTATTAAATACATTTAGTAATTTTTACCCCTACGCTATCCAACACTTTCCCTACTGTTGCACCCCCTGGAGTGGGAATAGTAATTTTTACCCCTACGCTATCCAACGCTTTCCCTACTGTTGCACCCCCTGGAGAGGGAATAGTAATTTTTACCCCTACGCTATCCAACGCTTTCCCTACTGTTGCACCCCCTGGAGTGGGAATAGTAATTTTTACCCCTACGCTATCCAACGCTTTCCCTACTGTTGCACCCCCTGGAGTGGGAATAGTAATTTTTAACCCTACGCTATCCAAAGCTTTCCCTACTGTTGCACCCCCTGGAGTGGGAATAGTAATTTTTACCCCTACGCTATCCAACGCTTTCCCTACTGTTGCACCCCCTGGAGTGGGAATAGTAATTTTTACCCCTACGCTATCCAACGCTTTCCCTACTGTTGCACCCCCTGGAGTGGGAATAGTAATTTTTACCCCTACGCTATCCAACGCTTTCCCTACTGTTGCACCCCCTGGAGTGGGAATAGTAATTTTTACCCTTACGCTATCCAACGCTTTCCCTACTGTTGCACCCTCTGTGTAAAATCAATTTATATGTCCACATTTATTAAGTTTATAATTAAAAAGTGTAGTTAATTTGTTTTAAATAGTTAAAAAATAAAAGTAATGTAATGTATTTTGTTAATAGTACTTATATTTATTTATTATTTAATGTAATTTTAATTATTTTAAAAAGTCGATATTTTTTACATCTATATTAATTACAACGATATTTTGGAGTCGATATTTATGTACTTACCTGTTTAAGTATAGGGTGTCGATATTTTTGTAAACGATATTTTTACACCCTACCCAGCTAATCATAACAGAAGGAGCCACAAGCTCTAAAGTAATGCAGCCTGCAATGGAGCCTGCTATTAATCCTGCTCCACCAAAATCGTCAACGTTTATACAGGATAAGTTAGGCGAGGAAGCACTCTGTAAATTTGTAACTTGGAATATAGCGGGCTTATACCAAAAACTGACAAACCCAATTTGGTGCAAATTTATACAAAGTCAGGATATCTTCTGCTTACAAGAGACATGAGCAAGAGACCTTTTACATATTAACGGGTACAGAACCCTACACACTAAGGAAAGTGAAAACAAAGGTGGCAGATTAAAGGGAGGTCTTTGTGCATACATTACAAATACCCTGAACTTTAGTCAAATTTAGTCCAGGTAAGATAGTGCTTTCTACCAGATAATTAATATTAAAATAGATAGCAAGCGATCAGTATTTCTGATTAATTTTTATCATAATATTGCCATGCCTGATGTAGAATCTGTCTTTAATGAGTTAGTAAGTGAAGTTCAATCTATATGGTATAAATATGCTCAAGATACTAGGATTCTTTTTGGAGGATATTTTAACTGTGGCTTGGTCCTATATTGTCAATTCCAATGTGTGCGGGCTTGACGTGGAGGAAGGGTTTAGTTGCACGTACTTTAGTCATTCTAAACTTGGGGAGCGGTTAAATGAGCTGTTATGCACCCTGAACATAGGATTTGTAAATTAAATGTATTTAGAACAAGAACCAATGGGTTATACTTTTAACGGGCGGGGTTTATTTTCTAGGATTTACTTTTTAATTCTGTCAAACTGCTATGCCTATCAGCTCATTTTTCATTAGAGATACATCTCTGACTGACCATTTCCCATTGTGTGCCACCTTTAAAAACTATGGTGACCAAGTGTAAAAGTGAATTTGATATTTGTATGAAGGACTTGCTGGTCCCAGCAGCATTATAGAGGCCTTAGTGTTTACATCGAGCACTGTGAGGGAGGCCCTTTTGTCCAAAAGCCTAGGAAAGCAAAACCTTCAGGTTGGTTTGACTCCCGGAGCACGAAAGCACACTCAAACTTTAAAAAGTTTCTCCATACTATTCCGAGAGATCAGGAAGCTATTAAGGTGGCAAGGAGAACATATAACCAAGCTATAAAGGAGAGGCGAGAAAGCTTGAAGAAGGAAGCCTGGGAGTCCCTCCATTAGGCTGCTATAAGTAGGGATAGTAGTGCCTTCTGAAAGGCGCTTAAAGCACCTTTCCTGAATCAAGACGGGGGCCCCACCATTGAGATCTCCATCCCGGAGGAACAGTGGGTTGAGCATTTCAGAGGTTTTTAAGGGGATAGATCAGCTTGATAAGGAATTAGGTATCATAGCACCGAATCAGCTCTCCTTGCTGTTACGGAATCCATCCAAAGCCGGTTGGATGCAGGAGACTCAGCGGCACTGGTCCTATTGGATCTTAGTGCCGCGTTTGATGCAGTGTCACATGCAATTCTTCTTGAACGCATTTGGATGATCGGAATTAGGGATGCTGCCCTGGAATGGATTTGGTTCTTGTTAGACGGGCGATTATTCCAAGTGTCAGTACCCACTTTTCATTCTCAGGAACACCCTTTATCTCAGGGGGTGCCGCAGGGCTCTATCCTGAGCACTTTTCTATTCAATCTTTATGTGGGACCTCTGGTGGAGGTGGCCAGGGGTAGGGGATTATCCTAGGTGTCATACACCGACGATACCCAGTTGGTGATCTCCTTCTCAAAAAACTGCCGGGCTAATCTGGAAAGCTTTAAGGAAGATCTGTCTGATATCTCGGATTGGATGAAGGTTCACTGCCTTCAATTAAATGCCAGTAAATCTGAGATTCTCTGTAGGGGACAGATCAGGAGCTATGGTCGTAACAGTGGTGGCCTGACCATCTGAAATCCGCTCCGCTACCCAAGAAGATGGTAAAGAACCTAGGAGTTTGGTTCGATACTGGTCTTACCTTCGAGAAACAGACAAGGGCCGTTGCGGCAGTCTGTTTTGGGCTTTTGAGAGGTTTAAGACCTCTGCTCAGTTTCTTTCCGTCCGGTGTGCGTCAAACCATCTTGCAAGCATCCATTCTTGCGAGGCTTGATTACGGCAATGCAGTATATCTGGGCGCCAACAGAGCGAGTATTAAATGCCTCCAGAGGGTCCATAATTCGGCTGCACAGATGCTAGTAGCGCTTCCTAGATCACAATCAGTGACCCATGTGCTTTCTGAACTGCACTGGTTGCCCATTGAAGCTTGCATTCATTTTAAGGTGCTGTGCTTTGCGCACAAAATCTTGATGCATCAAGCCCCGCTTGGCTTATCGGGTCTATTGAAGCCCTATTTGCCCAGGCGCGCTTTGAGATCCGCCAATAGCGGACTGGTTGTGGTCCCGCGATTGAGGAAAGCTAGGACGGGGGGCTGCTCGTTTGGTTATTTGGCAGCCAAACCTTGGAACTCCCTCCCAGCTAACATCCGAGTCATATCTAATCTTCTGATGTTCCGGAAGTCAGTAAAGACATGGTTGTTCCGCACCATTTAATTAAAGGTTGCTTGTTCTACTCCCCTGTGCTTCTCTGGTCTCTGGTTGCGCTGGGATGCCTCGTTGCTGAGGCAGCCATGCGCATTATAAATCCTGTATAAATAAATAAATAAATAAATACATACATATTTCACTACTAACCAATAAACCAGTAAATATTTACCTTAAATTCACCCTGGATGAAGTGATGACAGCAATCTCCAACAGCCATGGAGAAAATGCGCCCGGAACAGATGGTGTTCCCTGTGATCTTTGTAAATAGAATCTATCTCTATAGGGCCCAATCATTATGCAAGTAGTGAATGCCAGTTGCCATGTTTCATTTCCAGCAACCTGGGCAGAGTCATTTATATTCCCCGTCTTTAAAAAGGGAAACTGCCAAGATCCTAGAAGCTACAGGCCCATATCGTTATTAGAGTCAATGACTAAAATTCTAGGTTGTGTAATTTTAGTAAGACTAAAAGCCTGGGCATCTAACAACAGAATCCTTTCTGATTTACAGTACGGCTTCCGTGAAGGAGTGGGCACTATTGCGCAGACTCTCAACCTTGCCTTATTGGTGGGAAAATATGTCCGTGTAAAAAATGGTAGCTTGTTTCTAGCTTTCGTAGAACTGACAGCTGCTTTTGACTCAGTAAGACACATTAAACTTCGGGAGATTCTAGAAAAGATACGCGTGGACGATCAAATTATCTACTTTTTAAGACGGTTTTATTGTTCTGCTCAAACGAGAGTCTGCTTTGATGTTAAGGGTGGGTGTACAACTTCAATCCCAATACGTAGGGGAGTCTGTCAAGGATGTGTCCTTGCACTATTTCTTTTTAACACATAAATGATCTTGAGGGCGCATTACTTCAGCAAAATGTTGACTACCTTAAGGTTAATGGTCGTTCAATTCCTGCTCTTTTATATGCTGATGACGCGGTTTTACTGTCTAGAACACAAGTAGGTCTACAGAGAGTTTTAAATGGTTTTAATGATTTTATGTACGACTTAGGACTATCAGTGAACACTTCCAAGACCTATGTAATTAGATGTGGTGTGGTCAGGAAAAAAACTCGTGAAATGTTGACTGCGGACCAAAAGATTGACATAACAAAAACCTTCTAATATTTGGGTGTCATGTTGCACCAAGAAGACACGTGGGCACAGGCAATAAGATCTAAAAAAACTCAGTTTTATTAACACTATATCTGCGCTCATCCAGTTTTTGAAAAGATTAGGGAAAAGACCACCGGTGGAACTTTAAAAATGTATCGGGCTAAAAGTACTTCCACCGTAACCTATCGTTCTGGGGTCTGGGGCATTGCAAATAAATATTCTCTACAAGTAGTGGAAAATAACTTCCTAAGATATCTATTGTTGGTATCCAGAACAACATCTGCTTACATCTATCACGCCGAATTGGGCTTATTGTATTCATCTGACATCATTAAACTTGAGCCAGTCTTAATGTGGCATCGAGTATGGAATAAAGAAGAACCCACATTAAATAGGGGTATTTTAAAGGATATTTTAAAATTGAAAAAAGTACTAAGGATCCCATGGATTTATTATGTCTATAATTTTATCCAGAATCTGGTTCAACTGAAGTATTTTACTGATACCGAATCCCTGCAATCAATAGGCAGAAAGGAATTAAAAAAAGAAGGTATTGCAATGTTGGAAATGACAAGGTTGACGACTAAAATTTTTAAGTCTAGGGTATTTGAAAGTCAAATGATCTTAACTGTTTTCAAAATGCAGCCTTATCTAGCTATAGTTCCAGTAGGGTATGGTAGGTTTTTATTATCAAGATTTAGACTCGGCATATTCCATAGACTTACCAGCTTTTCCTAACATGAATTATTAGAGCCGTACTATGATAGCCTGTCCTTGTGACGATTGCTCATGTTAATACACCATCCATGTCATCTTTTATTGTGGTTTTTATTCTGATATTCGGAAAGTGTGGATATGACCAATGTTAAAAATGATAGGGCCTAGGGCTTGCCGACCTGCGTATATTGCACTACAAACTTTGGACAACGCGAACATGATCTGGAAAGTTGCGATGTTTTTAAAAAGGTCGGTTGCTTATAGGAAGAGTATAGTGTTTTAATGAAGTTAGGATTTTATTTTTGTTATCCCTGATTATATCCATGTTTTTAATTGTTATATATGACTGATGTTAATGGAGTTATCTAATTTTATACATTGTTATTTTGAATATTCTGGTGTATGTATTGCTTTTATGATTGCACTATTTTGCAATTGAATAAAGCTTTATTTGATTTTATTTGGTGCTGCTGGGTAGACAATAGCCCACAACACTGCTGGGTAGATAAGAACCCACAGCACTTCCTTGTAGAAAAGATTCATCGGTGCTGTCGGGTAGTTAAAAGCCCTCAGCACTGCAGCATAGACAAGAGACCCCATCTGTAATAAATGGACAGAAGTCCTCAGTACTGCAGGAAGACTGAAGTCTTCAAGATTGCAGGCTGCATAGGAGCCCTCATCGGGCTTGTGGAGAGAATTCAGAGGCTGAACAAGAGCGCCCAGAAGCCTGCATATAATCCTTCAGAATTGGAGGCTCAGCAATACAGGAGCTCTGAATGCAATGATGCTATGGACATATTTCCCAAAAACAGATTTTATTTACCTTACATCCACAATGTAAAATGTGTCTTAAAATCCTATCATCTGCTATATAGACCCTGACAAGTCTTTTTACTAAGTCAACATCAGTGTAGACATAGCAAACATACTCTCCTCTTCCACCTAGTAGTGCATAGGAGTGTTTTAATATGTGTGCAGCACTGTAGCATATTAGACAAGTCTTCCTATGGTAATTTTGCACTACTTGTACTATTCATAGAGAACCATGATGGAAATGAAAAGAGTAGAAAGTATTATGTTTTAAAATAAAATCTGCACTGCTGCCCCCACTTGGACAATTAAGATATGAAACACTGCGTTCCTTAGCAACATTCGTAATCCCTATTTGTGAGGTTTATATTATCCAGTGAATTAATCTATTTCCATCATATAGTGTGACCACAAGATGTACATACAATTTGACGAAATAGAAGGGGGTTCTCCGTTGGGATTTAGAATACTGGCAGGCAAAAGGGGATTTAACAATACAATAGAGTCAGCAAACGCCCTGCCAGAACAAATATCACGGTCCTATAAGGGATCATTCACTTTAAATAAATGGTGACACAAATATATCAGAGCCAAGTACACATCACACGGTTTTCAGTTGACTCTTTTTTGTTTATTTATTGTTTTGTTTAAATATTCTCAAGTGGCATGGGCCACATTTAAATCCCCATAAGTACATACAAGTCCCACACACTCCCAAGCAACCAGACTAGAATCACACTCACTTTTAAACTAATAAGATCAATCATTTCCACAAACACTTGTACATAACACTCATACTGGTACAGCCGGGCCTGCAGTAAATATTAAATATAGCTGCATAAACACAAGTAAAAACTGTGGAGGCGGGATACGTGGGGAAAAGTTGTTAACAATGACTAGACTTCTGCCATCCACAGGAACCACGTCAACGCGCGTTTCGGTGTAAAGCCTATTCAGGCCACACCTTCATCAGGGCGGGGATGTACCATGGGGTTGGGGACTCACAAGCTGCAGATAAAAAAAAAATTCTGTTAAAAGTGTACATGTATAAGGAAGCATACTTTTGATGATTGATACTGTCATATACATCACATTTATTTAATAACATTGCGGGTCAAGGCTCTGATATCGTGGGGTCACTCTGGATGATAAAGGTCTTTCCTCAATGGGAAAGAACCAGCGGTCAAGGCTGATAGACCAAACAGAGAAGGTTAACGACCCAGTGTTTAGGCATTTCATTTAACATCCATCCAACATGGTACATTCATACAATCAATCAATGGCGACAGTGGGGTTTTGAGGGGGATGCTAACTAGGGCAGGGGCTCCTATCGCTAGCCAGTCAAAGGTGTATGCAAGTAAGGCTCAATATGAGTACACTTACCAGATAATGATTAAAGATTAATGTTACAGCTCACACTGAGACTGGTAATTTATTGAAGATTTTTATTCCAAGAAATGCAGCACAGCAAAACACCATCTTGCTGGCAGGAAGGAACAGTAGCAACTGACCTGGTGCCTAGCAGCAGTACAGGTTTTAAGCATAACAGTGAGAACACTGAAAGAAGCAGTGCATTTAAAGAGACATAACATAAAAGATAATTATGTACATGAAATGTAACACATCTCCCTTTTAACAAAGAAAAGAAGAAAAACTAAAGGGAAATTTAAGTTACATAATCAGCAAATCTACCAGGTGCAATTTGGGAGCGAACGGACGTCTTAACTCTTGAGGCAATGTCATCATTGGGACACAACTGTACATCTGGCACAGAAACTTTTTGCAAAGAAAGACATTTAGCAACACGTTTGATGTTCCATAACTTACCATCTTGAGTAATAACACTGTTGCTAAAAACGTTTACAATCTTCATGGGTTTACCAAATTTATCTGAACATTTGGTGATGAAACCAGGTTTTCTAATCCTGACACAATCACCAATAGTAAAATTTGGCTCTTTGGCCTACCACTTGTTGTCATACCATTCTTTAACCTTAGCTTGTTTGCATTCCACTTTTTGTGCAACATGCCTTAAAAGATCCTCAGAAAAAGATATATTGGGACATTTGTCTTTTAACAACCATGGGCAAATTGGAGAAGCGGGATCACGCCCTTTTAACAAACGGAAAGGACTGACTTCAGTTGTTGAACCAGGAGTTTTTCTGTATAAACACAGTTTTTCTCTTAATAAATTCCTCCAGCCAGACCCAATTTTAATCACATCAGAGACAAAACCCTTCGAGACTCTGTTGAAACGTTCAACCAAACCATTCTCATGAGGTTTATAAACAGAAACCAAACAATGTTTGATGTTAAGTTGTTTGAGAAAACTTTCCATCTCTAAAGAGGTAAGTTGCACCCCATTATCTGTAACAAGAACTGAAGGAGACCCTTTTCTGGAAAACACTTCTTTGAAAAACTCTATCAGCACGTTAGTTGAGACTGAAGAAACAAACTTTACTTTAGGCCACTTAGAGTGGTAATCCTCAAGAACCAAAGCATAACGGGAATCAACAGGAAGACACATACACAGATCAGAAATATCAAAAGAAATTTTCTTCCAAGGTACATTTGGCCAAGTTGAATTTTTTAAGGGGGGAACATTGACGTTCAACATTTTTTCACTTCCCATACAAACCTCACATTCTCTACCTTGCGATCAGCCATTTTATCAATACCGGCCACCAAAAGTAATTTCTTATAAGACGCTTCATAGCAGACATTCCTGGATGCATTTTATGTGCCAAATCCAAAATTACCTTCTGCATATCAAAAGGAGGAACACATTTACCAGATTTGAAAATCAAACCATTTTCTAACTCTAACTCATCAAGAACGGAAAACATAGGCATGGCACTATCAGATACATTCCTTTTGTCAGGCCAACCTTTCAAAATGTACTTCTTAACCCCTTTGATGCTCATGACGAGCTCAGCTCGTCATGAGGCACAGTTGAGCTGTGCTGATGACGAGCTGAGCTCGTCATGAACAATGGTAAATCTGGGAATGCAGCGCAGAAGGAAAATATCGCTAGCAGCCAAGGTGTTAATATTCTGTAAGGTGATATCCTGCTCATCGGCAAGTTTCCAAGCCTGTTCAGAAATATCATCAAACGAACCTGACAAGACATCCTGTAAACAAATAACTATTTCACCTTCCTCAGATTTCCTATCACAAATAGTCTTACAAGGCATACGAGACATAAAATCTGCAATAACATTCTTTTTAGCAGGTACAAACTCTGGAGTAAAACAGTATTCCTGCAACCTGGAAGTCAATCTGGCTATGCGGGCAGTGGAACTCCATCCACCACCCGTAGAAAGAATATTAACCAAAGGTTCATGGTCAGTCCTCAAAAGAAACTTACTACCCCATATGTAGTTGCGAAAATGCTCTATGGCCCATACACAAGCCAAGAGTTCTTTTTCCATCACAACATATCTCCGTTGAGTTTCATTGAGGGTACGTGAAGCAAAACAAACATTCCACTCCTTCTTCCCAGAAACTTGAGACAAAACAGCACCCAAACTATACATACTGGCGTCCACAGTGATTATACACATTTTGTTTAAACAAAAAGGCCTAAGAGTGGGAGCTTGTAAAATATCAGACTTGATAAGTTCAAAAGCTGTTTGTTGTTCCTGTTCCCAAAGAAAAAACAATTTATTCCTGAGAAGTTTTCTTAAAGGTTCCATCTTGGATGCAAAGTTATATACAAATTTACTATAGTATTCGCACATACCTGCGAAAGAAAGTAACTGTTCCTTATTTTCGGGAGCAGGCGCACTTGTAATAACATCAACATTTAATTTTTTCGGAACCACACCATCACCCGACAATGTATGTCCCAAGTATTCTACAGAGTGTTGAAACATCTTACATTTGCTAGGTTTTAAGGTAAGAACATTTTCCTTCAACTTTCCACACACACTCCGTAGATGTTGTAAATGCTCATCAGTAGTAGCTGAAAAAATTAATATATCGTCTTGGAAGCACTTAACAAAATTATCAAAATCTCTAAACATGTTAAACATGACCCTTTGAAATGCAGAGGCCGCCGAAGCTAACCTAAACGGCATTCTAGTATACTGGTATAACCCCTGGGGAGTGGTGAAAGCTGTTAAACATTTTGAGTCTTCAGTAAGAGGAGCCTGATGGTAGGCAGATCTTAAGTCTAAGGTGGAAAACACCTTTGCTCCCTCCAACATTGATACCACTTCATTTATATTGGGAGGAGGTTGACAGTCTACAATGATACTTGCATTAAGAGCTCGAAGGTCCACACACATTCTTAAACTTTTATCGGGTTTCCTAACTAAAACAATGGGAGAAACCCATTCTGCAGACTCTATTGGTTCAATAATGTTTTCTGAAACTAAATCATTAAGCATTTTCTTAAGTTCTTCTCTAACATTAATGGGTACGCCTCTTAGTTGTTTTGTTTGAGAGTAATCACATCATTCTTGAGTTTGATTCTGTGTGAATAATCCTTAATCCTCCCTAATCTATCCGAAAAAACATCTTTGAACTCTGTTTTAATTAACATACCCAATTTAGTTAAATTTTCATTTTCAACCATGGCAATGTTATTTATCTCTGCATTCGCATCCAACATCACTGGCTCTTCCGCACGAGGATTGAGTATGATTCCAAACTTCCACTGGTCTCTCCAACCAAGTACATTAATACCTTTTACAGCTATGTACAACTTAACACTAACACATTTTCCTTTGAAAGTAAGATCCACCACAAAAAACCCAACATATCAATTCTAGTCTCATTGAAACTTAAAGCAAAAATATCAGATGGGAAAATAGTTTTAAGACAAAGAACTGAACTTAGTCGGATATCAAAATATTCCTTCGTAATAATTGTCCAAGGAGAACCTGAATCAGCCATAAGGTCTAATTTGATGTTCAAGACTTCAACTTCACACAGGGGTTTTTTAATACACATGCAATCAGCAGGATCATTGACGTTTGAAATACCCTCCATCAAAAACACAACAAAACCTTTCTTGTCCCCACAATGGTTTCCAGCACATTCACACTTGCATACATTGGGGACTTCTTACACGACAGACGCCATCTTTACCTGGGAATTAGGAACACATTTTTTGACATCTTTACACATGTTTGAAAAATGCCCCAACCTACTACATTTCCTACACTCTATCCCCTAGATGCATCAACGTTGTCATTTGCGATTCCTTAATTGCGAAAAATAAGGAATCGCAATTAAGGATTCGCAAATGGCAATGCATCATTAAATTCGCAATTTTATTGGAATTCGGTAAAAATCGCAATTTTTACCGAATTCCAATAAAATTGCGAGTTCCAAATAGCGAATCCGATATTCCCATTCATTCCTATGGGCTGAAATGCCCATAGGAATGAATGGGAATTGCGAATTCGCAATTTCAATTCGGAATGCATCAAAGCCTTTCAAGGGTGGAGAGGGGGGTCCAAAGGACCCCCCCTGCACTCATGAAATGCACTTTTACATGTGAGTTACATACACACATGTCCTAAGGACATGTGTGCCTGTAACGTACACGTTTAAAAAATGCATTTTCATGCGTTTTTAAACATTTTTGCAAATTACCACGAAGTTCAACTTCGTGGTAATTTGCATTTGCAATTTTGGAAATCGCAAATGTTTTGGGGATGATGCATTGCTGTTAAGGAATCGCAAATGTGCGATTCCTTAACAGCAATCGCATTTTTTGGAACTCGCAAAAAAAGCGATTTCCAAAAAATGCTTGATGCATCCCAGTAACCAATTTAGGAAGTGCAAAAGGCCGATTTATGCGAATCGCACCGTTTGCACTTCCTAAAAAGGTTGATGCATCTGGGCATATGTTATTAGCGGGACATCCTCCATATGAAGCTAAATGCGTTCTACTTCCACATCTAAAACATATAAAAGGTTTATCGAATCTTCTAACAGTGCCATGAAAATTTGTCTTACTAGAATTGAAATTAGCACTAGGATGGACACTTACATTTGAATTTGACTCCGTGCGTTTGAGCGAACACACTTCATGAACCAAATCATTTTTTTGTTCAGTGTGTTTCTTAACTGTAATCATCCACTTCCCCGATTGCTCTAACGATTTGGCAATAGCAATGGCTTCAGATAATTTAGGATCACCCGATTCCCACAAACGCTCTTGTGTTTTCTTATTTTTTACGTGAACAATAATTTGATCCCTCAACATTTCATCACACATAGTGCCAAAATTGCAATGAATGGATAACGATCTCAGAGCAGTAACACAATTATCAAAGGACTCAGTATCATGTTGTGCTCTGGTATAAAACTTATACCTGTTTAACGCAATATTTGTAACTGGTTTAAATCTTTTCTCTAGCCTTAATAAAGCTTCCTTGTAAACATTAGTACCTTCACCTTCACCTTCTGAAGGTGGAATTTGTGGCAAAGCCCTAAAAACCATTTGTCCCTCTGACCCTAAACAATGTAGTCAAGTCAAAACCACTTTATTCGATTTAGTTAAAAATCATAAAAGCATACTACAATCAATTTAAAAAGGGCTATTCAATTTCATAAAAATTACATACAGCAACAACAATTATATACACAGTTTAAAAGCAGCTAAAAAAAGTAAATATTAGCTAAAATTTTACAGGTACAAAAAACATATTTCATCCTCCAGTACAGACCTCCATATTACATTTGCAATCGCCTCCTCCTAACCCTAACAGCAGCAACAAGGTAGTTAGCCACGCTAAACATAACCAAAGGTGAATCTAGCATTTGTAGATACAGGAGAGATGGTTTTGCCTGAAGAAAAGCTTTGTCCTTCAATAAAGGCACCAAATACTTCTGTCTAGGCATATTGTAGAAATGGCAGAACAGCATTAGGTGCATATTATCTTGCAGTGAAAAATTATCACAATTACACACAGCTGCTTGTACCAACCATGGCTGTCACAGAGAACCGTATAAATCTGATTAAACCAAAATTTGACCAGAAGCCACCTGTGGAAAGGGATGTTTACTATGGCAAGATACGGTTGAATAGCTAGGCTAGTAATAGTCAAAAAATGGGCTCTAACCGTGGGCTTTGTAAGTTGATGTTCCTCTCTCTCCAAGGTCTTCAATTTAGAGAAGTTAAGCTTGACCCAATCTAAATCAGATTCTTTCAAACCCAGAGGGGCGGAGAATATCTCAGGACGACCAAGTTCCAAAGAGCACTTATAAATGTATGACAGCCAAACAATATCTTTAAATTTGTCCAGTTTTAAACAGTCCATCAGTACGTTATGATTTAGACCTAGGTTGTTATTGGTCCAAGTCCTAATCCATAGAAGAATAGGTGCCATTGAAAGGATATCGGTAATATACCCTAAACCAAGGTCCTGATGAACTGAAAAGGTGGCTGTCGATTGCGGGAGCCCTAGTATAGACCGAAGGAACTTATTTTCCTCCCTTTGGATGGTTTCACTGTTCACATAGCCTCACAGACCTGATCCGTACCTGGCTATTGCCAAAGTTTTTGCCCTGTACAAGCTTAGTAATGCACCGCTCGGCTTCCCTCCAAGTCTCCTTGAAAAACTTAAAATTGCATTTGCCGAGCTCCTCGCGGCTTTGGTTTTGGCTGTAATGTGAGGGATAAACAATGTAGTAAAATGCTTTTTTCTTTCCGCTCCCATGCGTTCACCGTCAATCGCCTTCATATAATTGATGAACTCCTCCTTCCAAAGTGTCCAGGGTAAAGAAGGATCCTCTTTATTTTGTAAAAACTTGTCCGGTGGATCAATTTGCATGGCCATAATTGTAAAAATGCACTTTAAAAAAAAAACTATGTGGTGATGATAAACTATATGTGCAAAAAGTCACCCTAAAATAATAACGAATAGTCAAAGAAAAGAAACTTTCATGTGTTACCCGAATTGTGAAGCAACATCGTGAAAAACACGAAATAAAAAAAAATGAAGAAAACAGTACTGTCCTTGTGCTGGATAGTTGTAAAGTATAAGGGCCACTTACTTTGAAGTCTTAAATACGCTTGTATATCGGTAAAAGCACAAAGTAAACCTCCAGATTACACAAATCACACTCGGTGAAGTGTAGTCATGGAAACGAAAATAAACAAAATGTCCGCCACGTTGTTTTCCAATGACGTAGGACGCAACATCTTCTCTGCGTCAACACGGCTTGCAGAGGAATGTTCCTCTCAATGACGAAAGACGCAACGTCTTCTCTTCGTAAACGCGGCTTGCTGATGATTGTTCCTTTCAGCTGTGCGTGAAGCGATCCAAATGTATTCTGGCTCGAGACACATATACGCACACGGATGAGAAACAGGTGAGCAATCCTCGCGCTGATATGTAGCTTTCAAAAGAAAATAAAGCTGAAATATTTTCTTTTTCAATCAAAATCCATTTCTCCCGAAAACAGTAGAAAATTCTCCTCCGAAAGACGTCTTCTTTAAATTTTCATATTAAAAGCAAGGATTGCTAGTAAATTTTCAAATTACTCCACACCTGTGCCGCTAAAAAGTTGATGGAGTGTTGTTCCTTCTTACTTGAGCCTCGTCGCCAAATTTTGTTACAGCTCACATAGAGACTGGTAATTAATTGAAGATTTTTATTCCAAGAAATGCGGCACAGCAACACAGCATCTGGCTGGCAGGCAGGAACAGTAGCAACTGACCTGGTACCTAGCAGCAGTACAGGTTCTAAGCATAACAGTGAGAACACTGAAAGATGCAGTGCATTTAAAGAGACATAACATAAAAGATAATTATGTACATGAAATGTAACAAATAATGCTGGGGATATGACGATGACAGGCAGGCAATTCAAAATGACTTGATTTGAGGATTTCTTTTCTGAATGGAAAAACCCATACATTCAATACATATATGATGCGGGTTCTAAAACAGTGAACCTCTTTAGGGATTTCATCATCAGGCATGAATAAAAAGTATATACCTTTAATTATGACAATCTTTCATGCACCAAAAGTCGCGCCAAGTTCTTTTCCCAAAAGCGGGCGTAGCCCTACTTATCCAAGGACTTTAATTCTAAACAGGAAGTCCACTCACGCAGACATGCTACTCGATGGGGTAATAAAAGGGTTACAACCTTCTCAGACACTACAGACTCAGAGGGGGAGGTACAGGAGGAATATGATCACAACTTTGTTCAGGGATATAATACCAACCGATCAAATAGAGCCGGAGGCTATGAGCGAAACAACCCCCAGAATAATTTTTGGGGGAACCGCCGGGGCAACTCGCGCCCTACCTCGCGGACTCCCCAATCGAGGAATTTCCATCCGGGTCGAGGACAACCCCAGATGTATGTCCAAACACGCAGCTATCAATATTGGAAAACATAAGGAGTATCCCTGTCTTTAACCTGACCCATATAGAGATCAATCCCATTGCCATGAATCTACTGCCTTTTGTTCCCTCAGCGAACTTTGATAAGTTCAAGCTTACCAAGGACCTTTACCTTTTCTTCAGAAAAATTTGTCTAAAAAAATATTTTCTGAAAGCCCACCTGCAATAGATCTAGACAACAAATTCGATCTTAGACCCCAATCTTCCTTTACTCCATCCCTTGAAATGGTCGTCCCAAAAGTTGATATTTTTGAGACGGTGGTGATTGGATAAGTTGAGAAAATGATCAAATATGTGCCTGTCCCTGATTCCAACTTGTCTAGGCATGAAGATGTTGCCCTTAGGGAGCTGAAGGACAATAAAAATATCACTATCAAACCTTGTGATAAGGGGGAGGTATTGTCATTTTTGACACCACTGATTATACCAACAAAAGGAATTACTTGCTCTCCCCCTCGGGCCATTACCAGAGGATCACCCACAATCCTGAAAACTCGCTCAGACAACGGATTCTGGCCTTTGTAGAGAGAGCAGTTGATATGAATGTGATTTTCGAACTAGAAGCTGAATTTCCGACCCCCAGCACTACCAGAATACCTATTATATAAGGGGTCCCCAAAACACACAAAAATTGTGCAGATCCACCGCCACGACCCATAGTTTCCACTATAGGGTCTGCGACAGAACCACTATATAAGTATATAGACAGATTTCTTCAACCGCTCATAATCGAATTGGAATCCTATGTCAAGGACACAGGATATTTTATCAGCAAGATGGAAGGTATCCCCTATTTCGAAAATCTCAAGCTGTTAGTCACCCTGGATGTCGAATCTCTTTACTCCAACATTTCCCAGAGGGGTGCCTACAATCCCATTGAGAAAATATTGACCACCAGACCCGACATTACCAACACTGAATTTATTCTGCAGTGCCTAGAATTGGTACTTTATGAGAACTACTTTGAGTTCCACAACGCCCTTTACAGACAGACGAAAGGTGTCAGCATGGGGCCAGTTGTGCCCCCAGCACTGCGTGTCTGTACATGGGTGAGTTGAAACAAATCAACATTTTAAATGAAATTACCCCCTTCCATGAGAATGTGAAGGAATGGTGTTGTTTTATTGATGACATCTTTTTCATTTGGAAGGGGGACCACCATTCCTTAGACGGATTCATGGCCTAGTTGAATGTGGCTGATCCTAATCTACGTTTCCCTTGCCACTCCAGCGATACCAGAATTGAATTTCTGGATATTTGGGTGGAACATTTTGATAATGCATTAAGGGTATCCCTGTAGACAAAACCTACCGCCAGGAATACTCAGCTCCAATACGCCAGTTTCCACCCTAGATGCCAAAACGACAGCATCCCATACAGTCAATTCCTCCGAATTCGAAGATTTCCTGACCCAATCGGATATCCTAAAAGAGAAATTATTTTGTCGAGGTTATCCCAGGAAACTTGTCAAAGATTTGTTTAAACAAGCGAGGTATTCCAACCGGGATCTGATGTTTCAATCCAAACAAACAGAGCCCTCTGATCAGCTGGTGTGCATAACCCGCCACTCTAATCTGAACCACAAGGTACGCCAGATAATAAAATCTAGCTGGCATTTGCTAAACCTGGAGAAAGAAAAGACCCCCCTCGCCAGGCTTATTTTTGCCTTTAAAAGAAATAAAAACTTAAAAAACCACCTGGTAAGAGGCAAGATGCCTGAGGCCCCCCTCCCAGTGTCCAAACCGCTGTCACTAATTTAACCCCATATTTGGCAATCATCGATGTGGCACATGCCATGAATGCCCCCATGCGATGATCGGTGACTCCGTGAGCACCACTGAACGTACCATATCAGTGGCGCGAAACAAGAAAATGACCAATTGCTGTACCACCAACATTATCTATGTACTCTTATGTCCGTCTAATTTACCCTTTTTAGGGGAAACCTGGCGGGAATGTCGCATAAGGATAGGTGAACATAAGTCCAACATCAGGAATAAAAAAGTCTCTGGCCCAATTGTTCCTCATTGGCTGGAGAAATCTCATATAGAGAAACACCTCAGGTGGTTTATATAGGAGAAAATATCAGCCACACCTGGAGTAGACCCCATTTGCCCGCGTAAAAAGAGAGAGGTCTACTGGATTTTTATGCTCAACTCTGTTAAAAACGGTCTCAATGAAGAGTGCCCGTGGCCTAATGCCTTTCTGTAACGGGACACCTTGATTAATTCCCCCCCCCCATGATGTGATTCATGGGCCATATAAAGCTACCATAGGATCACTGGGCTTTTTTAGTATCTACCCGACGTCAATGACTCCGTTCTTAGGTATCTCTCTTAATCTAACGCACGAGAAGCTAACACATGACAATGTGATTCCATATAACCCCCTCTTTTCGAAAAATGACTATTGTCAATTCTTCATTTCTATGTAAGAAAAAGTGCGGCCGCTATTTGATGTCAGCGCCCAACTTAAAAGTTGCAGTATAAAATCTCCCACTATCATATCTAAACCACCTGCTACTTTGCTAATCCCTCGCAGTGAGACGGGCGGACATGAAAGATCCTTTAAAAATGATCGGGTTGAACGTATGCTGTCTCCGTGAATCCATATGAATTGAACCCCTTCTAAGATGGCGGCCGATATGGATATGTCCCGGAACCAGTCCGCTCTCTATACCGCTTGTCGACTCCACCCGACACACCTGAGCCCCATTGCTAGAGGGACCTCTGTGCTTTAAATATCCCTGCCCGCCTTGCAAGTTTCGCCAAGATTTCCTGAGGATCATTCGCCGCTTCGCAGTCCGTTTGGAGCTCGCCTATTTTGGTAATCACGCTTCTTTATGGGTGTTTCGACGGCTATCGTTGTTTGTCCTATGTGGACTGTCCTGTCATCTTGGTTGCTATGAGGCTTACGTAGAGGGAGTACTCTGTAAACAAATTGGGATCCCTATTTATGTTACAGGGGACGGGTCAACCATTTCAGCTAGACGCCTCCCTGGATCCCGCTCATCTTTCTTCTGATACCACTCTCTATTCTGGACGGAGTCCGCCGATTGCGGTGAGCCTCCCCCTATTATATTTAGCCTAATGGAAGTTCTGACCGCATTGTCAGCATTCTTTTATTTTATTTTAATCTGCATCTATGAGTCTAATGGAAGTATTGACCAGGATGTAGGCGTTCTTTTACCTTAATCTGCACCTATAAGTGGGTCATATGCGTTATTTGGACTTAGTGTGATAATCTGTTTATCAGGAAACTGCACCGCTAACTATTATCACCGTTCTTACCTGAACCCACCTCTGGAAAATCGCGCATGCTGATATAGTAAATTTAGTGAAAGTTAACTTAAATGTGATATATGTGCAGCCTTTGATGCTGCTATACCGGGTGGGCCGCTAATGGAAGTACTGACTGCGATGTTGGCGTTTTGTTACTTTAATATGCACCTATAAGTGGGGCGTATGCGTTATCTTGACTCAGTGCGATAATCTGTTTTTCAGGAAACTGCACTGTTACTCGTTATCACCATTTTTACCTCAACTCACCTTTGGAATATTCCGTATTCTTATCTAGTGAATCCAGAGAAAGGTAACTTAAATTTGATAGATGTACAGCCCTTGATGCTGCAACACCGGGTGGGGTGCTATGTGGCGCTTTTAGAAGAAAACATCTGACCAGTGCACATATCATTATCCTTTTCCCATAGGTCCCTACTGTGCGAACCTATCCTTGCCCTGAAGAAGCAGGAGCTCCGGCTGGAGTTATTTGATCCTCTAGGTGTTATTACTAAGCGCGCCTTTTGGTGCATGAAAGGTTGTCATAATTAAAGGTATATACTTTTTATTCATGCCCGATGATGAAATGCCTAAAGAGGTTCACTGTTTTAGAGCCCGCATCATATATGTATTGAATGTAAGGGTTTTTCCCTTCAGAAAAGAAATCCTCGAAACAAGTCATTTTGAATTTCCTGCCTGTCATCGTCATACCCCCAGCATTAATCTTTAATCCTTATCTGGTGAGTGTACTCATATTGAGCCTTACTTGCATGCACCTTTGACTGGCTAGCGATAGGAGCCCCTGCCCTAGTTAGCATCCCCCTCTAAACCCCACTGTCGCCATTGATTGATTGTGTAAAGGTGTCATGTTGGATGGATGTTAAATGAAATGCCTAAACACTGGGGCGTTAACCTTCTCTGTTTGTTCTATCAGCCTTGACCACTGGTTCTTTACCATTGAGGAAAGACCTATATGATCCAGAGTGACCCCACAATATCAGAGCCTTGACCCGCAATGTTATTAAATAAATGTGATGTATATGACAGTATCAATCATCAAAAGTATGCTTCCTTATACATGTACACTTTTAACAGAATTTTTTTTATCTGCAGCTTGTGAGTCCCCAACCCCATGGTACATCTCCGCCCTGATGAAGGTGTGGCCTGAATAGGCTTTACACCGAAACGCGCGTTGACGTGGTTCCTGTGGATGGCAGAAGTCTAGTCATTGTTAACAACCTTTCCCCACGTATCTCGCCTCCACAGTTTTTACTTGTGTTTATGCAGCTATATTTAATCTTTACTGCAGGCCCGGCTGTACCAGTATGAGTGTTATGTACACGTGTTTGTGGAAATGATTGATCTTATTAGTTTAAAAGTGAGTGTGATTCTAGTCTGGTTGCTTGGGAGTGTGTGGGACTTGTATGTACTTTGTAGATTTTGATATATGTATCATGAGAGGCATTTTTCCCTCTTTTTATTAAATATATTATGGGGATTTAAATGTGACCCATGCCACTTGAGAATATTTAAACAAAACAATAAATAAACAAAAAAGAGTATAATGAAAACCGTGTGATGTGTACTTGGCTCTGATATATTTCTGTCACCATTTATTTAAAGTGAAGGATCCCTTATGGGACCGTGATATATGTTCTGGCAGGGTGTTTGCTGACTCTGTTGTATTGTACATACAATTTGAATCTGCTTTAAATTTGCTTACATTGCTTTTCTCCCTAGTGAACTCTGGCGTGACCCCTGAGGTCTTGAGAAAGACCACCTACAACAGACATCACCCGGATGGAGGTCACCGCTGGAAACGCAAGGCCGACTGGCACCGGCGCACCAATTCCTGTTATCGATATATCACTAAGAAGATGCCCTGGGGAGATGCCGAGGTATGGGGCAATGTTTCGGTGCATGTCAAGTCTCTGTGGTGCCAGCCTTCTGCAGAGTATCCCCTTCATGGGTCACCAACCCTAATAAGCAGCTCAGTAGTTTGCCTTATGCTCATGTAAATGCCCACATGCCAACATTTTAGCACAGGTAAGTGGGAGAGTTTGAAAATGTAATTGGGAGAATGGATTCACAACATTTGTTTGTAATGATGTAGAGGCACTTCTCAGGCGGTGAAAGTTGTGGAAGTGTTTACAAATGCAGTGCGTGTAGGAGATGGAACAGTGTGGAATCTTATTCAGGGAAGAAGGAAGACAAGGGGAGGATGAAGTGTGAAGTAGAGAAACTGATAATAGTATTTTGTGATGTACCAAGCCTCGCATGTAGATTTGGAAACAATATATGGAGTGACACCATTCTCGAGTATACCAAATAATCCATTTCCCTCAGGAACATCTGATGTCCATAGTGGATGTAGAATGTAAAGATGCACCAAACACCGATGAAGTACAAAGGGCACTTCTTTATTTGAAGATGGATCACTCACCTCAGCATGCTTCCTCCAGCTGCAGATCTCTCCCTATCCCCTTTTCTTTCAAACCTTTACATTATCTTGGAACTTTGGCAGGAAAGGTTCCCCAGCAAATGGAATGAAAGGGAAACAGTGGGTTCTTTACAATGACAGAAGCAGGGAAGGAAAAGGATACCACATACAACAAGTAGTAGAGTATTCAGATTACCTGTAAAGGTTAAGTAAGGACTGTCCTTTCTTTCAGGTCCACAATCATCACCTTCCAAAACTTCTACATGAGCAAGAAACACTGCTTCACAAGTTTCCCAATCCATGGCGGCCCCCCAGGCGCAGGCAGAAACACAGGGGGTGGACAATGCGCAACATAATAATGCCTAATTCGTATATAGTAGCAAGACTTCCCACAGATTGTAATAGTAGTATATTCAGTTACAAGGTAAAAGAACAATTAAGAATATAATAAAAATATGCTTTCAATGTTTAATTTCTACTTAGGTGTGTGTATCACCCTGAACGCGCCGATTAAAAGTAATTAATCATCATGTGTGTGTGTGCATCACCGTTAGTGCGCATCCCACTTCTACTTGGGCAGTCCTACCAAGTATCACACATCAGGAGTGACGCTAATGAATTTCAGTGTGGTGTTCCCGCATCACCGCACTTAAATGCATTGTCACGCATTTTTGCAACTGACCTGACAGTGCTAAAACTGACTGCCTTAGCCTACACCAGCTGCTAGTGTGCGCGCTAGCGCCTCTGACACATGGGTGCCATTGGCCGGGAGTGGGCCGCAGCAGACTTCGCTTGCCAGCAGGCTCAGTATGTAACAGTTAAAAATCAGACATGCACTGCTCTCAGTGCTACAATGTTACATTTGATCTGTCCTGCATCCTGGAGACCCGGGTGGGGCCTGCCCATCGCCTGCCTGCCGCAGTTAAGTTATTGTGTGGCAACTTGGCCGTTGCGCCGTGTGGGGACGCGATGTCACGTCTTGCTGACAGAGTTCGCCCCGAGAGTTACATTTTGTAATTACATTGGAGGTGGAGGCCAGCTGCTCAATGGTTAGCGGGTGGCACTGGAATCATGGGGCTCGACTGCCTTGCAACACTGCTGATCTCACCTGCTGCATGGCCGGGACGCCCGTGCTGTGGGACAGAATAATTTTATGGCGGCCGGCGAATACTTATTTCCGAGCCATAGCTGCCAAGGTTTCAGATTGCTTATGTGTGACATTTGCATAATTTCAGTGTAATTATGAGTGACATTCAACAACTATGAGTGACAATTTCTTGTGAGCAAAATGTAAAAATGGCCTCGACATTCACCCCTCTAAACCATACACTGTATCAGGCCTTTCAAGGCTCCAATTTTTACATCATTCAGACTTGTAATATGCATATTCTAGTGCTTTCAGGCGAATATGGGTCATAGTAGCGGTAGAATATAGAAGTCACTGACCACCACTGCCCCTACTAGGACAACATTTAGTGATATTGGGCCCGATTCACAGAACTAACCTTAGACAAAATCCTAAACGTACTACTTTTGGTATTCACAGAAGTTAGGATTTTGTCTTACGTTTGTCTTAAGACAGACTTAAGACAAACTTAAAACAAAATCCTAACTTAAGTCTGTCTTAAGTCTGTCTTAAGACAAACTTAAGACAAAATCCTAACTTCTGTGAATACCAAAAGTAGTAAGTTTAGGATTTTGTCTCAAGTTAGTTCTGTGAATCGGGCCCTGTAATACTCAATCAAAGAATGCGTTTCTCTTATATTTTGCTTAGTTTGCCAGCTCAGGTCTTCACCACTTGAGCTGCGTGTTCTTTGGCCAGGTTAGGAAGGAGGGTCACAGGCTGCAGAAGCATACAGGAATTGAAAGGTGTGTCTGAGCCAAGGTCGGACTATCATATAGGGCAAATAGGCAATGGCCAAAGGCCTGGTCTGCTAGGTCAGTGTGTGCTATTTTTTGGGCTGTATGTGGCCTTCATTTGTGGTCTGCAGTGCTAGTTTTCATTGTTAATTTGCCTGTTATTAAAAAAACATAGCATGGGTCATATTCAGTAAGTGTTGCATTCCTTGCAAAAAGCTAGTATGATGTGTCAAAACCTGGCACAAAGTGCAAGCATGGATGTGGTAAAGTAAAATAAGTCCATGTAGCTGAGGTGTAGATAAACGAGAATGGTTTATTGTAGATCATAAGATGACTCCGTAGATAGTAGTGCGAGCCCCACCAGGAGCAGTCCCTTGCTGCTCAGCCCATACTCCCAACTGACACTCATCCACCAGGCATCACCAAGATTCCATTACCTCACCATGCACCAGCATTCCACAACACATTCACTCTGGCTGAGCAGCAAGGCAGGGAAGTAGGAAAGATGCATGGCACAGAATCCAAGATACCACGATGGGTCTGGTCGCTCAGTGGGCACTTTTATTTTGGTGCCTGCGCCTACTTTCTTTCCCAGCCTGACTCTGGTCACAGCAGACGGAGAGTCACCAGCAGTGCTAGCGCTATTAGGAATAGGCAAATAAAATTAACCTGCCTACAAAATCATGCCAAAGTCCTGCTTTTCAAGTGATAGAGAAACCTATATAGAACTTTGTGACTTTCACATAGTTTAAGACATTTTTAAGAGTAATACACAAAGACTAAGCGATAAAAACATTGTGCACCCCCCCACACTTAATATCAGTTCAGTTTCCTGCTAAAACATATATATATGGTTAGGGCCTTCTTTGAATTTGATGTTTAAAAGTACAACATAGTACCTGCTCTGAGGACAGCATTCAAGCAGGTGATTTAAAAAAAAACTTCTCGTTTATGTAGCAAGTAAAATGTTAACGCAAAAAAGAGATAATGAAGACAAACATGCACCATACCCAAAATACAATGATATCTTTCCTGAAAGCCACCCATGTAACACTATTTATTTTAGCTAAAGTAATCAAGATTAATGTCAGCAGTTATGACACATGCTGTTTGGTAAGAAACACATAGAACAATTGCTCAGGGCAAGCTTCATTAGGAAATCATATAGAATTAGTAAAAGTGATTATATTTCAAAACTCGGCGGCAGCCGCACGCGTTGCCACAGAGACCAGCAAAACACACAAGGTGATGGACGGAATGTTGCACAATGGCAAAACAGTCACCCCCAGTCACAGATCTGGGTTTAGTCCATCGTTATTTTGCTCACCACGCCACCACAGTTCAGACATGGCCATATGCAAATCAGTTTTGACCCTGTGCCTCATGGGAACAGTCCAGCCCGAACTGCCAAGCCATGTCTTCCATGGGCCAGAATCAAGCATCCTAGGACCGGTTTCTGGCTATCAGCCATCATCAGCCAAGATAGCTTGACTCCAGTGGCGTAGTGGGCACGGGACCCGCATCTGGGCATACCCTTCCCACATAGGGTGAACAGCAAAACACACAAGGTGATGGACAGAATGTTGCACAATGGCAAAACAGTCACCCCCAGTCACAGATCTGGGTTTAGTCCATGGTTATTTTGCTCACCACGCCACCCCAGGGGGGTGAATGTATGACATTGTTCCGCATTCTGTCCATCAACTGTTGTTTTTGCATTTGTCACCCCGAATGGGACCGGTATGCTCAGACGTGAGTCCCATTCTCTCCACACCACTGGAGTCAAGCTATCCTGGCTGATGATGGCTGATAGCCAGAAACCGGTCCTAGGATGCTTGATTCTGGCCCATGGAAGACATAGAAGCATCTGCTTTCCGGTGACCCCTTAAGCTGTGCTTTGAGCTACTTGTAGTCCAGACCCTGAGCAGTGATTCCACTGAAGATTGCCGGCCTACACTCCAAAAGTGTTCCTTGGGCTAGTATTTTGTGATTCCTCTCGAGTTCCCTTCACGATCCCTGGTATGTTGGCCTGTGGGTCCCTGTGAAGGCAACTTTAACTTTCAGTGGGCTTTCCTGGTTCCTCCAGATGTGTACTGACTCTCCATTGCTTGGGGAGTAACCAGGACCTTACTCGTCCTCACCAAAGCATCTTTTCTCTGACCTTGTGGGTTGCAGTTCCCAAGGTTTGTTGGTGTTCAGTGCAGACTCTGACCCCCCACTACTTTACATCCTTCGTGGGAAAGCTCACCTGCAGACTTTGGTCATCCACAACGTCTCCTGGTCTCCATGACTGCAGAGTCAAACATCACCTCTTCTCACCTGAAGCACCTGACATCGGTGGGCATTCGTCTACCGAGCCCCTGTTCACTGGCAAGTGACCCGGACTCTGTCCCCTCTGCTTTCAGGCTTTTCTCATCTCTGATCCAGGCTTGGATCACACCGGACACTTTTCCTCCTCACGGCAGCAGTACTTTTCAGCATCACGCAATGGAAAACGACAAAGATTCCCGATACCATTTGACACCTATGCACCAGGCTTCCATGAGTTAGGTAACACAAGTACTCCTGTGCTCACATGGGTGCTGGCCTTAGAACCTTCTAAGTTTGAAAGTGTTTGCTGAAAGTCCTCTCCTAAGTATCCTTAAACTTTAAAATTCCAACTGTGACTTTCCCATAGAGATGTACTGAGCTCGCGACTGTGTTCTCACTCTGCACGCGTCCCCCGTGGGTCCCCTGTGTCATTACCTTGGGAGGTTCCTTGGGGTCCCAGTGATTCTATGTGTTCTAGGCACTGTGTCTAGTCAAAACGTGGTTGTTATGCCACTTTCTTAGGATATGGTTTGGTCTCCTCCTGAAGCCCATTGTGTATTGTGCTATTTACAGTCGTTCTAGTGATTTAATATTGTGTACTTTGTGCTCTAATCTCATAAAGAGATTAGAAGGGAGGGTTTAGTAAAAAATAAATATTTTTATAATAACACTTGTATGATTATCCTTTCATTTGGTCATTCAGGAGGTTATAGAGTGGTAAAACAAGCTGCTTTTCATCCCTTCAAGACTTAGCCTGAAGGCTGTTCTCCATAGCCTCCACTAGGATAGCTTTCTATAAAGGTTGTCTTTAACCTATTCATCAATAAGGGTTGTTTGGACTGGTACAAGGCGCCCACTATAACTAGTGGTCAGTATATACCAGCCCAACTTCTCACATTGGTTTGCAGCGGTTGGGATTCAAGCTTGCTATTGTTTCACCAGATAATCTCATTGAGTGAATAACTGACAAACACTAAAAGGTATTAGGTACATATACATCACATCAAGAATAAAGTAATTTCTACAGAACTTGGAGTTGGGTAAGTCAAGGGTCTAGCACACCCTTTCTCCAACTCAAGAGAGTTTAGATCCCACTAGGTTAGGTAGATGCCTACACCACATAACACTAGTATGTCTTCTAGGGCAGAAGCCAGTGGCTATTTGCTTACTAAGTATGACCATCTCTCATTTCAGGAATTGAGAAATATGTGTGCATTTAGAAGAGTGAAGACAGGAAAAAACAAACACATAGAGGCTTTTCTGTTAGATGATCTCAGAAAGATCCCAGGGTCTGATGAGACAGGCAAGGTGGGTGAGACAGCAGAAGAGGAAAGGCCAGGAAGTAAAAAGTTCTATGACCTGGACTCTAATGCTGACCATGATGATCAGAATGATTCAAACCTGGACAATCCAATTCTCCCTTTGGCTGATGGAGAAGACTCCAGTGGTCCTCTCTTTACTCCACCAGGAAGTGTTCACAGTTTACCAAGAAGTTCAAGATCTCATTCCCTGGAATATGACATTTCTGGTATATCTGTAGAGACCTCTGTCTCTCATAGGACCTCTGCTTCTAAGAAAAGGGAGCCCTCTTATGATAAGAAGTGCAGCCTGCTTGGGTTTGAAAGAGCTAAGCTTAGAATCAAGAGAGAGCAGCTGGTCTTAGATAGGGAGTCACTGGAGCTTCAGAGAGCTTCACAAAAGATGGGGCTAGAGCCCCATGGTGGCAGCAACAGTGTCCCTAGAGGTAGAGAACATACTCATGACCATAGGAACCTGAACAGGATTGCCCCCCCCCCTCCTACCAGAGTGAGGATGACATCCACAAATGGATAACTGCACTTGAGAGTAAAGTTCAGAGGGTCCCTCAGGAGCAGTGGGTAGCAATCCTGTGGCTCTCCTTTGCAGAGAGAGGTAGAGACAAGCTATTCACTGTTAGAGAAGAGGATGCTGATAAATACAAAGCCTTGAAGAATGCTTTGATTGAGGAGTTTGGCTTAGCCACTGAACAATTAAGTTCAGAGATACCGAAAAGGCACAGACTTAAGACTGGGTTGGTTGAATTTGCAGATTGTGCTACTAAGTCTATGGAAGGCTGGTTACTTGGCAGTAAAGTGTGTGATTTTAAAGGACTGTACAATTTGATTATGAGGGAGCAGATCCTTAATATTTGTCAAAATCAGTTGTTGCATCAGTACCTGGTGGACTCTGATCTGACCTCTCCCCAAGAATTGGGTCAGAAGGCAGACAAATAGGTCGGAACCAGGGTGAGTCAGAAGGTTCAGAACCAAGGTGGTGACTCCAAGAAACAAGATTGTAAAAACAATCTAACAAGGGAAAAGGCAGGTAGAAACCATGGTGTCAAATCTGTAAACAGAGAAGACCCATTGGACAAGTGACTGTAACAAGTCCAAGGACTCAACTCCAACCAACACTGCCCCAAGGCAACGGTTCCCCCTAGTTCAGCTCCAAGTGGTGATACTCAGAAGAAGGGTGTAGCATGGTTAACCCTGGGATCTGAGATGGACTCTGGCCTAGTCAGAGTTCCCACTCAGGCTATACTGATCTGTGATGGAGGCATAGATATGAGCTCCTTATTTTCAGCCCCAGTAATCTGGGCAAATACAGACAGCAGCCTTTGATAAATGGAAAAGAGGCCTTGGTATTCAGGGACATAGGAGCAAGTGTCACAATGGTGACAAAAGATCTTGTGGCTCCTGAGCAAATCATACTTGGTGAGATTTACCAAGTGACTAATGCTAGCCATGTCAGGACAGACCATTTCTTAGCAGTTGTTCATTTCACCTGGGGAGGGGTAACTGGCCCTAAGAATGTTGTGGTAAGTGCAGACCTCCCTGTTGAATGCTTGTTGGGAAATGATTTAGAAACCTCAACATGGGCTGAAGTGGAACTCAGGACAAAAGCAGAAATGTTGGGTAGCCCTGCAGATGTGTTTACTATGACTAGGTCATATGCAAAAATGTCTTCTACTGAACAGGCCCTGGATCCTGGAAAAATGGACCAGGTGCCTTCAAAGAAAAGGAGAAATAGGGGTAAGGCAGTGTCTTCCCTCTGACTCAGAGTACAGATCAGTCTGTTGAGGGAGATGACCTTAGTCCTGAAGAAGGTACTATCCCAGAGGAGCTTGAGCCTGATCAGGTTGAGTTCTTGGAGACAGGGGGCCCTTCCATGGCGGATCTAAGCCAGGAGAAGCTGAGCTGCCCCTCTCTTGAACCCCTCAGACAACAAGCTGTTGCTGAGGCTTCTGGGAGTGCCAGTGGGTCCCACAGGATCTATTGGGATGATGGACTCCTTTACTCAGAGATTAGATACCCCAGGGGGTTGGTTATACCTCTGAAGTTTAGGGGCTTCCTATTGACACTGGCACATGACATCCCATTAACAGGTCACCTAGGCCAAAACAAGACTTCGGACAGAATTGTCCCTTACTTTCATTGGCCTCATATGTCTGAAGACACCAAGGAGTTTTGTCGCTCCTGTATCACCTGTCAAGCCAGTGGTAAGGCAGTTGGTACCACAAAGGCCCCACTGATACCACTACCTGTGATGGAAGTTCCCTTTAAGAGGGTTGGGATTGACATTGTTCATCCCATGGATCCTCAAACTGCATCTGGCACAGATGTATACTGGTGGTGGTGGACCATGCACTTGGTATCCCAAAGCAATTCCACTTAGGACCACCACAGCTTCTGTGGTGGCAATAGCCCTCCTGGGAATCTTTTCCAGGGTGGGGTTCCCTAAGTAAGTAGCATAAGACAGATGTAAACTTCATGTCCAGTTATTTAACTGCTATGAGAAAGGAGTGTGGAGTAAATTTCAAACTTAGCACCCCTTATCACCCACAATGCAATGGGTTAGTTGAACGGTTCAACAAAACCCTCAAGGGCATGATTAAAGGTCTCCCAGAAAATCTTATGCGCAGATGGGATGAACTGTTGCCCTGCCTTCTCTTTGCCTACAGAGAGGTTCCACAGAAGGGGGTTGGTTACAGCCCATTTGACCTCTGTTTGGACATGCAGTTAGGGGTCCATTGTGTCTAGTGAAGGAAGGATTGGAGTTACCTCTCAAACCCCCTAAACAGGATATTGTGGACTATGTACGTGGTCTCTCCTCCAGGATGGCTGACTACATGAAGAAGGCAACAAAAAACCTTGAGGCTAGCGAGGAATTGCAAAAGGCCTGGCATAACCAAAAGGCTGTGCTGACTGTTTACCAGCCAGGGTAGAAAGTATGGGTGTTGGAGCCTGTGGCCCCAGCAGCCCTCCAAGATAAGTGGAGTGGACCCCATACCATAATTGAGCAGAAGGGAAAGGTTACCTATCTGGTGGACCTCGGAACTCCCAGGAGCCCCCATAGTCATGGCTTGTACTGGCAAAAGCTGAGGTGGTTTCGATAGGAGGTGACATCAACTCCATCCTGAATGTAAGAGAATCTAAATGGATGATAAGATTGGACTCTATCACAAATGGTCTCAATGAACAGGATACCAGCAATGTCCAACTGGCATGTCTGAGTACACAATAGACTCCCCAGAAAATTATGTGTGTTCTACCACAATCCTTCATTTGATCTCATATCTAAACATCATGATATGGCTGTTCCCTCGAATGTCCAAAATCAAAGATGGCCACCCTTTTCTACCCTTGTGTGGCTTGTCAATCGTAATGTAAGACTATCATGTAAACCCTTTTCATTTAGATATGGTCTGTCTACTGCATTCCTTGGTTAATTTGTTCTGTCATTTGTAAATATGTAATTGATTGTCTCTCTTTTGACTAATTGACTTCCCGTCCTGCTCGACATGTTGGCCACATAGACAGATTAACATAACAATTCCCTATCTGTCTCAACATGTATATGCCAATAATAGACTGCTGAATCTTATATCGTATGCAAATGAAATCCCTCTAGTGTCTCCATCCAGCACCAACACTAGTTGTCCTTGAGCTTAAATAACGGATTGTATGACGTCAATGCACCAGATAATAGGCCTATGAGATTAAGCTGCTATGTTGTAGAAAATGGTTTGAATATTATTACATACTATACAATGTTTGTGAAAACGGTTGCCTCAAAATAGGATCACTGAAAAAATATCGACTGCCAAAATATCGACCTGCAAGAATATTGTGTAAAAAATATCGACTGACAAAATATCGAGTTTCTATCTACAAACAGTTAAGTACAAAAATATTGAGTTTAAAATATCGTTTACAAAAATATAGTTAAAAAAAATATGGACTTTACTAAAAACACTATTAAATTAAATTAATATTACAAACTAAGGGGCCGATCAGGATCGCGGACGGACTTGCGTCCGTCCGCGACCCCAGAGCAGGAGGGAACCTCCGCATGGGCATGCGGAGTTCCCTCCTGTGCAATTAGGATGTGACCGCCACCCTGGCGGTCACATCCTCTATTTTTAACATTGCGGCGGGTGCAGCTTCAAGCTGCACCCGCGGCAATGTTAAAAATGCACGCATTGCTTTTGCATGCAGAAAGAGGCAGGCACCGTGCGGTGCCTGCCGCTTTCTGCATGCAAATGCAGGGGGGTACCATAGGTACCCCCCATGTGCACCCCCCACCCCCCCTTCACCTAGGGGGCCCGCAACGGGCCCCCGCAGTGAAGTTCCGTATGCTTTTCCACGGCGGGAAACGCGCCGCGGAAAAGCATAATTCACTGCCCATCCTAATATGGTGGACGGTGTCTGAGAGACACCGTCACCATATTAGAGCTTTTCCGCCGCGGTTGTAAGCCAACCGCGGCGGAAAAGCTGCGGACGGAAACCAGGACCCACCAGCCATCCTAATGTGGCGGTGGGTCCTTGGTCAGTCCGCTGCGGTTTTTCCGCATCCTCGGGGCCGGCGGTGGCTTCCGCCGGCCCCGAGGATGCGGAAAAACCGCTATCCTGATCGGCCCCTAAGTACTAAAATATACTTAAGAATACTTAAATTAACTAATGATAATTAAATAATTAATGAAAGTAAAAAAATAAAAATTATTTGATCATATTTCTTAAAACATATATATATAATAACTAAATATAATTAAATAATAGCCAATATTATTAACATACAATAACAAAAGAATAAAAATTACTATTCCCACTCCAGTAAGTGCAACAGTAGGGAAAGCGTTGGATAGCGTAGGGGTAAAAATTACTATTCCCACTGCAAGAGCGCAACAGTAGGGAAAGCGTTGGATAGCGTAGGGGTTAAAATTACTATTCCCACTCCAGTGGGTGCAACAGTAGGGAAAGCGTTGGATAGCGTAGGGGTTTAAATTACTATTCCCACTCCAGTGGGTGCAACAGTAGGGAAAGCGTTGGATAGCGTAGAGGTTAAAATTACTATTCCCACTCCAGTGGGTGCAACAGTAGGGAAAGAGTTGGATAGCGTAGGGGTAAAAATTACTATTCCCACTCCAGTGGGTGCAACAGTAGGGAAAGCGTTGGATAGCGTAGAGGTTAAAATTACTATTCCCACTCCAGTGGGTGCAACAGTAGGGAAAGAGTTGGATAGCGTAGGGGTAAAAATTAATATTCCCACTCCAGTGGGTGCAACAGTAGGAAAAGCGTTGGATAGCGTAGGGGTTGAAATTACTATTCCCACTCCAGTGGGTGCAACAGTAGGGAAAGGATTGGATAGCGTAGGGGTAAAAATTACTATTCCCATTCCAGTGGGTGCAACAGTAGGGAAAGTGTTGGATAGCGTAGGGGTTAAAATTACTATTCCCACTCCAGAGAATACAACATTAGGGAAAGTAAATAATTCATATATTATTCAAAAATCTACAAAATAATATCTATTAATAATTAATTAAAAATTTTTTTTCCATTTATTAATTAAATTAATCACCTATTAATACTAATTAATTAAACATTAACAAATAAATATTTTATAACTTAAACAAATATAACAATTATTTCCAAATAGATAAATTGTAATTAATTTTATTATTTAATTAATAATTAATAATTTAATTTCCACTCTATGCCCCTATAAACCCACTGCCCACTACATAAATTAAATTTGTTTCATCTACATAATTACCAATTAATCAATTAATATAAATTAATTAACAATTTTTAATTAATTAATTAACAATTATAAATTATTTAACAATTAATTACTATTTACTATCAATAAATAAATGTACATATTTAATTAATTATAAATAAATTACTTCCCACCCTATTCCCCTATAAACCCACAACCCGCTACAGAATTAAATAAGTTTAATTTACATAATTAACAATTAATCTATTACTCTAAATTAATTAACTATTTTATTTAAATTAATTAACAAATATAAATAATTAGCAATTAATTACTAATTACTATCAATAAATAAATTTACATATTTAATTAATTATAATTAAATTACTTCCCACCCTATTCCCCTATAAACCCACAACCCGCTACAGATTAAAATTACGCAAAATTATTAAAACAACATTCCTTAAATATAATTAATTATAACATAAATACACAATGTTCACACATATGATAACATAAAAATACACTATAAAAAATTATATATTATTAAAAATGCGATATATTGTACTATCTATATTATATACTATGATATTTTAACTATCTATATTTTTTACATTTGATATTACTTCACTTACCTTAAAAACGATATTTTTGTAGTCGATATTCTGTCCTGTCGATATTTTGTCCACTCGATATTAAATACAAGATATTATGTCTAAACGATATTTTGGACTCGATATTTTGTCTGTGCACCCTCAAAATAGTATTCACATCTCATGTTCTGTGGGATGTCTCATTTAAACTGAAGGTCATACATTGTATTAAATGTATTTTTGTACCGGTATGTTTAAATGAAGCTTAATATAGATTTCTGTGCTAAATATGAGGAATCTTCTACAGTCGCCCCTAAGTCCCTTGAAAACAACACCCTTTTTCCCGAAATGCCGATATTTAGTTTTCCAACCAATTACTATCAGCCCTCGAACACACGGAGAATGAGTCTTTTTTCACTCCAGTCTCATACCTGACGCGTCACGCACAGTGCTTGTGTGCACGCCTGCAGCGTAGCATTCTCCCTATATCTAACAGCAGTGCGCTGAGTCCAGGCTGTTCCCTATGACGCTGTTGAGTTGCCGATCGGGTAAGCTGTCACAAACGCCACGCGATTGTGCCCCAGTCTCTATTAATTCATTTTTAATTACACCACAGCTCCACGCTATCGAGCTCTACCGCGCTACATTTCTGTATAAATTATCTGACTGGTTAGTTTCAGTAATTAAGTCTAACGGGACATGTTAACGATTAAGTCATTGTCATTTCTAAACCGCTTGACTGTCACAATCCTTCACATCTAGATCACTCACCTGTTTTTATACTAACGGTATTTGCTATCAAGTTTTAAGAATGTTCACCCAGGGGTAGTCTTATTTAATCAAGGCGACCTCGACGGACTCAGAGGCCCCCACGACTCCTTGCGCATGCCGGCTTCTGCTTTGTGAACAGCCCTTATTCTCGACGAGCACGACTGCCCTCAGCATGATTGACTCATCACTCTTTCAATATACCGGTCACGGTGGTGAGCACGCTTACCAACATCATGCTAGATTAACTCATCACTTTTTTAATATACAGGCCACAGCACCATAAGCCTTTTTGCCAGCATAGCTCTAGTTTCATGAATTGTACCTCATTTATGGTGATCTGCATTTACCGGAACAGCAGACCCTTAGGCATGCGACACCCTCGCAATCTTATCAATGAGAGAAGCTAATTTATTCTCACGATATAAGACATGAAATTCCCATTCCATTTCAGACTGAATGCCCAAAACTATTTTGATACATGCCCAACGCCTGTGCCGGATTGACTCACGCCGACCACTAGCGATAGTGTATTCCACTAGTTTTGGTTTTAATTACTATTCAGATTCCGTTCAGGACACTTGCACTAGCTGGTTTTTCCTCTCCTCCCCAGATTTATTCCATGTGCTTCCTTTGATTTATTCAGGCATGACGTGCTTCCTTTGATTGATTCGGGCATGACAACTTTTCCATTGAATTTTGGGACCACCCTGCCCACCAGAGAAGAAATCCTTTGACAGATTGGAACTTTGTATGCCACATACGCACAAGTAAGTGCACAGTGGTCTTTTCAAATCGGAATGTGAATTTTTTTCCCATGCCTATTAGTTTGGCTAACAGTCACCTTTAATACACAGGTGACGCATCACTCCTACCACACAGTGTGCCTTGGATAGCCACGGAGCCCCCCTGCTCCACGATTGATCTGTGAGAGACCCGCCCGCCACAGCACTTATGGTAATATTAAGTAACCCTGCCTATCGTTTTGGGATTTTGTTTTATTTTTTTCAGTTTGAAGTTAGGTATTAATATCCCATTCTTCTTTGTTTAGGTGCCCCCAGCCCTTACCACTTTCCACTTGTCCTGAGGACCCCGAAAAGGGGTTGAAATGTCGACATTAGAACACTTGCCAATACCCAATCAACAGTAATGAATAGACTGTGACCTCATGTGTTATATGCAAATATATTTATAGTATGTGGACTTTGACCATCCGGTATATGACCAATATATACCAGAATTGCTTGTGATACTTTGTCACCACCACAAAACTTTCTCTTCCACCACTTACCATCTTGCACTCCCTCCACCCTCTTCTCTGGGCACCATTTATGTGAATTCTGTACCTTGTTAGGTTTTCCCTACAATTTATTCTCTGCATAAAATGCATATCCCCAATGTGATTAAATAACATTGGTGGAACATTACTGTTTTTTCTCTCATTTGATACTTTTGAATGTCAAGTTTTTGATGTATTTTTTTCCCTTCCATGTGAAAGCCACCAATACACTGGGACCACTTTAATCTATACCATCTAATCCCTAGGGCAGATAAGCTTATACATACTTTGGCCTCAGCCAAGTTTCTGAGCACATTTGACCTAACAGCTGGCTATTGGCAAATCAGATTAGCTGAGGATGCAAAGTTAAAAATAGCATTTTGTACCCCTAGTGGGCACTACCAATTTATGGTGATGCCCTTTGTTTTGAAGAATGCACCTGACACTTTTCAAAGGTTGGTGAACAAAGTCCTTACAGGCCTAGAAGCCTATAGTGCAGCATATCTAGATGATGTTGCTGTCTTTAGTCCCACCTGGGAAGATCACCTGGTCCATCTGAGAAATGTTTTGGATGCCCGGCAGAAAGCAGGCCTCACTATCAAGGCCACCTAGTTCCAGATAGGGCAGAGTCAGGTTGTAAACCTGGGCCACCGTGTAGGTGGAGACCAGGTTCAACCATCGCAGAGCAAAATATAGACCATCATGGACTGGGTTGCTCCAACCACCCAGACTCAGGTCAGAGCTTTATTGGGCCTGACTGGGTACTATAGGAGGTATGTCAAAGGTTATGAATCCATAGTGACCCCTTTGAAGGATTTAACTTCCAAGAAAATGCCAAAGAAAGTTCAGTGGACAGTTTGCTGTCAAAAGGCATTTGATGACCTGAAGCAGGCCATGTGCACTGCTCCCATTCTACAAAGTCCTAACTACTCCAAAAAATTCATTATCCAAACAGATTTATCTGAGTTGGGGGTAGGGGATGTGTTATCACAATTGAATGATGATCAGCCAGTAGCTTTTATTAGCAGAAGGCTGACCCCCAGAGAGAAACGTTGGTCAGCAATTGAGAGGGAGGCCTTTGTTGTGGTTTGGGCTCTGAAGAAGCTGAGGTCATACTTGTTTGGCACTCACTTAATTGTTCAGACAGACCATAAGCCCCTCGTATGGGTAAAACAGATGAAGGGTGAAAACCTCAATCTTATGAGATGGTCCATTTCCCTACAGGCGATGGACTATACAGTGGAACATAGACCTGGGAGTAACCATGCCAATGCAGATGGACTCTCCAGATATTTCCACTTAGAACATGAAGACTAAACTGGTCAAGGTTAGTGTAATGTCCTTACATTTGGTGGAGAGGGTTGTGTAGGAGAGTAGGATCTGCTTCCTATAGTTACTCCCGCTTTTTGCTGATGTTTCACTGTTTTAGACTTAGTCTGGCCAGGATCATGCTATTCATGACCCCATCCTAGCTGCTTTCTCCTCTAAATTGATTGCATGTACTTTAGTTACACTCCAGATTGGATTCTGGGGTACCCTTATCAGTCCCAATTATATGGTGTACTATGTACCTACGGCATAGGTACCCCAGGGGCCTCCCAGGGGCTGCAGCATGTATTATGCCACCCCTGAGAGGCCACTCACATTGACACCACAGGTCTGCTACTGCAACCTGTGTAAGGTGGTGCATGCACCCTTACTTAGATATAGGGTCACTGTATCTACCTTATCCCTGCACATATAAACCTACCAGTCACCCCTATGTCAGGCCTTATCAATCCTGAAGGCATGGTTCTGGGTTTTATTTGGGAGGGTGCCCATGCATGAGCAGAGCCCCTCTACAGCCTTCAGAATCTATTGTCCGAGGTTGTTCTGTGATGCAGCCCTACCATATACTCTTAAGTGCATTATAACCTCGCAGTAAATGCTAACTTTAAAATGGCTGCACAGAAACACGTTGTGTTTGGTGTTATACACCTTGGAATCATACCTCCACACCATTAACTGGTGTGGTAGGTATGATTCCACCCTCCTAGAAGGAGAAATATGACTACACCATACACCCGGTACCAGCTTTACAGAACCCTGGCATCACAAGATGGATGCTGCCAGCCACAGACACGCATCTGCCCTCCTGCTGCTGGACAAAACTCCGGCAGGGGAGGCTGGACAATAGGTTTCCTGTCACAGGGAGGTCTAACCACCTCCCAGACAGGCTTTAGTGTATTGGGACTGGGTAGGTACACTCTGAGAGTACTTTGATGTTTGCACTTAGGGCACATTTGCTATCCCTGTGCATAGTCCATCTCAAACCAGTTGCAGGAGCCATTTGCTCCTGCTCTGGCGTGAAACTGGACAAAGGAAATGGGTGTGCCACCCCTCTGTCCTAACCCTCCCATAGGTGGGCCCCCAGAGTTTCTCCCACCGCTTCGTTGGGTATAAAAGTAGGATCCCCTGGCTACAGGACTTTAGATTTACCTGGACAAAACTCTCCTACAAAAACCAAGTACTTTGACAATCCACATTGTGCTAGTTGACTGAAGAATCTCCCTTGGAGTAAAGGAGTTACTCCCTTGCTAAGCAGGCACCAAAGACGCTTCTGACCAGTTTGCAACTCCAAAGCTCCTGAAGACTTTTGCAACTCAAGAGGTGTGTTTCCAAGCTTCCCTGAGGTTCACTAGTGTTCTCAGAAATCCTGAGACCCGTATCCCTCGTGGGGACCATGCAACTTGAACCCCTGGGCACTGTGTCCTTTTGCGGAAGCATCTGTTGTCCTGTGACCCCTTAAGCTGTGCTTTTGGCTACTTGTAGTCCAGACCAAGAGCAGTGATTCCACCAAAGATTACTGGCCTACACTCCACAAGTGTTCCATGGGCTAGTATTTTGTGATTCCTCTTGAGGTCTCTTTGCGATCTCTGGTCTGTTGGCCAGTGGGTCCCTGTGAAGACAACTTTAACATTCAGTGGGTTTTCCTTGTTGCTCCAGATGTGCCCTGACTCTCCATTGCTTGGGGAGACACCAGGACTTTGCTGTTCCTCACCATGCATCTTTTCTCTGACCACATGGGTTGTAGTTGCCAAGGCTCGTTGGTATTCAATCCGGACACACCTTCATGGGGCAGCTTGGCTGCGGACTTTGGTTGTCCTCAACATCTCCTGGACCCCGTGACTGCAGAGTCAAGCATCACCTCTTCTCACCTGAAGCACCCGACATCGGTGGGCATTCGTCTGCCGAGCCCCCGGTCACTGGCAAGTGACACAGACTCTGTCCCCTCTGCTTTAAGGTACTTCTCATCTCTGATCCAGGATTGGATCACACTGGACACTTTTCCTCCTCACGGCAGCAGCACTTTTCAGCATCACGCCATTCAAAACTACGAAGATTTCCGACACCATTTGACACCTATGCACCCGGCTTCCCTGGGTTAGGTAACACGAGTACTACGGTGCTCACATGGGTGATGGCCTTAGAACCTTCTAAGTTTGAAAGGGTTTGCTCAAAGTCCTGTCCTAAGTTTCCTTAAACTTTGAAATTCCAACCGTGATTTTCCCTTAGAGTTGTACGGAGCTCGTGGCTGTGTTCTCACACTGCACGCATCCCCCTGTGGGTCCCCTGTGTCACTACTTTGGGTGGTTCCTTGGGGTCCCAGTGATTCTATGTGCTCTAGACACTGTGTCTAGTCAAGTCGTTGTTGTTATACCACTATCTTAGTATATGGTTTGGTCTCCCCCTGGAGCCCACTGTGTATTGTGCTATTTACTGTTGTTCTAGTGATTTAATACTATGCTCTAATTTCATAAAGAGAGTGTTTTGATAATAAATACATATTTTTGTAATAACACCTGTGTGGTTCTCATTTCATTTGGTCATTCAGGAGGTTATAGAATGGTAAAACAAGCTGCTTTACATTCCTTCAAGACTTAGCCTGAAGACTGCTCTCCACAGCTACCACTAGGATAGCTTTCATCATCATCATAAGGCTTTATTTCGATATAAAACATGTCATAAAAGCATCACATATTTATAAAACACACGTATACATAAAAAGGGATTTTTAATAATACATTTACACCAAATTTTAAATTTAAAAACGAAGAAAGTAGGGCAATAAATAAGAATTTTTTAAAATACAAATCAAACACATTGAGTAAGCCTTTTTGATCAAATGGACCATGACCATGATAAAAACTTTGAAAGACCACAGACAAACAATGAGCTTGTGTCTGACATTAAAATACGTAGTGCCTCGTTAAAGTGCCTTGTGCCCAACAGCCGACATATGGGTTTAAGCCACCTTCTCCTCGGATTCACATATGCCGGGCAGGCAAACAGGATATGGGCTACAGATTCGATTTTGGTTAGACAGATAGAGCAAAAGGGTATTGTTTGGGACGAGGGTTTCCAACGAGCAGTTAAGGCGCGCACTGGAAGGACCCCCACCCTAAACCTGAAGTACAGGGCCCTATCTGTTGATTTGCAAACAAAATCTAAGTAGGGTTCCCGAAATGGCACATCTTTAAACCTCAGGAACTCTTCCGTTAACCTGCCAAGAGTTGGGTCAGTACTAATTCTAGAAGCAACCATTTCCAGTAGAGAATCTTTAGGGTTGCCTTCGGGGGGAAGATCGGCTATCCCAGGCTTCATTGAGGCCTAGTTTACCAAGCAGGGATCTCACATCTTTTAACCACTTTATTCTATGCCATCCCGTCATCGCCATGACTTCTGCCAACCCCTTCGCATACTTAGCAAGCTCAGGTACTCGCCACAGTCGGGCCCATAAGAGCAGCGGCCGGAGTTTTGCCAGATCTCTAATAGGATGACAACCTAAATCAAGCAGCAAGGGTAACATTGGGGTGCTCTGTGGGAGTGACATTAGGTCCCTTAAGAACTTATTTTCGGACCTTGTCAAATGATATACATTAGAGGTACCCCACAACTCTGCCCCATAGAGGGCTGAACTAACACCCTTGGCTTTGTAAATGTCGATGACAGGGGCAATCAGTCTAACCAAAGAGGACCGCTGTTCCTTAAGAAGTGCCCCCGTAACCCTCTTGTGGCTTAACAACATTTTACAAAGATGTGGGGTCCACTGCATGGTATCTGAAATTCGAATGCCTAAGTAGTCGAATACAGTGACCCTTTCCAGGTGTGCATGATTTAGAACCGGAGGTCGGTCGAGTTTACTCGGGGGGTTCAGAACCAAGTACTTTGTTTTATCTGTGTTTAGTACTAGGCCTCGTTGGATACAGAAAAACTGGAAATTGTCTAAAAGACTTTGGAGGCCCACTGGGGTCTTAGATATTAAGAGCGTGTCGTCGGCGAATAGGAGGGTAGGAATCCACTTGCCCGCCAGGGATGGGGCATCTGATGTTTTTTTTAACAGGTGCTCGACCACAGGAATCACATAGAGTGAGAAGAGAGTGGGAGCAAGCACATCCCTGGCAGACCCCTCTCTCCACCAGAATTCTGTTGGTTTTCTGTCCCTCAGTGCCCCACCTCACTTGCGCAAAGTTTCCTTCATGAAGCCTCACTAGGATGGACAGAATGTTGGGAGGGATCCCCATATCAGCCAACACTCCCCAAAGGCATTCTCTAGGCACAAGGTCAAAGGCAAATGCAAAAACCACAATTGATGGACAGAATGCAGAACAATGTCATACATTCACCCCAGTACAGATATCTGGGCATAAATCCATCGTTGTTTTGCACTCCACACCACCCCAGTTCAGACATGGCCATATGCAAATCAGTCTGACCCTCTGCCCATTGGGAACAGTCCAGCCCGAACTGCCAAGCCATGCCTTCCCTGGACCGGAAACAAGCTTCCGAGGACCGGTTTCTGGCATTCCAGCCGTCTTCAGCCTGGCTTGCTTGAATCCAGTGGTGTGGAGTGCATGGGACTCACGTCTGAGCATACCCATCCCACTCGGGGTGACAAATGCAAAAACCTCAATTGATGGACAGAATGCAGAACAATGTCATACATTCACCCCAGTACAGAGATCTGGGCCTAAATCCATAGTTTTTTGGCACTCCACACAACCCCAGTTCAGACATGGCTATATGCAAATCAGTCTGACCCTGTGCCTCATGGGAACAGTCCAGCCCGAACTGCCAAGCCATGCCTTCCCTGGACCGGAAACAAGCATCCGAGGACCGGTTTCTGGCATTCCAGCCGTCTTCAGCCCGGCTTGCTTGAATTCATTGGTGTGGAGTGCATGGGACTCACATCTGAGCATACCCATCCCACTCGGGGTGACAAATGCAAATACCACAATTGATGGACAGAATGCAGAACAATGTCATACATTCACCCCAGTACAGAGATCTGGGCCTAAATCCATCGTTTTTTTGCACTCCACACCACCCCAGTTCAGACATGGCCATATGCAAATCAGTCTGACCCAGTGCCTCATGGGTTGCATATGTAACAAGGACCCCCTGAATAAATGAATTTCGTAATTCCTAGGTCAGGGAAAAAAACATATTTGAGAAGTAACAACCTAGGCAATTTAACACAGTGAATTACCTTAAGATCAAAAGATATATAACAATGGACTACAGCTGCTTAAAAAACACGTTTTTATTAGTTAGTTAACACAGGTAAAAAAGGTTCATTATATGACATTAAAATAACAATAAAAAAATTCCATAGGGTACAGTTGACAATCACAATTTAACACTTTACAGACATTAAAATTTATATTAGCTGGGTGGCATGAAAATTCAATCTCTACGCGCGTTTCGGCGGCCAGCGCCTTCTTCCTGGAGCAGCCACACAATATCTATAGGTGAAGATATATACAGAACATACAATTATATCGTTTCTTACTCATATAAAACATGTAACTAACTGTTATGTATTTTGTTAAAAAAAGAAGAGACAATTTTTGTAGCAGTTGTAGATTAAAAAACAACATTATGAATTGCATTTGTCTTGTCATTTCCTTATGAAAACTGGATTTATTTATTTAAATGGGAAGGGAGAATAGAATATTATTGAGAATGATGTTGAAATAAGTGCCAATAATGGGCATTTGTCTAATGATCTTATAATGCAGTTCCATTTATCAGTAAGGCCATGATTTGCAATATGTACTGCAATTTCCCCAAGAGATCAAGGGACCTAATAGATGAGGTGACATTGCCTTAGTCTCAACTAAGAGTCTTTTTAAATAAAGTTATGATATTTCAATCTGGCATAACAAAAAGCATTGGTCATCTTGCATAGATCTGATACTTACTAAATGGTAATGTTAGCAGAGGGTAGTTGTTTAAAATTAGATGTTCAATTTCTTTTTTTGAAATCCTTTCAGTGTCGGTTATGGTACAGCTAAGAATAAAAATAAGGACAGTCACATAGATACTTGTTAGTGTACAGGGATAGTTGCCCTTTTCTGTAGTCGATAGTGCCAATTGTCTTTTACCTGATTGTATAGGTGTTTAAGGATCTAAGCCCGCCAGCCGGAACCCTTTAGCGTGGATGGGTGCCTGATAAGGATCGGTCCTTGATGATCTAGATTTAGGATCTTTGTTATGGCGGGTAGAAGAGAAGTAAAGGGATGTTTATTATTTATTTATTTGTTTATTGTTCTCTTAATTCATCAAGAGCAGGGAAAATTAATGATATACAGGACAATTAAGGTTCTACATTGTCCAGGGTAGCGGTGTTATTCTTACCTATTACACTCTATTCGTTTCTTTTAAGATGTTGGGTTGGACTTGCTATTTGTTGATCTATATTCTTCTTTGATACAGTCCTGAGCCTTTAAGAAAAAAGCACATCAAGAGTACATTCTAAGAACCGCTATTCATTATTTACTTTTAATAAATTCGGTCTTTTCTAATATAATCTCAGGTCTTACCTAAAACGATGGGTATTTTTCTTTTCTATTTTCCAAAATGTGGGAAGTTTCTTGATCTTCTATGATGTTGAGTTCAAGAGATTAAAAGATCTCCCTGCCTAAAATAAGTGGGACGGTATGATTAGTTGGAGGATAGTATAGTTTACTATTCCTACATCCTGATAGTGAGTTTCTCGGGGTTTGCGAGCGGAGTCTTACCTAGTAATGATCAGCAGGGCTCTCTATATCCGGTGGCGGGCGGTACGTCTCGTCGGATGATGAGCGCGGCAACAAATGATGATCAAGTACCTGTCCAAAGGCGTATATATTTGTGTTCACGTAATCACGTGATTATCGGAAATTACTCGCACCTGTTCTGTATTTGTTATTCTTTTCTCCTTGGCGCGAAGTTTGCGGAGTTTTCAAAGTCAGGAAAAGCGGAGTTTTGTGAACTCCCACCTAATTGGATGTTTGTTCGTTGCGCTCACACAATTGGTTGCTTCGATGTAAACAGAAGGCGGCATTGGTGGAAATCACGCACAATACGAGTGTGTTTTCCTCTTTTAGATGTAAACAAGGAGTTCCAGCAAATATCTAAAGGGGTGGAATCTGGATTGATAGTTACTTATTTAACATATTTACTACTGGGAGCGGAAAAATAGGTGAATAATTTATATTTATTTTTAGCGCCAAGTTCACTGAATTTAAAGTTGGATGAAGCGGAATTTTCTTTTTAAAGGCTGTTACCAAATTCAGTGACTTTGAAAACTCCGCAATCTATTACAATTTACCCAATGTCCTACTTAAAATATGATACGACAACCAATTTCGAAGGTTACCGAATTGTACACTGAATTTGGTAACAGCCTTTAAAAAGAAAATTCCGCTTCATCCAACTTTAAATTCAGTGAACTTGGCGCTAAAAATAAATATAAATTATTCACCTATTTTTCCGCTCCCAGTAGTAAATATGTTAAATAAGTAACTATCAATCCAGATTCCACCCCTTTAGATATTTGCTGGAACTCCTTGTTTACATCTAAAAGAGGAAAACACACTCGTATTGTGCGTGATTTCCACCAATGCCGCCTTCTGTTTACATCGAAGCAACCAATTGTGTGAGCGCAATGAACAAACATCCAATTAGGTGGGAGTTCACAAAACTCCGCTTTTCCTGACTTTGAAAACTCCGCAAACTTCGCGCCAAGGAGAAAAGAATAACAAATACAGAACAGGTGCGAGTAATTTCCGATAATCACGTGATTACGTGAACACAAATATATACGCCTTTGGACAGGTACTTGATCATCATTTGTTGCCGCGCTCATCATCCGACGAGACGTACCGCCCGCCACCGGACATAGAGAGCCCTGCTGATCATTACTAGGTAAGACTCCGCTCGCAAACCCCGAGAAACTCACTATCAGGATGTAGGAATAGTAAACTATACTATCCTCCAACTAATCATACCGTCCCACTTATTTTAGGCAGGGAGATCTTTTAATCTCCTGAACTCAACATCATAGAAGATCAAGAAACTTCCCACATTTTGGAAAATAGAAAAGAAAAATACCCATCGTTTTAGGTAAGACCTGAGATTATATTAGAAAAGACCGAATTTATTTAAAGTAAATAATGAATAGCGGTTCTTAGAATGTACTCTTGATGTGCTTTTTTCTTAAAGGCTCAGGACTGTATCAAAGAAGAATATAGATCAACAAATAGCAAGTCCAACCCAACATCTTAAAAGAAACGAATAGAGTGTAATAGGTAAGAATAACACCGCTACCCTGGACAATGTATAACCTTAATTGTCCTGTATATCATTAATTTTCCCTGCTCTTGATGAATTAAGAGAACAATAAACAAATAAATAAATAATAAACATCCCTTTACTTCTCTTCTACCCGCCATAACAAAGATCCTAAATCTAGATCATCAAGGACCGATCCTTATCAGGCACCCATCCACGCTAAAGGGTTCCGGCTGGCGGGCTTAGATCCTTAAACACCTATACAATCAGGTAAAAGACAATTGGCACTATCGACTACAGAAAAGGGCAACTATCCCTGTACACTAACAAGTATCTATGTGACTGTCCTTATTTTTATTCTTAGCTGTACCATAACCGACACTGAAAGGATTTCAAAAAAAGAAATTGAACATCTAATTTTAAACAACTACCCTCTGCTAACATTACCATTTAGTAAGTATCAGATCTATGCAAGATGACCAATGTTTTTTGTTATGCCAGATTGAAATATCATAACTTTATTTAAAAAGACTCTTAGTTGAGACTAAGGCAATGTCACCTCATCTATTAGGTCCCTTGATCTCTTGTGGAAATTGCAGTACATATTGCAAATCATGGCCTTACTGATAAATGGAACTGCATTATAAGATCATTAGACAAATGCCCATTATTGGCACTTATTTCAACATCATTCTCAATAATATTCTATTCTCCCTTCCCATTTAAATAAATAAATCCAGTTTTCATAAGGAAATGACAAGACAAATGCAATTCATAATGTTGTTTTTTAATCTACAACTGCTACAAAAATTGTCTCTTCTTTTTTTAACAAAATACATAACAGTTAGTTACATGTTTTATATGAGTAAGAAACGATATAATTGTATGTTCTGTATATATCTTCACCTATAGATATTGTGTGGCTGCTCCAGGAAGAAGGCGCTGGCCGCCGAAACGCGCGTAGAGATTGAATTTTCATGCCACCCAGCTAATATAAATTTTAATGTCTGTAAAGTGTTAAATTGTGATTGTCAACTGTACCCTATGGAATTTTTTTATTGTTATTTTAATGTCATATAATGAACCTTTTTACCTGTGTTAACTAACTAATAAAAACGTGTTTTTTAAGCAGCTGTAGTCCATTGTTATATATCTTTTGATCTTAAGGTAATTCACTATGTTAAATTGCCTAGGTTGTTACTTCTCAAATACCTGTGCCTCATGGGAACAGCCCAGCCCGAACTGCCAAGCCATGCTTTCCCTGGACTGGAAACAAGCTTCCGAGGACCGGTTTCTGGCATTCCAGCCGTCTTCAGCCCGGCTTGCTTGAATCCAGTGGTGTGGAGTGCATGGGACTCACGCCTGAGCATACCCATCCCACTCGGGGTGACAAATGCAAAAAACACAATTGATGGACAGAATGCAGAATAATGTCATACATTCACCCCAGTACAGAGATCTGGGCCAAAATCCATCGTTTTTTTGCACTCCACACCACCCCAGTTCAGACATGGACCTATGCAAATCAGTCTGACCCTGTGCCTCATGGGAACAGTCCAGCCCGAACTGCCAAGCCATGCCTTCCCTGGACCGGAAACAAGCATCCGAGGACCGGATTCTGGCATTCCAGCCGTCTTCAGCCTGGCTTGCTTGAATCCAGTGGTGTGGAGTGCATGGGACTCACGTCTGAGCATACCCATCCCACTCGGGGTGACAAATGCAAAAACCACAATTGATGGACAGAATGCAGAACAATGTCATACATTCACCCCTGTACAGAGATCTGGGCCTAAATCCATCGTTTTTTTGCACTCCACACCACCCCAGTTCAGACATGGCCATATGCAAATCAGTCTGACCCTGTGCCTCATGGGAACAGTCCAGCCCGAACTGCCAAACCATGCCTTCCCTGTACCGGAAACAAGCTTCCGAGGACCCGTTTCTGGCATTCCAGCCGTCTTCAGCCCAGCTTGCTGGAAGTGTGGAGTGCATGGGACTCACGTAGCCGCACTAGGTGGACAGAATGTTGGGAGGGATCACCATATCAGCCAACACTCCCCAAAGGTGTTCTCTAGGCACAAGGTCAAAGGCAGTCTTTAGATCTATGAACGCGAAATAGAGACTGCCTTTGCCTATAACAACCACTTTCCAGTAAATTAGCAATAATCTAAAGGCCTGCTCTATTGTCCCGGTGCCCGCCCTGAAACCCGCTTGGTAATCAGAGAGAATCTCGTTTTCTTTAGCCCATTGCAAGATTCTCTTGAGTACCACCTTTCCAACAACCTTTTGAGTGGGATCTATTAAGCTTATCGGGCGATAGTTGCAAGGGTCGTCCCTACGCCCCTTTTTAAAAATGGGGACGACCTCAGCCCCCTTCCACGATTCAGGGATAGCGGCACCTTTATCGATAGCAATAAGCATAGTATGGATAAGCTTTCCCCATTTCGACAGATTGGAGCAAAGCAGATCCCCGGGAATCCCATCCGGGCCAGCTGCTTTTTGGGGCACAATACAAATAATCGCATACTCGGCTTCCTTGATTGTAAACGGGAACAAGGTGTTTTCTCCTGGAAGTATAAGGGGTCTACAATGAGCAGGGCCACTAGTGTCTCCTGACTGGCAGGTATACAATTTGGAAAAGTGGTCGAACCATGCCTCGCCGGTAATGTTGCATGTAATGAGATCGCTAACAGGCCTATTCCTAGCTCTTATAGTGCTCCAGAGGTGTCCCGCATCCCTCCTAGCACTGGCCTCTTTTAGTGTTTGCCAGTATAGGTCCTCCCACTCCTTTTTAGCATTTGCTATCACCTGGTTATACTCTTCCCTAGCATGCTTAATCAAGAATTGAGACTTTGCCTTAACTGCCTTAATTAAAGCAGACTTCTTTTGTCTGCATTTGGGTGTATACCACCCCTGCTTGGCCTTAGGCCTCTGACACCCTTCTTTCCCGCCCCCTTGCGTCTGTAACAGGAATAGATTTCCTATTGACTTGATGGTATTCTGAAACACTGCAGTTCCTCTAGAAGGATCAGAATGTTCCAGAAGGATCTTGTCTAGCTCACTTTGCGAGGCTACCAGCAGTGTTCCTCTGGTCGCAACTTTATTTTCATCCAGAGCTACTTTACTCCACTTAAGGCGCCTACCACAGTTAGAAGGAAAAACTTTTGAAGTGGACTTATCTCTCTTGGGACAGCTGGGCTATTTTTGCTTGGCCACAAATATTTTAGGCCCAATGAAAGTAAATTGTGGTCGCTATCAACAGTAGGTAATATTACCATATCCTGGACACTTTGCCAAAGCGTTATATCAAGGAGGATATAATCAATCCTTGACGTATGGTTAGCCCTATTATATGTGGGAGCGCCTAGGGGGTCTGAGGCGGTTCTTCCATTTGTTGCTCTCAGGCCAAACTCCATGGCCAGAGCATTCATTTGAATTGCCCTTTGCGACCATCTTTTTATTGGTTGGATTGCTAACGTTGGTATACCCCTCCTTGCATCGTCCTCGGTGAGGTCCAGGATGTCCTCTGTTGCAAGGGGCTCGAATGTCCAATTAAAGTCCCCCACGACCAATACCTGCGTGCCATCACGGCAATCGCTAAGCGCGCCTTCAAGTAATGCAATTGTGGGAGATAGAGAACCACCTTTAGTGCCTCTAGCATATATATTAAATATGTCAAGGGTTCTCCCTCTACCTGGTGCTCTTAGTGAGATCCCAAGAATGTCTAACGAATTGCACGGCTTTTGCATAATGCTGAAGCCCAGGGAAATGCTCACCCAAATGAGGAGCCGCCTGAAGGTCGGCCCCTCCCAGACGCCGGCAGAACTGCAGGCAAGAAGTATGTGGTGTAGCCAACTCTATGATTAGGTTCCCGGCTCCAAGTCTCCTGGAAGATACAAATCATATGGGACTCCACCAAGGTATTCCAATCTGGGAGAGCTAACTTTCTAGTAATACCTGCTAAGTTCCAACTGATGATCTTTATCAGTAGTCCATCAGCCACTACTTGGTCCTGGGAACAATTTGTCAGTACACTAGATGGAATCTGCTGCTCTCCTGCAGTCTCAGTTGCCAAGCACAGTGGCGAAAGAACATGCAGCGAAGGAGCATTGCTCTGAACAGTAGATAGAACTGGTGAGGGCATATAAATACCTGTAGGGACGATATATGTGACCTGGCCATTAGCTGGATCAGGCCTAGACGTGGGATTATTATTTATTTCCTCTCCAACGATAGACCAGCAATCAGACTCTTCAATATGGGATGATAACCCCTGCCTTTCCCCCGAGTATATTACTTCCACAGGGGTTAGATTAAGGGGTGTAAGGGAATTCCTAAGGGATATAATTGAAGACCTACTCCATTGGGGCCTTTTGTTACCACCAGGGGCAAACAAATGATTAGTATACAGAAGAACGCTGCGTCAATACCCATTATTAGTTCGATAATAATCAGGACCTCTGCAAAAAGCAGGATTTGGATAAGCATGGGAGTCGCCAGCGAATCCTCCCCAAAATTGGTTTCCTTTTTTCAGCTTCTGGTGCCAACCTGGTGGCCGTGAGTAAAAATAACCCAAACCATGAGTGTTGATACCACTATCATCATCTGCATTCTGCTGGTTACAGATAAAACTTGCAACTCGTGCAGCCCCGAAATTAACTAAAATACAGTCGCCTGGGATATCTTTAATCTTGCTTCCCACCCAACTAACACGCCTGACGAAAAGGACATGGCCATCAAGTTGCCTCGGGAGGGATCTATTTTTATTTAGCCAGAATGTAGTTTTGTTTTTAAGTTCGGTATATGACTCTGATTTACCCGGCATTAGCTGCGGAACTCCCACCAAAACAACTGCATAAGGAATACAGGCTGGAGGCAAGTTGACATGAGAGAAACAAGTTTCAGTGCCATGAGCTGAATCAGGCTTTAGAGATAGATCTTTGCTCTGTGTCTCTGAATACCATCGGTGCGGTCACCTTTCTGTTTACATGCAGATGCACTCTCACTGGCTCTTTTGTTCCCCATTAGTCGATGGTAGTTTTGTAGGTTTAATGGCCTTTGTTTTTACTGTTGTCGCTGTGGATTTAGTTCCAGTCGGGGGCCCTGGGGCACCTTGTTGGTTTAAACAAGCATGTTTGCCCATCTGCAAGGGGTCCACCGATGGGATTTTCTTCTGAGCAGCTATTACAGGACTTTTTTTTAGCTTGAAGCTTAATTAAGGCCTTTACAGCGAAAGAATTATCGAGTGTCCCTTGCTCAAAGCGATCCAGTCTTTCTGATAGAGTTTTTATTCTCTCAAGTACTGGTAGTATGAAGGACTTCATGATTTGTTCAATATGAGCGATTAGTGGGGTTTCTTTAGCAGGAATTAAAGGGCACACGACGTTTGGGCTGGTGTTAGGTAGCGGGGCAATATTACCGCTAATTAGTCCACTGCTTACTGGATTATTGAGGGATTTCTCCAAGGGGGGCTCCGAGGGGATCTCCATTCTTTCCCATGATTGTGCATCAGCTGCTAAGCCTATGTCGTTAATTTTAGTAGTTACAATACCAACTGCGTTACTACTATCATTATTCTGCTTTATTGCATTATGCTTACCGGCCACTTTCTTACATTTAGTCCCACCTACATTCCCCTTACGATTTTTTCGGCTGGGCATTCCTTGGTATCGTGCCTGGACTTTCGCCTAGCCAGCTGCCCTCTAGTTGTTACAGATGGGCCATCGCTGCTTATACTAAGCTGTGAATCAGTAGCCGAATTAATAGTTAATGACGTATCACAGCACCCATTGTCATTAGAGATAACTGCCTGGGAAGGAAAATCCGTGATATCGTCATAGAGGGGGTCATTGATAATCTTACTGATGGAGAGAGAGACACGGGAGATGCATTACCCCCCATCGGGGCTAAATCTTGGGATAGTGGGATGTAGCCAGCCCCTGGAAGAGCACCAAAAGATGGCGTCAATATTGAGTCCTGGGAGTTGATAGTAAACTCTGATGCATTAGAGGAGGGCAAGGGTAGAAGGGAACCAGCAGGGAGCGAGAGGCGGCGCTCCTTATTGGCATTGGCCACCACACCAATAGTTTTTTGCAGCATGCGATCTATTGCTGTCAGGCTAGGAAGCTGGGCGTTCACAGCTGCTTTTAGCTTTGGGGCAGGAGCGAGCAAAGCGGGCTTGCGTTTCCCCATTTTTACCACTATGAGTAGGGGAAAAGAAAAAAAAGATAGAAATATGTACACAAATGCTATGTCATCGACTGCTACTAGCAGATACCACACAAAATGCACCTCAATGAAAAACACTAGAGGATAACAGTCTTAACACAATATATGCTGTGTGGCTTTAAATCTTACTGCATCAGAAACCAATCGCATGAGGGACCAGATAACAATCTAGGGGGGCACGAATGCACAGACCCAAGAGGGGAGGCCCAGCCCGGCCTCATCCGGCCACTAACGACCACAAACGGTCCCGCCCTTGTCCCGGGCTTAGCCCGGCGTCGCCCGCGCGCTTTTCGCGACGCGGGAGAACTTTCGGAGTTTTAAACGCCTCCAGACGCGTTGTGGGCGTGGCCCTGATCGGCTTCCTGGTGCCGAGGATGCTGGGAAGTGTAGTTTTCCCCTACACAGCGGCCGCGCACAGGTCCCAAGTGCAGCAGCTGCGAGGGGAAGACACAGGCAATGGCGAGGCAAGACCCAGGTAGGTCCAGTCATGCCACCAGTTATAAAAGCTCCCCCATTCATAAAAGGTTGTCTTTAACCTAATCATCAGTAAGGGTTGTTTGGACTGGTACAAGGTGCCCACTATAACTAGTGGTCAGCATATACCAGGCCAACTTTTCACACTCAGCAAGTAATTCAATTAGCAGATATTTTTGATTCCTCAAGATCCCATGTCAAACAGTTGTTGGCGTGCCTGCCTGGGTTTACACTGCTTGTTGTGCTGACCAAGATGCTTGAAACCAATTTGCTCCTGACACGTGTATGGCTTTGCCTATTTCTGTATTTGTCGGTACATGGCAGGCTGCTTCTGATAAGCCCAGCCGGTGTAACCAAATCTGCTGGCTACCTAACTGTGAAGTAACCAGCAAATTTAGTTACACCGGCTGGACCTATTAGGAGCAGTCTCCAACAGGATACTACATACTGCTAGTGGGTTAAAAGTTTGGCAGACAGTTTTGTCAAATATTACAGCTGACTGTCAAACTTTTTTTAAACTTTATTTTTGTTTTAATGAAACTATTGGGTATACTAAGTCCAGAGCAGTGCGTAGGCAACTAACCAATACAGCGTCGCGTTTACAAAGTAAAATGGCAGCACCTGCCGAAGTTAAAATAAGTTTTTTCTTTTTTAAAAGCAATAACTAATAAACTAATGACACCCTCCCCATCGGAGTTGATCTGTGGTGCGGGGGTTATAGCGTTTTATTGCTCCTCATATTCCCCAGAGGCCACTCCTCTACAACAAGCTTCTGATACTGTTGTGTGGTGTGTTGTGTTTCAAAAAACAAAACAACTGACCATCTTCATCCAGCGCCATTCCTTTCACTCACCTTCATTCAGGGAAGGGAGCATTGCACCATGATGGATAAGAAATGATTATTGATCAACAATCTGGAGCTTCAAATCAGGGAAAGCTAGGTCCGCTCTGTGCCTGAGGGCGTGGTGTGCAGGGCGTGGCCCAGAGCTTCACGTCTCGGAGTCGGAGCAGCACTCACTGCCTGGGGCCTCAACCCGTGTTCTGGCCAGACCCAGAGAGTCACCTCAGCGATCCATGGGGCTCGCCGTGATTAGGGATTTGGTCCATAGGCAGCCAGCATCAGCGCTCCCTGTGAAGCGCACTGAGAAGCGCACTCTGGCAGGAGCCACCATGCTGTGCTGCGCTCTGTGAAAGGGAAAGAGCAGGAATACGCCATATTTCGAATTATACACACATTCCTCTCCTTTCATTGTTCTAGCGCACTAGCGCCAACGCAAGCAACCTTGCGTCATGGTGCAAGGGTTCCTGCGTTGTTGGCCGGATTGTTTTTGTTCAGGAAGGGACGTCTTCCTGCAAAAATTCAATCCAGAGAGACATGTTTCTCTTTTTACATGCGCTGCAGAATGCAACCAATGTAGAAAGAGGAAAAAACAAGGAGGAAAAAAGATATTTTTCCTTGTTAGTCCTTATCTGGAGAGCTGGAGCATTTTGACGTTTTCCCAGGTCTACCACTAATGGTAAAGGTGAAAATGTGCGAAAATCGATGGGTGGAACCGTGGGAACACCCCCTCACCACCCATGGAAGGCCTCCTTGGGGCAGGGTAAAGCAACGGACACAATATCAACCAATTCCGGTTGGCAAAACATTCAAATTTTCCTTGGTGACTTCAATCTCGACTGGAACGATCACAATGACGCAGTGGGAAACAGCCTCAAAAACTACCTCAACGCTCTTGACCTCATCCAAATCTGCAATAGCCCGACCCACAATAAAGGCTCTATCCTCGACCTTATCATCTCCAAAGAGAACTCTACCCAACTTGGATCAATCCAACCCTGTGACTGGTCAGACCACCACATTATCACATTCTTTATCAATGAAAAAGTTAAATTTAACCCGGTTCAACCCACCAAATCCAAGGTCTGGAAAAGGGACCTGAAGAAACTCAACCCAAACTCTCTACCCTCCCACAGCTGGAATCTCCTCCTTCCCCCTACCGGTGCTCTAGACGTTCAATCCTTGACCGACCACTACCTCAACTCTATGACTTCCATAATCAATGACACCGCCCCATTGCAACTGAAAAGAGTCTCCTCCAAAAACTCCAACCCATGGTACGATGGCAGACTCAACGAAGAAAGACGGGCTATGCGTATGGCAGAGCGCACCTGGAGATCAGCCCCTTCGGCACTGCACCTTAAAACTCTGAAGAAAAAGAGAAACGCCTACTTCAGGAAAATCAAGCACACAAAATCAGATTTCTTCAGCCTCCAGCTCGACCAAGCACAAAACCGACCAAGAAAACTGTTTCCACTAATCAATACACAATCCAAGGAACAACCCCAACCATCGCATAGCACAATAGGTGATACTGATAGAGCGCGCAGTTCTCCCGGGCCACCTGGGTTACCAATTCTTTACACGCACTGGGCCCTGGCGTGCGAATTTTCCAAACACCACACTAATAATTTGGGTGAACCGGGAGAGGATTACTATATTTCTCCTCCTGCACGCTGCTATGAGCAATTAAGGTTTGGTTTCACCTCTGCATACCATGTACCTGACTTACCACAGGCACAATTCTTACGACGGACCTGGAGCTATAAGGGAAAAATAGTAGACAGGCCTAACATCAGATACTCTTTATAATCAATACAATACTTATCCACAATTTCTGTAAAATGACCACAGACACCTGAGGATGTTTAAAACTTTATGTAAAAGTTCAGAGAGAATATGACAAGGCAATAAGTGATAGGCAGAATAATGCATCTAACATCAAAATCAACACCATAAAATAGCTATAGATTAATGCTAAGACCATTAGAGTATATGGGAAGACTAAAAGGCAGGAATCTTAGAACAAAACTAGTCACGGCAACTTTATACTAGAACATAGGATGTGGATGGGACCTAGAACACGTACTTAACCTAAGTGTTTTAACTATTCTTACTAAGTTTACCGCAATCAGGCTAAAGGTAGGGGAAAAAATTGGAACATACTAATACAATATAACAGTAGGTAATTTTCTAAGGGAGGGGAGAGAAGTGGAACAATTCTAAAACAATTGCATATAATTCGTTCTCAAGGTGATAGAGCAATATCACGGCAAGAGTGCTTTATTAAGAAAGGAGAGAGAGAAGACGAGAGAGAGAGAGAGAGAGACGCAAACCCACAGGTTAATATTTACCTAGGTCTGAGAGAAGACTAACCCTGGCCACGGGTCAGTTGGAAGGACGGGGACAAGGACCCTCAGGAAGGAATGCCAGAATGCGAGCAGGTACAGCTCACGGACAGTAAGGACAGGATACCCCTCAGGATTTGGGATTCAGGACTGGGCTCACCAAGGTACGACCAACACCCACAGTTTCAGAAGCAACGCCAGCGTTACCCCTCTCTGCAAGTAATCCGCCAGTAACCCCGATCGGGTTTTCCGAATTCCCAGCAAAGTGCTTCGCCAGCACTTAGGATTATTTCCACCCCTTAGGAGTTTGTGGAAAGTATGGACAGAGTGCTCCGCAGCACTTCAGATTGAGCACCTATAGAGTTCGTAGGGTCAGTGACAGGTCTGCTACTCGGACAAGTCGGACAATTTTCCTAAGCTAAACTAGGGCAGTTATACTGTTTTGGGGGCTCTTAGACCACCCACTAATGTTGCAAGTGACAGTTTCCCACATTATGATTGGTCAGGAGAGGTGGTGTGGTCATTACCACCTCCTAGAATTCAACTTTCTCATCCAAATATTAAAATTTTCCTACCCGCCCCTTGGGTTCACGTTCCCATGCATAGAATACAATAGAAAATCTGAGTGCACAAGACATTGCAACAAAGTCAGTTATTCTCAAGGTGAGTGTCCTCATCTTGTGCTGGGTTTCTCAGGCGCATTTGGCTTCTGGGGCCAGCTGGCTGGTTTCAGCTTCTGCGCAGTTAGGACTTTCCCCGGTCACCTGACAGGGTTCAGAGGAGCCTCAGCATGGCGTCGCTCATGTATGCCCCAGCCCACAAAGACGCGGTACATGAAAAGTAAGCGAGAACGAATTAAAATCACATACAAAATGATTACACTGTATACCATGATAAAATACTAACCAACCCTTATTTTATAATGACTATAGCATTATTGGTTAAATGCGAAAAGACAGGCTGAAGCAGCGGTAGCAGGCGGAGAACGTGGTGAGAGACAAGCGGCCATGTTTGCAACAGTGCGCATGAGCACAAACTCCCTCCAGAATGCGAGTGCGTCACATCACATGGGTATGACCGACGCATGCGCAGACTGAATTTCAGCGAAGCAGCCGATTTTAGTGCAAGCTTCGTTAGTATGAGAAAAGACATACAAGCAAGCATCCTGGGGACACCCGCGTGTTTTGGGAAAACACTTAATAAATGACGAACAATAGTGTTAATATGATTATACGATTTAGGCAAGGGTTTTGTATGAGAGCAGGGCGCTTGCACGCGAATCCCAGCTCCATCAATCCCCTCTTTGATGATATTTACTATCATCACCACATAGAAGGAAACAGATGCCAACTTTTCTCATTCATCCATATCACTCATCTGGATTTCAACACATTTATCGTTGAGTTTTCTTGCAGCTTCTCTATGAGAGTGGTGATTTTTCACCTTTTTGTAAATTTCACTCTTTAACTCCTCTAATTCTAAATCATCAATATTTCTTTTCACCCCCCTCTTATTTACAGTATATTTCTTTTTGCACTTCTGGCATTTGCAGCAGATAAAAATGATTAATACAACTATACCTATTATAACTATTGGCATCAGTATTTTCCACAAAAGACTTCTACCTAGGTTAGTAAACCAACTACCTATAGAGGAGAGACCTCCAGTCAGTCTCGTCCAGGCACTGTCAACCTCCAATGGTTTGAGTTCTTTTTCCAAATTAGTTATGTTTTTCACATATTGTTTTAGTTCGATACTTTTATCAGGAATGTAGGTGCAACAATGTTGCGCTTTCAGCATTCTACAGACTCCGCCCTCTTTTGCTAATAGGGTGTCAAGGGCAAGACGATTTTGTAAAACCATTGATCTGATCGCAACCATTTCAGTATTGACCAGCAGGAATCCAGCAGCAGTGTCAGTAGATAACCGATCCACTACTGTAGACAATTTGCAGATTCTATGGGTGTTCAGAACTACCCCCATTCCAGGTATCAGTGCACTAAAAATATCACCTATAATTTCACCTACACTTTCACGTTTACTACGCACTAAGCCATTAGTCTCTTCATCGCTTCCAGCTGCATTATTCACATGGTATATTTTCGGGAAAACAATGCCAAAGTAGCAGCTTCCATACCAGTGATCCGGCAATTTGAAATAAGCCTTGTTCCCACTTATATAATATATTCCGGGGAACACAGGTTCTGACCCATTTTTGAAACCCCAACCTCCAATTACCTTGTAATTATGTTCACACTCGCTGGAACCGATGAATACATTGTTATAGTACTCTGTCTTTTCCCTGTGGATACAAAGTTTCCCCTTTCGTTCAAAATCCAGCAACAAGGCAGGACTAGCTTCGCCTTCCGAGGTGTTATCCATGTGCTCAGCCCACCTGGGGACTCTATCCTTCTCGTCATTTGCCTTCTTCTGAAACTTTTCCCTCCTTCTGTCTGCCATCTTTATGAACATCTTTTCCTGCTCTTGTAGAGAACAGGTCAGGTTAGCTTGTCTTGCTTCATCTAAATCTATGTTACCTATAGTCAGAAAATATTCTCCCATATAACGGGTCACGTCACTTTTAATATGTACACGGTTCAAGTGTCCTCTAATAGGAAGTTCAGAAAATACTACGTCAGCATTTGAATAATAATACTGCAAAGTGCTCCTATAAAACAAGCTAGCTAATATGCTACAGGAAATTCCATAGGTTAAAGGTAGATGGTGATATGTCACACCTTCAGCCACTGAGGTTGGTAGCTTCATGCAGACATAACAGTCCTCTATTTCCATAGCTTCTACATAATGCACTAACAAGTTAGCAAAAACATTTAAATGCGTCTTGTTTCTCATTTTGTGAAAGTGTAGTCCATCCTCATCTGATGCTTCTAAATTAGGTCGTGTGTGTGTCAGTCCTACTCGTTTGTCGCGTCTTTCTAGGCTTCGTGGTGTTTCTGCAGTCTGCACAACCCCTACGTCTACTGCTTCGGGTTCAGTAGGGGACAAGTTAGGATTTTTGCTTATCATAAAAGGTAGAAAAATTGTTAGTCCTATCCACATTACTATTAACATTGCTACACTACACACGCATATTTTACAACAGGTTTTAAGACACCCACACCGGGATCTTCCAGAGACATTCGGATCAGACATTTTTAGCTTACAGGTGGCTTTTGCTACCCCTCTTCGTTTCTTTGCACCAAAGGCTCACTTCGGGGCTCTCTCAAGGAGGGTCTTCGTCAGAACTCCGATCAGCGATGGATTCGTCGTCACTGTTGCCACTGTGGTGTGGCTCGTCAATTTCCTCCAACACAAAGTACGTCCACTCAGGGCTCCGATACAGTCGGTTCTGTTTCTTTATTCTGTCGCTCTTTCTTAGCGATTTGCCTTGGGCTGCCTTTCTTTCGCTTTCAGCCCTTTTTCTGTCTTTTAGTTTTTCTTCGACTGTCTTTAGTCTGAGCCTCAGTCTCTTGACGTATCGGGGTGCACTTCTGCCTCCGTGCCTCCCAGTTGTTGAGGAAACTTGGCCTTCTTCGTGCACTCTCTTTACTTTTTGATGTGGCACCTCTGTTTCCCTGCCTGTCTGACTTGTTCCAGGTCTTTCGTCTATTTCTTCTGCCTGGTCCCTATTCTGTCCCTGCTCAGATTCAAATCGTACTTTCTTTTTACCTTTGGTTACTGTTGTTTTCGTTGTCTGAGCACTTTGATCTAATTCTATCTGTTCCTGTTCATGCTCTTCGATCTCTTCGTTTTCTTCTGCATGAACGTCAGCTCTAATTTCTAACTGTCCCTCTCCAATTTCTGGAGTTTCAGGAGGAGTTTCGATGCCTTGATCTGACCCTACTTGGCCTACGTCCTGATCAGGTGTGTTGTGATTTTCGTTGACCTGACCTTCTTCCTCTATTTCTAACTCACCTGGACTATCCCACTCACTGTCTAAATAGGAATATTTCCTGGTTCGTATTGGGTCATGAACCTGGTCGTCGGCGGAGTACCATTCAACGTCTCGACTTGTGCTCGGCAGTTCAATGTCAGCTAGCTCCGGACTCTCCTCCTCGGAAGCTTCTTCAGCTGAGCTGCCTTCAGCTCCAGTCGCGTTTTCTCCAGATACCCGCTTTGTGTGGCTGGCGTGGATCCACTTCGGTACACCAGCACACTTTACAGCAGTTGTAGTGACGAGGATCACTTGTCGTGGCTTTCCCCACCTCGGTTTCAGGCAACTGCTCCGGGTGTGTTTCTTTAACGCCACCCAATCTCCTGGTTGCAGTTTATGTGCCGGAGTCTTTGGCCACTCGTCTTCAGTCTCTCCAATCTGCTGAGAGAGAGAACGCACTTGGTCACCCAGCTGCTTGCAGTATTCTAATACCATATCATCAGAAATGCTTAGCAGTTTGTGTCCGGGCACCCAAGCCTGTCGCATCACTCTTCCCATCAACACTTCATGGGGACTTAGGCCAGTTTTTCTGTTCGGGATACTTCTCAGACTCATCAGCACAAGGGGTAAAGCCTCTATCCAGTTCATTTTTGTGGAATCACACATTTTGGCCAGTCTGGATTTCAGGGTGCCATTTATTTGCTCTACTACCCCAGAAGCCTCTGGATGGTAGGCACAGTGCAGTCTTTGCTTCATTTTGAATGCTTTACAGAGTTCCAATAGGACATCGTTGGCAAAATGCCCACCTTGGTCCGTTTCGATTGTCTCTGGAATTCCGTACCTAGGTATCAACTCCCTAAGCAATAATTTGGCTGTGGTGAGAGCATCATTTTTCTTCGCTGGATATGCTTCCACCCACCTGGAGAATAGGCAAACTATGACTAGGATATATCTATACCCTTTACATTTCGGCATTGTTATGAAGTCTGCTTGCATTCTGACAAAGGGACCTACTGCCTTTCCAATGGTACTTTGTTCCACTACAGTCCTCTTTCCTGCATTAAATTGCTGACACACTAGGCACCTCTGGCAAAGCCTTTCCGCCTGGTTCCTGAACTTTGAATTACAGAACACCTTGTCAAACACCCGACACATTGCGTCCCTTCCCATATGTGTTGGCTCATGTATCATTCTGATCATGGGGTCTATCAGGCTGTCAGGCAATACAGGCACCTCAGTCGAGTTTACCACCACACCATCATTTCTCAGCTTGCATCCCTCTTCTGCCCACCTTCCTTTCTCTTGTCTGTCTACTGCCTGTTGCAAATCCTTTAATTCCTCCCACGTTGACACATTCTCAAACAACATAAGTTGGCAGCTGGTTCCATCCCACAGCGCAATTTGGAGTGACATATGGTATCGGGCACAAAACTGTGCAATTTGGTCAGCGTACCTATTACCGGCAGTCACGTCATCATTTCCAGATTTGTGAGCCGCACACTTGACCACAGCCAATTCTTTGGGCAATTGGATAGCTTCCAGTAAGTTATGCACCACCTTTCCATTTCTGATAGGGGTGCCTGAGGACGTCATGAATTCTCTTTGCAGCCACAACTGGCCGAAGTCATGAACAACCCCAAAACAATACTGGCTGTCTGTGTAAACAGTTATTCTCTTGTTCTTACCCCTCTTACAGGCTCTTGTTAACGCGATGAGCTCTGCCACTTGTGCAGATTTCACCTCGCTCATGTAAGATGCTTCTATTGTTTCTGTCAATGTAACCACAGCATAGGCAGCACTCAGGCTCCCACTTTCATGTCTTAAACACGAGCCATCCACGAACATTGTTTTATCCCCATCGAGTAACGCTATTTCACGGATGTCAGGACGGGGCTTGGTACTGAACTCAGTTAGATCGATGCAATTATGCTCCCCTTCCTCTTCAATTTCTACATCCAGAGGGATAGGTAACAATGTCGCAGGGTTTAGGACATTGCACCGGGAAATAGTGACATTTTCGGCACCAATCAAAATTCTCTCATACTTAGTCAGACGACTAGGTGTGAGGTACTGGGTCTTAGTTCTAGTCAGTAGGATGACAACAGAATGAGGGACATATACAGTGACGTGATGTCCCATGACAATGTTCTCACTCTGTTCCAGACTGACGCAAGTAGCAGCAACTGCTTTCAAGCATCCAGGTAATCCAGCAGCCACCGGATCTAGGGTGGCCGAAAAATAGGCCACTGGTCTTCTAACTAGTCCGTGCTCCTGGGTCAGGACTGAAAGAGCACAATTCTCTCTTGTGTCACAGAATAGCTCAAAGGGCTTGGTGTAGTCAGGCATACCCAATGCAGGAGCAGAACATAGACAGTTTCTCAAAGTCACCCAAGCGTTCATGCTCTCACTGTCCCAACTGACGGGGTCTTCTATGCCTTTCTTTGTCATATTTCTCAGGGGTCTGGCTAGAGCTGCGAATCCTACAATCCATTGTCTGCAGTAACCCACAACTCCCAAGAACATTCTCACCTCCTTCTGAGTTCTGGGCAGTTCCATTGCTTTAATTATTTTGATTCTTTCGGTAGTAACTTTCCTGATTCCTTTTTCGATCTGGTGTCCCAGATATTTCACTGAATTTTTACAAAATTGTAACTTGTCAGGTGACACTTTATGGCCTCCCTTTCCTAGATGATTCAACAAGGCAATAGTGTCAGTGACGCAGTCATTTTGGGTTTTAGATGCCACTAACAGGTCATCTATGTACTGCACCAAAACAGACTCTCTTGGCAGCACTAGGGATTCAAGGCACTTTTTTAATATCTGGTTGAAAATCGATGGACTTTCGGTGTACCCCTGGGGGACACGATTCCAGACATAGATATGGCTGTCAAATTCAAAACTGAAAAGGAACTTGCTTTCTGGATGCAATGGGATGGAGAAGAATGCATGGCACAAGTCGATGACAGTGAACCATTCTGCATTCCAGGGAATCTGATATAGTATCACGGCAGGGTTGGGTACAATAGGGCAGCACGGCACAACAATTTGGTTTACCTTGCGTAAATCTTGCACCACCCGGTACTTTCCACTAGGCTTTTTGATCCCAATGATTGGTGAATTACAGGGACTGCTCATTACTTCCTCTATTATCTCTGCTTCGAGTAGCCGGGTAATTTCAGTCGCTACTCCAGCTTTTACTTCTGCACTCATTTTGTACTGTCTGGTTTTGGGGTATACAGCATTTGTTTTTATTGCTATCTTAACTGGGTCCACATTTGCCATTAAACCTACATCCTTTCCTGTGAAATCCCACACTTCTGGAACTACTCTTAACTGGAGCTCTTCAGGTAAATCTTCAACTGTTAAAGGTTTGATATCAGAATCTTGTCTGACTAACATCAGCTTGTACACACCATCTTCATCGGGTGTCTGAATTTCGACGCCTTTTGGTGTGCAATAGATGGTACAATTCATCTTGCACAACAAATCACATCCTAGCAGGTTCACAGGACTGGAATCACAGACTACAAATCTGTGCATTTCTTTGAAATTTCCTATAGAAACTTCCATTGGTTCGGTTACTGGAGTACTTATTATTTGGTTTGAGACGCCCACTACTTGGATCGCTTCTCCCGAGAGGGGTAGGTTAGGAACATCCACTGTTCTTACAGTAGATCTGGTAGCACCAGTGTCCAACAGAAAGGTGACGTCTTTTCCCTCAACCTTTCCTTCAATGTATGGTCCGGTCTGGTCTACCGGTAAGGAGGCGCCAAGCACGCACTCCTCATCCTCCCCTCTCAGGCCCCGTCAATCTTGATCTTCACAGAGGAAGGTATCATTTAGCAAGTACTGTGGAATGATTGCGTTTCTTTCACTCTCAACTTCCCATACTTCCGCCCTCTCATTCTGCTGACCCTGACTCTTAAAATTCTGTCTAGGAGCGCGAGGTACGGGAGGTAATTTTACCTGTTGCTGGTTCTTTCTTGTCCCCTCTTTCGGCACCTGTGGATTTAAACCATTTACAGGGGCATTACCGGCCTGCAGGTGTGGACACTCGTCTCGCCAATGCCCTATCTGGCCGCACCCATGGCACGGAAACTTTTTCATGGCTTCTTCCCGACTCATTTTAGCTCGGGGCTTTCCTCCTCCCCCAGCAGTGGCATTCTGAGCATTATGACTAGAAGTCAATTTATTTAACTGTTTTTCCTGCTGTTCGGCTAATTTCACCTGTGCCCACATCACTTTCTCCTTGAGGGCTTTCTTTTTATTTTCGATTTCATCTTCGCAGTATTTTGCATATTTTAGGACATCATCTATGGGCTTTCCCTGCCAACTGATTTTATTATCCCGAATCCATTGTGAAATTTCAGGTCTTAATCCTAGCACAAATCTGTAACTGAAATGGGTCATGTCTTTCATGTCCACGTTATCAATACCACTGTAAGTTTTGAATACCTGCAGTAACCTTTCATAAAATGAGTGCACCGTTTCATCACGTTCCTGGGTGGTTCTATCTATTCGGGTCCAATCTGTCTCCTTTGCTGGCACCTTTTTCTTAAGGTACTGTATGACCTGGTCATATTTCCTCATTACATCAGGTGAGGGGGCTCCGGTTTTCTCATCTCTGGGATATTCATCATTAGGCCAATCAATTTCTATTTTACATTCAGTCCATAGGTCTACAGGGACCACAATGTCGAAAAACCCATCCAGGTCTTTCAAGAGGCATTTCTGAACTTTTATGAAGCGTTCTACCTGCCTGTACCAGTCAACTGGCTTCTCACGTAATTTCGGGAAGTCATTTGTAAATGACACAATATCCTGTCTGGACCAAGGGACATGGACATATTTTCCTCCCGGGACCTCTCTCATAGGGCACAATTTTTCCGTTGGCGTTACTTCCTTTAACACGAATTCTGAAGCCTGTGACTTAGCCCTGCTGTCTTCCCTTTTCTTTGCCCAACGGGTTCTCCATTTTCCCACCTCGCCCCATTTCTGCAGAAGCTTCAATAATTCCTTTATTTGGATCTGTTTCCCCATCACATTCAGGCTTTCTAAATCTTTGTCTGAAAAATCTACTCTGTAGGGTTTCTGAAGAATTTTGGAGCGACTAACATCAATTCCCATTTCTGTGGCTGTATCCATTATCCTTTCATGGAGCAACCTAGCACTCCGGGTAAGGTTTTTGCTGATAAACAGCAATTCTTCTTCACTGTACGAGCTTAGGCGCTCAACTCCTACATTCCCAGCCATCATTTCTTCTATTTCTATCCTTAATTTATATATTTCTAATGCTTTAGGTTGGGGAGTGGTCTCCTTCTCTAGCTCCTTTGTCCATCTGTCCAATTCTTCTGGGGAAACTACGGTGGCACTCCTAACCCCGGATGCACCCTCAATCAACACCTCCTTTGGTCTTGTCTGGCTTCTTGCCCCCGATGTACTAGTTCTAGACTCTCTTATGGGCAAATCCATCAAAACCACAGATTCACACTCACTTTCCTGATCCTCATCTATGAATACTTCCTTCCTCGGGGTCGGGATGCTAGGAGTAGGCAGTATTGGGGTGATAACAGGAGGATGGGGACTAGTCAGGTCATTTCTATACAGTGGAATAGGTGGACCAATAGTTACTGGAATAGTCAGGGAATCAGGATGGGGATGTATCTGGGCAATGGTTCGAACTAAATCCTCTCGCTGTTTAGCCAGGGCTTCTTTCTCTTTTTCCCGCAACACCTTTTCTGTAGTATTGTCATGCAATACCTGAGGTACCAAGGAAGGATAAATACTTGGGGCAGTTGGAGTGACCAATCGGGGTGGATCTTCTCCGAACGGCTGATAATTTGGGACCGTGGGTCTAGGTCTGCAAAACCCATCCCCCTCACCGGCTTTACTGTCTGTACCTGTTCCATCTGTATCACTATCCCTCCCACATCTGGGATATTTGGCAAAGGGATTTGGAGAATGCATAGGCCCTGACTCTGCAACATATGGAGGTGGATTTTTCATTAACAAATCTTCCAGGTGCTCATCTTCTGAGTCCCCTACGGGCATTAGGTAATGGGTCTTTTCTTTACATTTTCCTTTTCTCTCCTCCAATACCCCCATCATAGGGAATAGCCCTTCAGTCAACATAGATTACCTCCACTGTTTCATTTTCTGCTCTTTGGTCTGCGCTTGAACCCTCGGATACCATTTACTTACTCCCTTATCCATCCGGGGTTTATCTCGCTCTGCAGCCTCAATCTCCCATTCCTCCAGGGCTTCGTACTGAGTCAACCTAGGTCTAGGGTGTAATTCATTCATGCGGGTCCTTAGGTTAAACAGAATCCGACCATTAAATGTGCCTTCAACAGGAAATGCTAGGACTCCGTCATCTACAGTATACTTTGCCCAATTTTCTAACCAGACACAAGTGTGGTACCCTTTATCAAACAGCATGAAAGAAGCAGGGGTATTTGGCGGGGGAATGAGCACGCCTTCCCTCGTTCTAATGGGCTTGTCAGTCTTGAAAAAATTCTTTATTTTATCAGAAAATGACAGTTTCCTCTTTACTCCATACATCATGTGCGGTCTACCTCGTCTAAGCTGATCCGTATGAAATCCTAGGTACTTTGGGTTCGGTATGAAATTTGGATACCACATGCAACTCTCCAGACTCGCTTCTAACTCGGCTTGATTAATTTTGTTTACTTTTGTGCTTCCAATGCTAGCGCGACTTTTATTTCGCACTACCCAATCAGGTCAGAGAATACAAACACCCTTAACCAATGGGTGCGCGGCCTTTTCGCAAGACAGAGTCTCACGCTTCGGCACTCACCCCTCCTTTACAAATTCAGCTCCACTACACACCCGCTGTCTTGACCAATGCCAGCGCGGCACGGAGTGACGTCAGAGCAGCTCTCCGACTGACTCCCTCCTTCACAAGGTAACGGAAACTTTTTACTCTCTCTAAAGTGCAAGTGCACGTTTTAGTCAACAACACACAACGTTTGCCACTATGTCTGAGTGTTCTAAAGAGAGAAAAGACTTTTCTTTCGCTACTAGTAAACCACTTCTGTCTACTTTTCATTCACTCTGGATAGACTTCTTTGCCTGTCCCTTCACACTAGTAACATAGAACCCGTTATTCTTCTGACTCATCCACCTTAGTCGGGGATATGTACTGAGCCAGGATTTCACCAGCGAACTATCTTACTTACCAGACAAGCCTCGGAGACCCTATTACTTCTTCCGAATGCGACCCTTACTAGGTGATATCGCAATGAAAGTTTTATAAAGGACTCGTAGCTATCATTCACTCCAGAAAACAAAGGTCCTAATTAGTGCTTCCAGTTCTCCTTAACCCTGCACTAATACCTCAGACCTAGTGACTTCAACAGCTAACCGGATTCTGCTCACCGTTAGCTAAATACTTCCCCGGGGATTCGGACTACACTGAACATTCACAAACACTGGTTAATATAACATTTATAGCAGCAATGCAAAAATCATATACATTTACATATAAATCCTTAAAACATTTCAAAAATATTTGAACCTAATACAGTAGAAAATCAGCAGCACATTTTATTTTCACGGTTTGTTTATGACCTATCCTGTCTACCTAATCTAACTAGTCCAAACCATCCTCTGGCTGCCAGAAAATTACTGATAGAGCGCGCAGTTCTCCCGGGCCACCTGGGTTACCAATTCTTTACACGCACTGGGCCCTGGCGTGCGAATTTTCCAAACACCACACTAATAATTTGGGTGAACCGGGAGAGGATTACTATATTTCTCCTCCTGCACGCTGCTATGAGCAATTACGGTTTGGTTTCACCTCTGCATACCATGTACCTGACTTACCACAGGCACAATTCTTACGACGGACCTGGAGCTATAAGGGAAAAATAGTAGACAGGCCTAACATCAGATACTCTTTATAATCAATACAATACTTATCCACAATTTCTGTAAAATGACCACAGACACCTGAGGATGTTTAAAACTTTATGTAAAAGTTCAGAGAGAATATGACAAGGCAATAAGTGACAGGCATAATAATGCATCTAACATCAAAATCAACACCATAAAATAGCTATAGATTAATGCTAAGACCATTAGAGTATATGGGAAGACTAAAAGGCAGGAATCTTAGAACAAAACTAGTCACGGCAACTTTATACTAGAACATAGGATGTGGATGGGACCTAGAACACGTACTTAACCTAAGTGTTTTAACTATTCTTACTAAGTTTACCGCAATCAGGCTAAAGGTAGGGGAAAAAATTGGAACATACTAATACAATATAACAGTAGGTAATTTTCTAAGGGAGGGGAGAGAAGTGGAACAATTCTAAAACAATTGCATATAACTCGTTCTCAAGGTGATAGAGCAATATCACGGCAAGAGTGCTTTATTAAGAAAGGAGAGAGAGAAGACGGGAGAGAGAGAGAGAGACGCAAACCCACAGGTTAATATTTACCTAGGTCTGAGAGAAGACTAACCCTGGCCACGGGTCAGTTGGAAGGACGGGGACAAGGACCCTCAGGAAGGAATGCCAGAATGCGAGCAGGTACAGCTCACGGACAGTAAGGACAGGATACCCCTCAGGATTTGGGATTCAGGACTGGGCTCACCAAGGTACGACCAACACCCACAGTTTCAGAAGCAACGCCAGCGTTACCCCTCTCTGCAAGTAATCCGCCAGTAACCCCGATCGGGTTTTCCGAATTCCCAGCAAAGTGCTTCGCCAGCACTTAGGATTATTTCCACCCCTTAGGAGTTTGTGGAAAGTATGGACAGAGTGCTCCGCAGCACTTCAGATTGAGCACCTATAGAGTTCGTAGGGTCAGTGACAGGTCTGCTACTCGGACAAGTCGGACAATTTTCCTAAGCTAAACTAGGGCAGTTATACTGTTTTGGGGGCTCTTAGACCACCCACTAATGTTGCAAGTGACAGTTTCCCACATTATGATTGGTCAGGAGAGGTGGTGTGGTCATTACCACCTCCTAGAATTCAACTTTCTCATCCAAATATTAAAATTTTCCTACCCGCCCCTTGGGTTCACGTTCCCATGCATAGAATACAATAGAAAATCTGAGTGCACAAGACATTGCAACAAAGTCAGTTATTCTCAAGGTGAGTGTCCTCATCTTGTGCTGGGTTTCTCAGGCGCATTTGGCTTCTGGGGCCAGCTGGCTGGTTTCAGCTTCTGCGCAGTTAGGACTTTCCCCGGTCACCTGACAGGGTTCAGAGGAGCCTCAGCATGGCGTCGCTCATGTATGCCCCAGCCCACAAAGACGCGGTACATGAAAAGTAAGTGAGAACGAATTAAAATCACATACAAAATGATTACACTGTATACCATGATAAAATACTAACCAACCCTTATTTTATAATGACTATAGCATTATTGGTTAAATGCGAAAAGACAGGCTGAAGCAGCGGTAGCAGGCGGAGAACGTGGTGAGAGACAAGCGGCCATGTTTGCAACAGTGCGCATGAGCACAAACTCCCTCCAGAATGCGAGTGCGTCACATCACATGGGTATGACCGACGCATGCGCAGACTGAATTTCAGCGAAGCAGCCGATTTTAGTGCAAGCTTCGTTAGTATGAGAAAAGACATACAAGCAAGCATCCTGGGGACACCCGCGTGTTTTGGGAAAACACTTAATAAATGACGAACAATAGTGTTAATATGATTATACGATTTAGGCAAGGGTTTTGTATGAGAGCAGGGCGCTTGCACGCGAATCCCAGCTCCATCAATACACCATCCTCTGAAGACTTCTCTGCTTTCTTTAATCTAAGGACTGATGAACATAAGGAACGATCTCCTCAATGACGTACACCTTTACTCAAACCCCCACAGCATAACACCCTATGAACCAAAGAACCATGCTACATGGTCATCCTTTGACACCTATTCTGAAGAAACAAATAACAAACTGCTCACCACGCTGAAACCCTCTAACCACCTCACAGACCCCCTTCCTGCTAACGCTGTAAAGGACTTCATCCCACTACTTCTACCACTCTGGACCAAAATGATCAACAGTTCACTTCAACAAGGACGCAATCCCGCCTCCCTCAAAGTTGGACAAGTCACACCTATACTCAAGAAACCAACAGCTGACCCTACTGACCTAAACAATTACCGTCCTATTACCAACATTCCCACCCTTGCCAAACTGTTGGAAAAATGCGTCCAACTCCAATTAACGAAACACATCGTTTTGACCTCCTCAACCCTCATCAATCAGGCTTCCGTGCAGGACACAGTACTGAAACTGCTATGACACACATAATTGATGACGCCCTTCAAATCCTAGATCAGAACGATTCCTGCCTCCTCATCCTTCTTGATCTCTCCTCAGCATTTGACACTGTCAAACACGAGAACTTACTGGAGCTTTTAAACAACAGAATGGGTCTATCTGGGACTGTTCTCAAATGGTTCACCTCCTTGCATAACCGGTCTCAGAAATTCAAGAGCAACAACCTGATGTCCTCACCAGTGCCTGTAACATTAGGCGTTCCACAAGGATCTTCCCTATCACCAACATTGTTCAACCTGGTCATGGAACCTCTCACCACCTTGTTACAAGCATCTAATGTACACTTTCACATGTACGCTGACGACACCCAACTATATTTGAAATTACAATCCCCCAAAAACATCAAACTGCTGAATTCCACGCTCATGGCTTGTTGATAATCACCTCAAACTCAATTCTCTGAAAACTGAGTTCCTTCTGATCTCACCTCCCGCGAAAAGCTCCACCTCTCAAACCTGGCTTAAGCACCTAACTGCACTCAATGTCCAACCTACCATCGTGGACTCAGCGAAATCTTTAGGCATAACACTTGACGCAAATCTCAACATGCAACAGCATATCAGCAAGGCAATTAAGGGGGCTAACTTCCAAATTAATACTTTGAGGAAACTCAAACCCTTCCTCCCAGCCAAAGACTTCCAAACTGCAGTACAAGCCCTAGTCATGCCGCGCTTAGACTACGGTAGCATCGCCCACTGCGAACTCCCCCTATCTACAACTGCACCCCTGAGAGCCTCTTTGAACGCTGCAGCGAGGCTTATCACTGGATCAAAAAAACACTCGCATATTTCACCTGACCTAAAATCCTTACACTGGCTGCCTTTTGAGGCCAGAATGCATCTGAAAATTGCGTGCATGACTCAAAGGGCTATACACCACAGCTCACCTGGCTACCTCACTCAGAAGCTGACAATCTCTGGTGGCCCAAGATCCACTAGAAGTTCAAAGAATCTTCTTCTGAAACCTCGTAGATTCCGGAAGGAAAAAACTTATAAGCGCTCCTTTTCAGGAATGGCACCCAGGATCTGGAACTCTCTCCCTCCTGAAACCAGACTTATCACCTCCACTACATTTTTTAAGAAAGAAGTGAAAGCTATCCTCATGGCTAAATTCACCTGAACTTGTACTTCATTTTGTAACTATTGGAGACTTCTCACCTTTGTAATATTCGTTTTATCTGACGGCCTACTTGTATTATTGTTTTAGCTGATTGACAATGCTCCCACATGTGTATACCCTATTTTGCTACTCATCTATTCCTATATGTAATCTCTGCTCAAAAGCTTGTTAATCACTCTCCTATTTCTCCTACCCCCTGTTTTTGTGTTTTTTGTAAAGCGCTCTGATATCTGTAAAGATCTTGTTCGCGCAATATAAAACTTTCAAAATAAAATAAATAAATACATTTGCACTACCTTGCATTTCTCCAGCTTTATCAAGCCATGCAGGGCCACACAGGGTGGACTTGTGTCATTTTATTAATCTCACTTAGGTTTTGCGTTGCCCTCGCACCCCCTTTCAGGGGCAAGCGCGACACAAGACCTTGATAAATCTACCCACTGGTCTTCAGTGCAGCCAGACCCACAGCTTCATGTCAAGTGAGCTGGAGGGCACTCACTGCCTACTGAACCTTTCTGAATGCTTTTTTCTAAGCATTTGCAAAGTCAATATGTCTGACCTATGAGAGCTATAAGATCTGTAAATGTTTTGTAGCCGTGATGTACAGAGCGTGGCTCCTCCCTTTAAACCAGCCTCCCCCAGACTACACAGAGGCAACAAAGAGGGAGTGAGGGATGGAACGAGGCAACACAGAGGGAGGGAGGGAACAAGGCAACACAGAGGCAGTCAGGGAGGGAACGAGGCAACACAGAGGGAGGGAGGGAACGAGGCAACACAGAGGGAGGGAGGGAACAAGGCAACACAGAGGAAGGGAGAAAACGAGGCAACACAGAGGAAGGGAGGAAACAAGGCAACACAGAGGAAGGGAGGAAACAAGGCAACACCAGAGGAAGGGAGGGAGGCAACACAGAGGGAGGGAGGAAACAAGGCAACACAGAGGGAGTGAGGGAGGAAACGAGGCAACACAGAGGGAGTGAGGGAGGAAACGAGGTCACAGACAGAGTGAGGGAGGGAACGAGTCAACACAGAGGGAGGGAGGGAACGAGGCAACAGAGGGAGGGAGGGAACGAGGCAACACAGAGGAAGGGAGGAAACAAGGCAACACCAGAGGAAGGGAGGAAAAAAGGCAACACAGAGGAAGGGAGGAAGCGAGGCAACACAGAGGAAGGGAGAAAACAAGGCAACACAGAGGGAGGGAGGGAGGGAGGAAACAAGGCAACAGAGAGGGAGTGAGGGAGGAAACGAGGCAACACAGAGGGAGTGAGGGAGGAAACGAGGCAACACAGAGGGAGTGAGGGAGGGACCGAGGTCACAGACAGAGTGAGGGAGGGAACGAGGCAACACAAAGGGAGTGAGGGAGGGAACGAGGCAACACAAAGGGAGTGAGGGAGGGATCGAGGCAACACAAAGGGAGTGAGGGAGGGAACGAGGTAACACAAAGGGAGTGAGGGAGGGATCGAGGCACCACAGAGGGAGGGAACGAGGCAACACAGAGGGAGGGAGGGAACGAGGCAACACAAAGGGAGTGAGGGAGGGATCGAGGCAACACAAAGGGAGTGAGGGAGGAAACGAGGCAACACAGAGGGAGTGAGGGAGGGAACGAGGCAACACAGAGGGAGGGAGGAAACGAGGCAACACAGAGGGAGGGAGGAAAAGAGGCAACACAGAGGGAGGGAGGGAAGGAACGAGGCAACACAGAGGGAGTGAGGGAGGAAACGAGGCAACACGGAGGGAGTGAGGGAGGAAACGAGGCAACACAGAGAGAGGGAGGGAGGGAACGAGGCAACACATAGGAAGAGAGGGAAGGGAACGAGGCAACACAGAGGGAGGGAGGGAAGGAACGAGGCAACACAGAGGGAGGGAGGAAACGAGGCAACACAGAGGGAGGGAGGAAACGAGGCAACACAGAGGGAGGGAGGGAAGGAACGAGGCAACACAGAGGGAGGGAGGAAACGAGGCAACACAGAGGGAGGGAGGATAGAGGCAACACAGAGGGAGGGAGGAAACGAAGCAACACAGAGGGAGGGAGGAAGGAAACAAGGCAACACAGACGGAGTGAGGGAAGGAACGATGCAACACAGAGGGAGTGAGGGAGGAAACGAGGCAACACAAAGGGAGTGAGGGAGGAAACGAGGCAACACAGAGGGAGTGAGGGAGGAAACGAGGCAACACAGAGGGAGTGAGGGAGGAAACGAGGCAACACGGAGGGAGTGAGGGAGGAAACGACGCAACACAGAGAGAGGGAGGGAGGGAACGAGGCAACACGTAGGGAGAGAGGGAAGGGAACGAGGCAACACAGAGGGAGTGAGGGAGGAAACGAGGCAACACAGAGGGAGGGAGGGAAGGGAACGAGGCAACAAAGAGGGAGTGAGGGAGGGAACGAGGCAACACAGAGGGAGGAAGGGAATGAGGCAACACAGAGGGAGTGAGAGAGGGAACGAGGCAACACAGAGGGAGGGAGGAAGGAAACACAGCAACACAGAGGGTGTGAGGGAGGCAACGCGGCAACACAGAGGGAGTGAGGAAGGGAACGAGGCTACACAGAGGAGTGAGGGAGGGAACAAGGCAACAAAGAGGGAGGCTGCACGGAGGGAACAAGTTAACACTGAGGGAGTGAGGGAGGGAACCAGGTAACACAGAGTGAGTGAGGGAGGGAACGAGGCAACACAGAGGGAGTGAGGGAGGGAACGAGGCAACACAGAGGGAGTGAGGGAGGAAACTAGGCAACACAGAGGGAGGGAGGGAATGAGGCAACACAGAGGGAATGAGGGAGGGAACGAGGCAATACAGAGGAAGGGAGGGAGGGAACGAGGCAACACAGAGTGAGGGAGGGAACGAGGCAACACAGAGGGAGTGAGGGAGGGAACGAGGCAAAACAGAGGGAGTGAGGGAGGGAACATAGCAACACAGAGGGAGTGGGGGAGGGAACGAGGCAACACAGAGGGAGTGAGGGAGGGAACGAGGCAGCACAGATGGAGTGAGGGAGAGAACGAGGCAACACAGAGGGAGTGAGGGAGGGAACAAGGCAACACAGAGGGGGGGAGGGAGCGAGGCAACACAGAGGGAGTTATGGAGGGAACAAGACAACACAAAGGGAGGGATGGAGGGAATGAGGCAACACAGAGGGAGGGAACGAGGCAACACAGAGGGAGGGAGCGAGCGAGTCAACACAGAGGGAGTGAGGGAGGGAACGTAGCAACACAGAGGGAGTGGGGAAGGGAACGAGGCAACACAGAGGGAGTGAGGGAGGGAACGTAGCAACACAGAGGGAGTGGGGAAGGGAACGAGGCAACACAGAGGGAGTGAGGGAGAGAATGATGTAACACAGAGGGAGGGAGGGAGGGAACGAGGCAACACAGAGGGAGTGAGGGAGAGAACGAGGCAACACAGAGGGAGGCTACACCGAGGGAACAAGACAAGACCGAGGGAGTAAGGGAGGGAATGAGGCAACATAGAGAGAATGAAGGAGGGAAAGAGGCAACACCAAGGGAGTGAGGGAGGGAATGAGTCAACACAGAGGGAGTGATGGAGGGAACAAGGCAACACAGAGGGAGTGAGGGAGGGAACGAGGCAACACAGAGGGAGGGATGGAACGCGGCAACACAGAGGGAGTGAGGGAGGGAACGTGGCAACACAGAGGGAGTGAGAGAGGGAACGTAGCAACACAGAGGGAGTGGGGAGGGGAACGAGGCAGCACAGATGGAGTGAGGGAGAGAACGAGGCAACACAGCGGGAGTGAGGGAGGGAACGAGGTCACACAGAGAGAGTGAGGGAGGGACCTAGGTCACACAGAGAGAGTGAGGGAGGGAATGAGGCAACAAAGAGGGAGGGAGCGAGGCAACACAGAGGGAGTTAGAGAGGGAACGAGGCAACACAGAGGGAGAGATGGAGGGAGAGAGGCAACACAGAGGGAGTTATGGAGGGAACGAGGCAACACAGAGGGAGGGATGGAGGGAATGAGGCAACACAGAGGGAGGGAGGGAGGGAACGAGGCAACACAGAGGGAGGGAGGGAGGGAACGCGGCAACACAGAGGGAGTGAGGGAAGGGAACAAGGCAACACAGAGGAAGTGAGGGAGGAAACGAGGCAACACAGAGGGAGTGAGGGAGGAAACGAGGCAACACAGAGGGAGGGAGGGAGGAAACGAGGCAACACAGAGGGAGGGAGGGAGGGAGGGAGGGAACGAGGCAACACAGAGGGATTAAAGGAGGGAACGAGGCAACACCGAGGGTGTGAGGGAGGGAACGAGGCAACACAGAGGGAGTGAGGGAGGGAACAAGGCAACACAGAGGGAGGGAGGGAATGAGGCAACACAGAGGGAGTGAGGGAGGGAACGAGGCAACACAGAGGGAGGGAGGAAGGAAACACGGCAACACAGAGGGTGTGAGGGAGGCAACGCGGCAACATAGAGGGAGTGGGGAAGGGAACGAGGCTACACAGAGGAGTGAGGGAGGGAACAAGGTAACACAGAGTGAGTGAGGGAGGGACCGAGGCAACACAGAGGGAGTGAGGGAAGGAGCGAGGCAACACGGAGGGAGGGAGGGAGGTAACGAGGCAACACAGAGGGAGTGAGGGAGGGAACTAGGCAACACAGAGGGAGGGAGGGAATGAGGCAACACAGAGGGAATGAGGGAGGGAACGAGGCAATACAGAGGAAGGGAGGGAGGGAACAAGGAAACACAGAGGGAGGGAGGGAACGAGGCAACACAGAGGGAGTGTGGGAGGGAAAGAGGCAACACAGAGGGAGTGAGGGAGGGAACATAGCAACACAGAGGGAGTGGGGGAGGGAACGAGGCAACACAGAGGGAGTGAGGGAGGGAACGAGGCAATACAGAGGAAGGGAGGGAGGGAACAAGGAAACACAGAGGGAGGAAGGGAACGAGGCAACACAGAGGGAGTGAGCAAGGGAACAAGGCAACACAGAGGGAGTAAGGGAGGGAACGAGGCAAAACCGAGGGAGTGAGGGAGGGAACGAGGCAACACAGTGCGAGTGAGGGAGGGAACAAGTCAACACAGAGGGAGGGAGGAACGGAACGAGGCAACACAGAGGATGTTAGGGAGGGAACAAGGAAACACAGAGGGAGGGAGGGAGGGAGGGAGGGAGGGAACGAGGCAACACAGAGGGAGTGAGGGAGGGAACGAGGCAACACAGAGGGAGGGAGCGAGCGAGTCAACACAGAGGGAGTGAGGGAGGGAACGTAGCAACACAGAGGGAGTGGGGAAGGGAACGAGGCAACACAGAGGGAGTCAGGCAGGGAATGAGGCAACACAGAGGGAGGGTGGGAGGAAACGAGGCAACACAGAGGGAGGGAGGAAACGACGCAACACAGAGGGAGTGAGGGAAGGAGCGAGGCAACACAGAGGGAGGGAGGGAGGTAACGAGGCAATACAGAGGAAGGGAGGGAGGGAACGAGGCAACACAGAGTGAGGGAGGGAACGAGGCAACACAGAGGGAGTGAGGGAGGGAACGAGGCAAAACAGAGGGAGTGAGGGAGGGAACATAGCAACACAGAGGGAGTGGGGGAGGGAACGAGGCAACACAGAGGGAGTGAGGGAGGGAACGAGGCAGCACAGATGGAGTGAGGGAGAGAACGAGGCAACACAGAGGGAGTGAGGGAGGGAACAAGGCAACACAGAGGGAGGGAGGGAGCGAGGCAACACAGAGGGAGTTATGGAGGGAACAAGACAACACAAAGGTAGGGATGGAGGGAATGAGGCAACACAGAGGGAGGGAACGAGGCAACACAGAGGGAGGGAGCGAGCGAGTCAACACAGAGGGAGTGAGGGAGGGAACGTAGCAACACAGAGGGAGTGGGGAAGGGAACGAGGCAACACAGAGGGAGTGAGGGAGGGAACGTAGCAACACAGAGGGAGTGGGGAAGGGAACGAGGCAACACAGAGGGAGTGAGGGAGAGAATGATGTAACACAGAGGGAGGGAGAGAGGGAACGAGGCAACACAGAGGGAGTGAGGGAGAGAACGAGGCAACACAGAGGGAGGCTACACCGAGGGAACAAGACAAGACCGAGGGAGTAAGGGAGGGAATGAGGCAACATAGAGAGAATGAAGGAGGGAAAGAGGCAACACCAAGGGAGTGAGGGAGGGAATGAGTCAACACAGAGGGAGTGATGGAGGGAACAAGGCAACACAGAGGGAGTGAGGGAGGGAACGAGGCAACACAGAGGGAGGGATGGAACGCGGCAACACAGAGGGAGTGAGGGAGGGAACGTGGCAACACAGAGGGAGTGAGAGAGGGAACGTAGCAACACAGAGGGAGTGGGGAGGGGAACGAGGCAGCACAGATGGAGTGAGGGAGAGAACGAGGCAACACAGCGGGAGTGAGGGAGGGAACGAGGTCACACAGAGAGAGTGAGGGAGGGACCTAGGTCACACAGAGAGAGTGAGGGAGGGAATGAGGCAACAAAGAGGGAGGGAGCGAGGCAACACAGAGAGAGTTAGAGAGGGAACGAGGCAACACAGAGGGAGAGATGGAGGGAGAGAGGCAACACAGAGGGAGTTATGGAGGGAACGAGGCAACACAGAGGGAGGGATGGAGGGAATGAGGCAACACAGAGGGAGGGAGGGAGGGAACGAGGCAACACAGAGGGAGGGAGGGAGGGAACGCGGCAACACAGAGGGAGTGAGGGAAGGGAACAAGGCAACACAGAGGAAGTGAGGGAGGAAACGAGGCAACACAGAGGGAGTGAGGGAGGAAACGAGGCAACACAGAGGGAGGGAGGGAGGAAACGAGGCAACACAGAGGGAGGGAGGGAGGGAGGGAACGAGGCAACACAGAGGGATTAAAGGAGGGAACGAGGCAACACCGAGGGTGTGAGGGAGGGAACGAGGCAACACAGAGGGAGTGAGGGAGGGAACGAGGCAACACAGAGGGAGGGAGGGAATGAGGCAACACAGAGGGAGTGAGGGAGGGAACGAGGCAACACAGAGGGAGGGAGGAAGGAAACACGGCAACACAGAGGGTGTGAGGGAGGCAACGCGGCAACATAGAGGGAGTGGGGAAGGGAACGAGGCTACACAGAGGAGTGAGGGAGGGAACAAGGTAACACAGAGTGAGTGAGGGAGGGACCGAGGCAACACAGAGGGAGTGAGGGAAGGAGCGAGGCAACACGGAGGGAGGGAGGGAGGTAACGAGGCAGCACAGAGGGAGTGAGGGAGGGAACTAGGCAACACAGAGGGAGGGAGGGAATGAGGCAACACAGAGGGAATGAGGGAGGGAACGAGGCAATACAGAGGAAGGGAGGGAGGGAACAAGGAAACACAGAGGGAGGGAGGGAACGAGGCAACACAGAGGGAGTGTGGGAGGGAAAGAGGCAAAACAGAGGGAGGGAGGAAGGGAACGAGGCAACACAGAGGGAGTGAGCGAGGGAACAAGGCAACACAGAGGGAGTAAGGGAGGGAACGAGGCAAAACCGAGGGAGTGAGGGAGGGAACGAGGCAACACAGTGCGAGTGAGGGAGGGAACAAGTCAACACAGAGGGAGGGAGGAACGGAACGAGGCAACACAGAGGATGTTAGGGAGGGAACAAGGAAACACAGAGGGAGGGAGGGAGGGAGGGAGGGAGGGAACGAGGCAACACAGAGGGAGTGAGGGAGGGAACGAGGCAACACAGAGGGAGGGAGCGAGCGAGTCAACACAGAGGGAGTGAGGGAGGGAACGTAGCAACACAGAGGGAGTGGGGAAGGGAACGAGGCAACACAGAGGGAGTCAGGCAGGGAATGAGGCAACACAGAGGGAGGGTGGGAGGAAACGAGGCAACACAGAGGGAGGGAGGAAACGACGCAACACAGAGGGAGTGAGGGAAGGAGTGAGGCAACACGGAGGGAGGGAGGGAGGTAACGAGGCAACACAGAGGGAGTGAGGGAGGGAACTAGGCAACACAGAGGGAGGGAGGGAATGAGGCAACACAGAGGGAATGAGGGAGGGAACGAGGCAATACAGAGGAAGGGAGGGAGGGAACAAGGAAACACAGAGGGAGGGAGGGAACGAGGCAACACAGAGGGAGTGTGGGAGGGAAAGAGGCAAAACAGAGGGAGGGAGGAAGGGAACGAGGCAACACAGAGGGAGTGAGCGAGGGAACAAGGCAACACAGAGGGAGTAAGGGAGGGAACGAGGCAAAACCGAGGGAGTGAGGGAGGGAACGAGGCAACACAGAGGGAGTGAGGGAGGGAACAAGTCAACACAGAGGGAGGGAGGAACGGAACGAGGCAACACAGAGGGTGTTAGGGAGGGAACAAGGAAACACAGAGGGAGGGAGGGAGGGAGGGAGGGAGGGAGGGAGTGAACGAGGCAACACAGAGGGAGTGAGGGAGGGAACGAGGCAACACAGAGGGAGGGAGCGAGCGAGTCAACACAGAGGGAGTGAGGGAGGGAACGTAGCAACACAGAGGGAGTGGGGAAGGGAACGAGGCAACACAGAGGGAGTCAGGCAGGGAATGAGGCAACACAGAGGGAGGGTGGGAGGAAACGAGGCAACACAGAGGGAGGGAGGAAACGACGCAACACAGAGGGAGGGAGGAAATGAGGCAACACAGAGGGAGAGAGGAAGGAAACGAGGCAACACAGAGGGAGGGTGGGAGGAAACGGGGCAACGCAGAGGGAGGGAGGAAACAAGGCAACACAGAGGGAGGGAGTAAACGAGGCAACAGAGAGGAAGGGAGGAATCAAGGCAACACAGAGGGAGTGAGGGAGTGAACGATGCAACACAGAGGGAGGCTACACGGAGGGAACAAGGCAACACCGAGGGAGTGAGGGAGGCAACATAGCAACACAGAGGGAGTGGGGAAGGGAACGAGGCAGCACAGAGGGAGTGAGGGAGAGAACGAGGCAACACAGAGGGAGGCTACACAGAGGGAACAAGACAAGACTGAGGGAGTAAGGGAGGGAATGAGACAACATAGAGAGAATGAAGGAGGGAGGCAACACAGAGGGAGTAAGGGAGGGAACGAGGCAACACCAAGGGAGTGAGGGAGGGAACGAGGCAACACAGAGGGAGTGAGGGAGGGAACAAGGCAACACAGAGGGAGTGAGGGAGGGAACGAGGCAACACAGAGGGAAGGAGGGAGCGAGGGAACACAGAGGGAGTGAGGGAGGGAATGAGGCAACACAGAGGGAGGGATGGAACGCGGCAACACAGAGGGAGGGAGGGAGCGAGGCAACACAGAGGGAGTGAGGGAGGGAACGTAGCAACACAGAGGGAGTGGGGAAGGGAACGAGGCAGCACAGATGTAGTGAGGGAGAGAAAGAGGCAACACAGAGGGAGTGAGGGAGGGAACGAGGTCACACAGAGAGAGTGAGGGAGGGATCGAGGTCACACAGAGAGAGTGAGGGAGGGACCGAGGTCACAGACAGAGTGAGAGAGGGAACGAGGCAACACAAAGGGAGTGAGGGAGGGATTGAGGCAACACAGAGGGAGGGAGGGAGGGAACGAGGCAACACAGAGGGAGGGAGGGAAGGGAACGAGGCAACACAGAGGGAGTGAGGGAGGAAACGAGGCAACACAGAGGGAGTGAGGGAGGAAACCTTCGCAACAGAACTAATGTTATCCCAATCCCCCCTTCTATTCCAAACCATACTTCCCAAAGGCAGGGGTCCCTCAAGGCTCTATCATCTCGCACATGCTTTTCAACATCCACATGAAGTCATTACCAGCACTGATAAATCAATTTAACCTCACGTGCTATAACTATGCAGATGACACGCAAGTAATGCTTCAATTGCAATGCCTCAAAGTCATTGAAAAGTCACCTATTTTCAGTTGTCTCAAAAATATCACAAACTCTGCAAATTAGCGCGAGTACATTTTGTTTCCTCTACCATTGTAAAAACTCCTAACTGCTCCAAAACTCTTTTTAATACTGTCAAGGAACTCGCAGGTTCCAAAACTCTAGCTCAGCCTCCTGCACTGACTCAGCCTAAGTGTGAGGCCTTGGCCTCTTTTTTTATCCAAAAAGTTGGTAAAATATACCAAGATATAGTGCTGGAACAGGAAAGACATCCCACCACTGCTTCTATACCTTAACTTTCTCTCAGTATAGCTGACTCACCTCTAAATAAGGCAGTAAAATTGGATCTCCGACCATTCTCTTCTGACTTGGCCTCTACTTACTACAGAAAGCTTAACAAAACTTTAAAACAACTTTAAATCCGGATCGCCCAATGATCTATTATCTGTTTCAGTATTAAGACAGTTGAGCTCTTCTCTATTATCGGTGATATCTTATCTCCTGAATGCTTCACTGCAGGAATCAGTTATCCCATCAACATGGAAACATGCGATGATCCATCCCCTTCTTAAGAAGGCAAATGCTGACCCTGAGGTGTCCAGTAATTACCGTCCTATATCTCTACTCCCTGTCCTTTCAAAGATTCTGGAAAGACATATCCGCTCACACTTGACTCAATTTGTGACAACACATGGACTTCTCCACCCCTCTCAGTCAGGCTTCAGAGCTGGCTTTTCCACCGAAACCACTTTACTTGGGGTCACTGAAAGTATACGTCACTGTTAGAATTGGGGGTCTCTGGTTGGCACAGGTATGCATTTGTGACAAGCAGGGACCCTCTCCTCTAGTCAGGGCAAAGGACTACTTCTAGAAATAACCCCTTCTCACCCTCTAGGCGGCGTGGCGCAAGCAGACAAGGCTAATCACCAGAGCATGTATGGTTAAGCACTTGTTATAATACACACAGTAACTTATCAACACACCATAGAGAGACACAATGCTGATCTTATGTAAACTATAGTTCTTTATATTTAGACTTTCAAGCAGGCTTAGTTTACAGGCTAAATAACATTCAAACTGTTCCAGTAACTTTAAAAGCGGTTCCACAATACTTAAAGCAAGATGCAGGTCTTGGTTGTAATGTTTCTCAAGGCTGTGCGCTTCGTAGCGCTCCCGTACGCTCCTTTCAGTTCACCAAACAATGCCCCGCTAAGTCTCACGCACCTCGCGTTACGATGCGTACGGCGCAGCTTTCAATGTGACACGCGCCTCCGTGGACACTGCAGTCCGGAGTGCGGCGTACGATATAGACGTCCCAGGGGTTTGTTTAGCAAAAGAGGTGGTGCAAGTCGTAGGCTGGAGCAAGACTCGCACGGCGCACAGTTTGTGGCTTAAAGTTCACAGTACCTTCTTGGTTGTTCGGTGCGGATGGGGGGAGAAGAACCGACGTCCCTTCGCAGCGGTGCCTTCCTCCTTCGATGCGAGCTACGGCTCGATGGCTCTGCAGTCTCTTCTCTTTGAGGGCAGCGATGCTTTGTGGGGCAGGCTCTTGACCTCGGCGTACGTTCCGGTCCTTAAGAGGGGGAGCGGTGGCTTCTGGTGATGCCAGCCGCGAGGCGCTTTCAGCAGGGTGTCACACGGAGGGGCGAGCTCAGGCGACGTCCGTCTTCACTTTTTGAGCTACGGTTCGGGGGCCACAGGATCAGGATGCTCGGACCGGACGGGTCCGTTCTTGCGGTGCGAGCTCCGGTTCGATTTGGCAGCAGTCATGGTGCTCGGGCCAGGCGGGGCTGGCCTTTACTGTGCGAGTTGCGGCGTGATCGCCCAGAAGTCACGTTGCTCGGCAGGACAGGGGTGCACAGGCTCTCAGAGTGCGTGGCAGATTTCACAGCGCACTCGGTTCTTCGTGGTTAGCACTGCAAGGGAAGGCAGCACCATCAGCAGCTTCCTACTTCAGGGGGTAGAGCCCAATGTTCCTGGGGCTCAGTTCAGGGGGCAGGCTCACACTCAAGCCCTTGGAGATTGTTCACAAAAATGCACAAGTTGAAATAAAGTATTTCTCAGTCTTTGTCTTCTCTCCTTCTTGCAGCAAGACACCCACCACAGGCCAGTCTCTCAGGCTAGAGACAGTAGTCCTCCATTCAGCTTTCCCAGGTCCTTCTCTTCGGGCAGAGTTTCTTATTGGCTTAAAAAGGCCGCTTCTGTGGGTGGCACAATCAGTGCTGCAAGCCCACCAGCAGCATTTGTATTTACAATGCCTGCCACTCGTGGTGCACTTAACTGGGGACTGACTAAACCAAATAAGAAAATCATGGACACCAATCAATGTATACACTTTTCATAGGGAGCACTTGCATTGTGGCACTGATTGGCAGTGGCGCAGTGCCCTGAGCAGCTAACACCAGCAAAACACATGAGGCACATCAGCAAAAAGTGGAAGGGAGACTCACGCCAAGGTGCCAGGTCTAACAGTCACCATCTGGACAACAGGGACACCGTGGTACTCATCTTATTAGATCTGAGCACCGCTTTTGATACGGTGTCTCATACTGTATTAATAAACACACTTAATTCACAGGGTATCGGTGGGCCTGCCTTAAACTGGCTCATTGCTTTCCTTTTAAATCACACTTTCCAACTTTTCTCCCAAACTGCCTGCTCTGAAGTCCACTCTTTAGCCCATGGGGTGCCACAGTGATCCATCCCCAGCCCCATGTTATTCAATCTTTATGTAAGACCACTGGCTGAGGTGGCTGAGAAATCAGGCTTATCCCTTTTTTCTGATGCTGATGATTCCCAAATCATCTTCTCCCTTTCCTCACACAATACAAATGTCTCCTCTACTCTCAAAATTTACTTAAACAAAATAGTGTCTTGGATGCAGCAACATTTTCTTAAACTAAATGGAGAGAAAATGGAGATATTAGTGTTAGGAAAAAAAAGGTTTCTGGAATCACCAACATTGGCCATGCGAAATGGGTCATCTTCTGTCCCCTTCCCCTCAAGTTCGCAATCTGGGCATCACAATCGATGATTCACTCAGTAAGCATTCCCAATCAGTTAAAATCTGTTTGATGCTACCGGAAGCAACCAGGAAAACCGTAGTCAATGCCATAATTACATCTAGGCTTGACTGTGGTAACGTGCTCTATATGGGCTCAAACAAATCTGTAGTCCATATACTATAGAAGGTACAAAATGCCGCTGTCAGACTTCTGTGTGTAGTCCCTAAGACCACTTCCTTCTCGACCTATCGACGCAAACTGCATTGGCCTAAAGTTGAAAATCAAATAAAGTTCAAGGCACTTAGTTATATGCACAAAATCAAATTTTGTAGTGCCCCTCGCTACCTTCAAGCCTTGGCAAGTCCTAACATTCCTTCCCAAAATCTACGCTCTGCCACCCAAGGAAGGTTCGTCGTCCCTAAATTTAAATTATCCCGGATGTGCGGCAGGTCCTTCTATTACCTTGGTCCCTCACTCTGGAACTCTCTACCCACAGCACTCCATAACAAGATGAACTATACTCAGTTTCGCAAGTGTTATAAATGTGGCTATTCGACAGAAAAATTGCCTTTTCTGTCCTCTAATCCCTGACGTGCCTCTTGCGCTGGGAAACCCTTTTTGGGTAGCTGCTGCGCACTATAAATTAAAAACAATTAAACTTGTCTCAGAGCCATGGATCAATGAATGGCGTGGAGCAATCGCAAATTGAATGCTTTCAAAATGGAAATGCTGCAGCGGCCAGGGCAGCTGACTTCAGAGCACAGGGTACACGGTTCGATCCCCGGCGGCAACTCAGCTCAGCACCATGTGACTCTGTGCAATAGCGCACTTAAATTCCACGATGGCCCCCAGTGCCTTGAGACCCGTAAGGGTGAGTAGTTTGTGCTTTACAAATACGAATTAAAATTTTTATTTACATTTACTCACGTGTGGTAAATAGAACAATTATGACCCGCTTGTTGCCTCGCCTGATGATCTGGGAACACCACTCACTTAAAATATCAAAGGAAGTAAGAAACCTTGGAATGACCATGGACTCCAAGCTATCAATGAATACCCAAGTGGACAAACTAGCAAGAACAAGCATTGTTACTATAAAAACTCTTGGACAAATCTACCCTCATTTGGGATTTCCACACAAGATGCAGGCTACCATACCTCTTATTCTGTCCAAACTTGATTACGCCAATAGCCTCTACCATGTATCACCTTTAACGACTATACAAAGATTACAACTGATTCAGAACTCAGCTGAACTCATCTTCCCGCCTACTCTTACATATAAAGTTGCAAGACTGCATCTCCCTTTCCTTGAAAGCCCTGCATTGGTTACCGGTTGCCAGAAAATCTACATTCAAGCTGCTTTGTATCACCCACAAAGCGATACATGAAACAGGGCTACTCTTCATTAGGAATACACCACTGTATTCAAGTTAGTCTGGCTGATGCCCTTAAACCGGTCCCAGGATGCTTATTTCCGGTCAAGGAAGGACCTGGCTTGGCAGTTCAGGCTCGACTTTTCCCACAAGGATCAAGGTCAAGACTGATTTGCATATGGCTGGCTCCAAACTGGCTGGGTGTGATGAGCAAAAGAATGATGGATTTAACCTAGAACCTTGTCACTGGGGGTGAAGGTTTGCATTGTCCAGCATTCCGTCCATCAATTGTTTCTTTTGCATATGTCGCTCAAGTGGGGAGGGTATCCCCAGACGTGGGTCCTGTGCTCACTACACCACTTAATGCAAACTAGCCTGGCTGATGAGGGAAGATGCCCTGAAACAGGTCCCAGGATGCTTTTTTCCGGGCCAGGAAGGACCTGGCTTGGCAGTTCAGGCTGGACTGTTCCCACAAGGAACAGGGTCAAGACTGATTTGCATATGGCTGGTTCCGAACTCTGGTGGTGTGATGAGCAAAAGAAGGAATTATTTAACCCATATCCTTGTGACTGTGGGTGAATGTTTGCATTGTCCAGCATTCCGTCCATCAATTGTTTCTTTTTCATGTGCAGCAACATATTAGCATTCTAAGGCTGGAAGGGCTAATGTACCCGAAGTCACGGGCGGCTTTAGAGTTGTAAGAGCTAACCGGCAGCTCCCTGGTACCCAAATCAGATGTGGGACATATAGAAGTGTCAGAAGAAGGAACGAGGGATGAGCAGGTGAAGGTTTTCAAAATAATCCAATAATTGGGGTAGCACCACCATCTTCACTAGTGCCGCGGGGCCCATTACTGAAAGTGGAAGAGAAGATCAAAAAGAAAACAGGGCTAGGTATTGGAAGGTAACTGATTCCCCGTTTAATCTGGCGTCTTATTGTACAGAAAGGGGAAAACAATACCAAATGTTAAAGAAAGAGTTACTACACTGTGCAATAGGTATCATGTTCTTATATGTTACTTGTGTAATTTACATCCCAAATATTTTGAAGATTCTGCAGGTACGGTGGCACGTAAGGATGAGCCAGATCACTGGTTTGGGCTCAGCTCAACTGCAGAACCATTTTAAGACATGGACAGAGGGGGTGATTGCCCGGCACAACCTTCCAAGGAGTCTGGCCCCTGCTCTCCCTTCACAAGCACAATCAGCAGCTTGTTGCACTAGCTGAGTTTCCCGGGGCAGGTCCTGCTTGCTCAACCCTTGACAGTGCCTCTTCTGTTTCTCTTCCCTCTGCTGAAACAAATCCTCAGGCACACAATAATTTCAGATACTCATAACATGCCCTTCTTGTTTGAATTTAGGAATTATCCCATCTTGTTCTTCTCTTTCTAATGCCTCTTGTTCTTATCAAGAAACCTTTTAATCAGTTGCTATATATCTCACATCTAATCCTGATTTCATCTTGCTCTTTAGTTCTATTTGTCTGGTATTCTGGGCTCCCAGTTCTGAGCTAAATGTGGAATCCCAGACGCACACTCTAGTGCTGTGAGACAATAGTCAAGTTGTAGGTACCTCACATCCTTACATCAGGTATTAACTTTCGACCAAACCATCTGCGCTGCCTCATTAATTTTCTTTAGGTTTAACGTTGACTGGAGGTTGAGATGAGGCAGATGTTTTTTTTCAACTTTTCTAAACTAGCAGATGGTCACTTGCCTCAATGTTTTTTCAGACTGTTTGCCATAGGTTTTAAAATGTTTTGAAACATAATCAAAGTTTGCAATTTTGATGTTGCTTTTCTTAAAGAAGGTTTGGGTATTTCTGGATAGGAGTGATGTACTTGACACCGTATTCAAGGTCAAGGTTACTATTGGACAAGGACATAATGTGCCACCTGCATGTAGCCTACCTGGAGGCAGTCACATAAAGACCATAGTAAATACATAGCATCAAGTAGAACATAGTAAATAAATGCACTGATAAACTAGCGGGGTAGGGCCTCTCCTTTGATGTGTCTCCAAAACTGACCTTTTGTCCTGAGTTTTTGTCCTGAATTTTGACCCTTTGCCCTGAATTCCTGTCCTAAATTTTGACCCTTTGTCCTGAATTTTTTTAGTTCTGTGCAGAGTTTGCCTGCATGTCAGTTAGTAGCCCCAGTGCAGATACACAGGATCCTATTGGTGTGCAGTGTTTGTGCCATGAAGCAGTGAGCATGGAACTAGCGCTAGCCCCTTATGGAGACTTCAGGTAGAGGAGTCCTGAGACATTGCACAATAAAGCACACAGGAGTCCTGGTGACCAGTCCTGGAATTTGCTCTTCATATGCTCTCCAATGCTCAGTCAATACTCACTCTGTTCTCTTTGAATTTCAGATGTACTGCCAAAAACTCACTCCAGGATCACATCTGGCATCTGCACACAGTAAAGAGGACATCAACTACCTAAAGAACTTCGCCTTCAGGCACGCGCACTCTCATCGTGGCTTCTGGTTGGGGGCATCGGATCTTTACAGGGTAGTGTGTTCCATTACATGGTCTAAAATGGATGCTTGGTTCAAAAACCACAAATAGGGGATGGATTTGGGAGTTCAAGGAAGAAAGATGATCCGGAAAAGGAAAGTTTCCCAACCACTTCTCACCTTCCTCCAAAACAAATTCCAATGTGACATGATCGCTTAGAGTCAGGTCAGGGGGACTAGCTATCAGAAGTGCATCGGGTGCAGTGGCACCCAGGTCTAGAGGCCTTAGGGGCCATTGAGACCTCAAACATCGTTCCATTTTACTACCTTACAAATTGACAGAAAGTCCCAATTGTCTTGCCTGTACAAAGCCCATGGCAGACCAACTGTCCCGCCTTTGAGCCTGTTGCAAAAATCTCTGCCACGCAAATTCCATCAGAATTTTGCAAATGATTTTACAGCACCGGCAGCCTGCACCCCGTCAGTGGAAGTGGGGTGAGATGAGCCCCAACAAGAGGGGGGAAGGGGAGGAGACTGTACCCAGTCTGTGCAAGTGGTATAAGCTGAACCCCAACAAGAGACAGGGTAGGGGAAGCTCTACCCCAACAATGAAAGTCAGGTGAGCTGAGTCCCAACAAGAGGCAAGGGGGCTGCACCATATAAGTGCAAGCAATGTGAGCTGAGGCCCAACAAGAGGTGGGCGGCTGCACCCCATCAATTGAAGTGGGGTGAGCTGATTTCAAACAAGAGGTGGGCGGCTGCACCCCATCAATGGAAGTGGGGTGAGCTGAGGCTCAACAAGGGGGGCCTGCACCCTGTCAATGCAAGTTGGGTGAGCTGTGGCCAAACAAGAGGCAGTGGGGTTGCACCCCATCAATGGAAGTGGGGTGAGCTGAGGCCCAACAAGGGGGGGCCTGCCCCCTGTCAATGCAAGTTGGGTGAGCTGTGGCCAAACAAGAGGCAGTGGGGTTGCACCCCATCAATGGAACTCGGGTGAGCTGAGGCCCAACAAGAAGCGGGGAGTCTGCACCCTTTCAATGGGAGTGGGGTGAGCTGAGGCCCAACAAGAGTTGGGGGTGGGGAACTGCACCCCATCAATGCAAAAAGTGTGAGCGGAGGCCCTACAAGATGCAAGGGCTGGGGGGTTTATATTCTATTGTAACTTGCCAAATCAATGTCACATTGAAATGAATTAGAAACTTTAAAAAAGCAAGTGTATACTCTGGCATAGATCGATTTTTCCATTTCTAGCACTGGTTTAAGGTCTATATTTAAAAGGGGGAAATGCCATCTTTAGCTGATTTTCCCAATATTGCCCCCACCATTGACATACCAATACCCCTAAAGCTCTATTGAGTTTCAAATCTCAGACCTCCACTCCTGGGGTAAATGCCGGTGGCCAAACACACCATTTCAGAAGCTGAACCGGCCTCTTGAGGGTCGGATGGTCGAATGGGCTCTGAGCAGAGGGTCCAGATGCTAAGATCCACAAATGAGGTGAGCAATGGGGCCAGAAGTTATAGCTCCTTGACAGCAATGGCTCTCTTTCTTACAGAAGAGGCGCTTTTCGTGGACAGATGGAAGTCCCATGAACTTCAAGAACTGGCACCCGGAAGAGCCCTTCAGCTCAGGGGGAAAGGAACACTGTGTATGCTCCAACTACAAAGGTAGGTATTTACCTCCCACATTCAAATCCTCTTTCCTGTAAGTCTTTCATTTGTTTTCACAAGAGCAGTTCAGAACTTCACACCCATTGTGTGAATATATTTCTCCTTTAATTTAAAATATTCATGGACATTTGCTGTATTTGACCCATATTCAATTTCCTGAAAAGCAAGACTGCAGCTCCTCTATCTTTCACTATGTGTCAGAGTTTCGGGAAGAAGTTGTGAGTTGCTCCTGATTTACTCCTGAACTGATCAGTACATGTTTGGAATGAGTACAATACAGAGGCTGAATGTTTTTTCTTCTTCTCTCGTAGGCGCGGGACTCTGGGGTGATGTGAGTTGTGAGAAAAAACTTTCCTTCATCTGTAAAGCCCGGAACTCTCCTAAGGGCAAGCCCATCTGCAGGAAATGATGTAAAGATGTGGATCATCCAATGGCACCCATTCTGAAGAGATGGAAGCACAGACACCAGGGATAGGGTGTGAGGAACCCTCAGTGCCTTGGTCTTTAATGACACTAAACATAAAAATAAACAAGGCGCTTTATTCACCAATGATGTGTGTTCTAAATGGTCAAACCGCAATGTACAAACTTTAAGTTCCACATCCCTGGCTACAAAAATGGGATGTGTTCAATGCTGCCATCATAAATGGTGTTTGTGAAGATCTGCCACTGTAGGTGTAAGAGTGACAATATGGAAGGTGGGATGAGTGTCCCTTTGAAGCCCATTGAACACCTACTATCCCTAGAATGAGTGCCGCCCACTTACTGGGCACAAAGAAACAACCCTTACTTGGGTTGAGTGAGCTCTTCACATCTAGGGCCTCTGATGCCCCTGCTGCATGGTTGATGTTCGCCCCTGTGAAATCGGCAGAGGACCACAGGGTGCAGGGCCCAGCAAGTGCCAAGGGTGTATTGCATGGTGACAGGATCGCCACATTTGACCAAACCACAACCTTGGCTTTCCTTCCTTCTTCCAAGGCATCCTGGTTTCATCTACATTGTGAGCCCTAGTGAAACTGAAATTACAGCCATGGGAATCCTCCCCACGTAGGTCCAGGCTCATCGATAAGTTCTGAACATAGAGGGGGACAAGGAGTACTTAAAGGTCGAGCATGTAGGCTCTATAGGATACTATGTGATCCAAAAAATGTGCAGTTACTGGGGGTAGAGGGGACAGGAGGATCTAGGTCGGGGAAACTGAAGCATCAGATCAGGGGATCTCATTGATCAGAAGCAAGGGCCCTCACACACCCGTGTGGGTGTCATGCTTCATCATCGGGCAGCAACTTATTGGTCCGGTGCTCCAATGACCTTGGAGTCCGGCAAGGAGGTATTAAGCATAAGATGTCAATGTGAGATGTAAGGTAGAGTTTCTAAAGATGCTCATTGGTGTGATGTGAAGCTGTGATTTAAAAATAGCTCAGAGATACCTAATTAAATTTAATATGTGGGCTCTCTTGTTATGATTAAAAGGCAATGGGTGACTAAATGTGGCAGCAATGGTCCTATCCAGCTCATAATATAGTGTGTGTGTATGTCAACATGTTTCTTTCCTCAGGTGTCGCTATCGATCTGGGCAGCTCTTCAGGACTTAAAAATGAAACCTAATCTAGTTGTGGTAGGGAAAATGTATGTATCATTGGCAAAAGGTACCCCAATCAGACAACCAAATCTTCACAGTAAAGTATGCCCGGGGATATCAAAAACCTGACCTAAGTTCGGTAAGCTACTGACCCCTTAGGTGATACAGGAGATCACGCTAGCTGTGGAACAAAAGGCTGATTCAGAGGTGACTTACCCCTTCTCTGCCACCCTGAAGGTGAGTTCTCCACTAGTGCTGTCAGCGTGGGGAAGCCGTTGAGTGTCTTAATGCTGAAGCCATCTATGAAGCACTAGTGTGGATTAGGATAAAAAGTAGGAGGGCCTGAGACAGCCTACTATCTCCTCTCACTCAAAATGGGAGAGTAGTAGAATGATTGTTTAAATATGCGAGCCAAGGATGAAGAGGTTTTGGAGTTTAGTTTCTTGATCCCATAGAGTGGTCTACAGAAGAGGGATGGGTGGTAAAGGTGGTGCCAGCATTAGAGGAAGCGAAATTGTGCAAGAAACTTGTAAAACAAATTGGACTTCACAAATGAGTTAATAACCTGGCTGGTCCAAGCACCGGGATATAACGACTTAGGTCATGTGGAACTCATGGCATCGCTCAAACTTAGTATTCATCTTTTCTTCAAAGTAGAGGTCCCATAGATTAAAGTTGATTCTTACTTCATAAATACTGAAGTCGCACAATGACCCATCCTTTCACGTCCACCTGCTGTTCCTGGTGAAACTGATTCCGTCTTTTGGGTCCAAAAATATTAAACTTAGGCTGATGCTTCCCAGAGAATGTTTACTCTGGTAATACTCCATCTCTTATACCACCCAAAGAGTGTGTGATCGGGATTAGCATCTGAACAGATCAGAGTTGCCAAAGTTGTAAATCTGGCAAGACCAAGATCCTACTTGTTGTTAAAACCCAAGCCCAATGGCCACCTCCTCTTTCATCCTCTCTCCATGTCTAGGATGAAATTCCTAGGATTAATCTCGACAACAAGCCAAAAATGCAAGGACAAACATTTAGAAATGCATCCAAGGAGATGTTCCATAGTTCAAAAAATAAAACTTGGTTTCATCCCGCCCCCTCACCATCTGTGATATTCTTTGATGCAATTTTTGCAGAAACCTCCATGTAAAAGGCCATCTTTTAGAGGAAAGGACTTTTTCACTCTAGCCCCGTGCTCTGGAACAGTCTATTGTTGGGTCTAAGATTGACGTGACAGTGAGACCCTGGTTGGGCACTTGAACTTTGAACCCACAGTGACTCTACCCAGCAGGAAGGTAAGCCTCACCTGCTGCCTGCGGTTGAAATATCCTGATTTAGGGTTTTGTTGATGAGTGAATTCTATACCGCTAACCTATCCAAAACGTTGTGGAGCGCTGTCCGTGGTCAAAGGCAAGCTAAAGGTTGGCGATTAATTGAAGAGGAAGCTGAGTTGCACAGTTAATGCGCTGTGGCAGAGCTCAGCAAACACCTACCTTCACAAAACTAGGTTGTATCCTGCCTCCACACAAATCACTGAATACCCCTGACGTTAGTCTGGAGCCAGGGTAGGAGAGGCATGGCACCTGTGCTCTTCAAAGGGAAGCATGTATAAGATTCTCCCCCACTTTAAATGTAGAACTGGGTATACATATTGAACCTCAAACACTACCCGTTAAGTACACTTCTGCATCTGTTAATACACGGATATGGAGAAGGACTGCTTTGCTTCTGAAAGACTCCCACTCTGCTGGGGCACCTGTCCTGACCCACTGCCAGCTGCCCTTTGCCTGGATAAGATGGACTGTGCCTGCATCTCTTGAACCCAGAGCCTCAGAATAACTTGTCTGGCCTCCTGCTCTGAAGTCATAGGGACATAACAGGCTTCCACCATATCCGCAACTGCACATGGGCTCTGCAATCTGTGAGTCTCCCCTGTCAAGTCATGCCATCCCAGTCCTGAACCCTTGCAAGTGGGCTAAAGGTGCTTTGCCAGCCTCTGTTGACCCAACAGAACCATTGCATCTCCTCTGATAAGTGGCTCCACCCCGAACAGAACTGATGTATCACTGCTGCTGCATGGATCAGAGCTGTATTGTGTTTGCATCCTCTTCGGAACCACCACTGCACAACACAGCCTCGCACAGGCCCTTCATCCCTCATCAACAGCCGCATCGACGATGACACCGGGCTCCACATCTCAGCCTCACAGCTCCATAGAAGCGATGCATCTCCCCAACTGCAAGATGCATCCTCAATGCCAGACTTGGCATTACAAGCCCTGATCGACTGGATCCTCAATGATAATGTAGGACCTCCTATTGCAGGCTCGCTGCAGGTCGGAACTGATTCACCGCTTCAGCAGCATGACACACTTTCGACACGGGTCTTCCCAACACTACACAAAGAAGGATTTAAGGTACTTTGTTTAGTGGGCCTAACTGGGTCCCTGTAGGTGGGCCACACTACATTGCAGTCCATCTGAACTTGTGACTTTGTCCCATTCTGGCCCAACCAAATAACCACTGTTTCCGCTTTGTGCTTCCTTGTGCTATTTTACTGGAATCTTAAAAATTGTATACATCCAGTTGTAATAAATGGAACTCTCTTGCTTAGGTCCTTTTTTATTGAACATTGCTCTGTTTCTAACCTGGTGTGGGATCCTTTTGTGGTGTATTTTACTGTGTTACTATTTGATTTGAAGAATTGTAAAAATGATTTCCCCATTGCCTTTAAATTATGCCTGACTGCTTCGTGCCAAGCTAATATCAGGTTAAACACAGTTTAATTTGAGGCTCGTTTGTCCCTTATCAGGACAAGAATTGTGGTTGCTGCTTGACCAGGGCTCCCAACCCAGTCGACCAACAACCCCATGTCTTACAGCTGGTGTATTAGGGAGAGTGTTGGTGGAGCCTCAGGGCGAAGCTCTCGGAACAAATGTAAGGAGAGAGTTGGAAGTAAGGAGCAAAGGTGTCAGGTATAGTGTAAGGGGAATGGTGCAGGGGAGTGCTGGATTAAATATCAGGGAGGGTGTCAGAGATGGTGTCAGGGGAATGGTACAGGGGAGGGGACAGAGAGTGTCATGGGGAGTGCTCGGTTGGGTACTGAGGTTGTCAGTGAAAGTTTCAAGGGAATGTTAACAGAAGCAACAGGACAACGCGACCAAGGTTCAAGCACAACCAAAACACTAGTCCAAAAAGAATGGTGGTGCAGCACACTTCCCGTGCCCGTTGTCCCTGGGCACAAATACAACACAAAGGTTTGGAAAAGGAATGGAAGGCGCATTCAAAGGAATTACGCAGGAACTTGTGATCTTGAATTTTCTTTTTCTTTATTTGGGTAATTATACCAGAAAGGACATACACAGCCATCGTGTTCGTTACTTGTTGTAACTTTGTCAGGGCTGAAAACAAACATAACATAATACAAATTACTTATGTTTATCATGAATAGAAATTTATGTACAAGCTATTTTTTTCATCAAATCCTTAAAAACAAATTCAAGCTGAAAGAAAGACAAACCTATATATTACAAAGAGGATTGATATATTCACATGTAACACACAAGATGTCCACAGATCTTCTAATTGGACTTAAAACTGCTCAGAATACAAGACAGTTTGTGTGCAGATCTCAATCATTATTCATAATACACATAAAAAACCTGGTTAAAAACAGTTGATCCTTGTATATACATTATAATAAATACTGGGCCATGTGACATTCAAACTTCCAATAAGCTCTGGCAGTGTACCCAAAGAGCACACTGGAGATGAGAGGGGGAGAGGAAGAGAAATATGCAGGAAGAGGAGGGGAAAGGAAAAGACATATTCACACATGTCATACTAGTATAAAGGTGACATCTTGATATCTTCAAAAAGAACGTGGAACCATTTCCGTTTATATTGCATGTATAGGGATGGCATCCTGGTATACATATCCAGAAGAAAAATGAGACCATATACCCCTAACCATACAAATGCCTTTAAATAGCTCTTAGTCTACAATGCTCACCTAAATCTGTATCATTGGTGTTAGGCCATGAACAACAATGAAGTTAAATGGATAGGCGAGGTTTGGAGCAGGCGCAGTTCTAGATAGTGGACAATCTTCTGGAATGACAGGAACAAGGAAAAAAGAACCGTATTTTATGTTCAAGAAGACATGAGATGTATAATGTCGAAAGAACATGGTAATTAGTGACCAGAACTCAATCACTAAGGTACTTGTTGGAATGAACCAAAACGGCAGTAACCAGTGGAGAACAGAGACATCACCATGCAATGAACAAGTCCCTTCATTGCATCGAGGAACTGTGCTCCTGTAGAGTCGCTTGTTCAATGTCCTTGGCTCGTTTTTGTCTATGGTGATTCGCCGGAGCCACATAGGTCGGAGGAAGGATGAAGGAGATAAAACAGGTGCCCCCCCAGCCTTTGGGGAGCCAGGTGTAGGCTTTTGTACCACAAACAAAGTACATGTTTGGAGAGGATACAAAGGAAGGTGGATCAGTGGAGTCCAAAGTTCTGGTGATGCGGCAGGCACTGCGGCCCACCAGCTGTGTCCCAAGCCCTTCTATTTACATAAGGCCTGCGACGTTGATGACGGATAGGGCCACAGTCAGGGTGGCAGCTGTTCGTTTCCGAAGGTAGGAGAAGGTGGGTCTGGTTGGATTGTTAAACACCTGCATTTCAATTCGTTCTTTGGCAGGGATGTCCATGTGGATAGAGTCGTTGGAGGTCTGTGGGCAGAAATGTGTCTTCGTTTTTGTTTTGCCAGACCTCATGAAAGAAATGCGTCATAGTTTTGCTGGAGGTGGTATTATCCCTATAGCTCTCTTGCAAGAGGATCAGCCAAGCAAGGCAGGAGCCGTGAATTGAGAAGGGTGAAGGGATGAAGGGTATCGAAAGTCCAGTGGCGTGGGGTAGCAACCCACAGATCCAGCAGTTGGTGGCATTGGTGGCAAGATTGTGTTGGTGCAGCAGCTGCACAAAGGAGTTGTTCCAAAACTCCTTTGGCCTTTCTCTGAGTTGGGGTGAGAGAGAAATCAGATAATGTTCCTTCATGGTGGTAGGCTGTGCAGTGGTCAGGAATGTCTCATGAGCGGATGCGTTTTCTTCCACAATCCAGAGTGTGGTCATGAGGAGGAGGCAGAAGAGGATCGTGATAAAAAGTGCTATTGTCTTTGAACTGTGGATTTTGTCATTCTTTGGGTTTCTGTAGCGAATTTTCGGATGTCCGGTTGCTTCCATCATCTTCTTATCAGGCGCTTCCATCACCTTCTTATCGGGCGCTTCCATCATCTTCAAGGGAGCTCGGTAGCGGGCAGAGCCAAAAACCTCGTCTGGCTTTCTCTCCTGACAGCCTTTGTAGTGTTAGGCCACCGATCTGAGAATTATAACTTAGTCAATGGTCTGCTTAGCCGAAACTCCCTCCTTTCGTCGCAGGTTATACCCTTCTTTGGATGGGGTCAGGAATCTTTGCTAGTTTGAGTGTCTCTGTGTCAGGATAGCAGTTCAGTGATGGTCGGTCTTTGTTCAGGAGCTCTTCCTGGATGGTCACGTCTTCGGTCGTCGTCAGAGTCGGAGGGATCCGTTTGCAGTGGTGCGCATGTACCCAGGTCCGTTTTCCTTCCACTCGAAGAGCTGTTCGGGTGGTGAGGAGAACTTGCCAGGGGCCCGTCCACCGGGGTTCCAGACTCTTGGCACGCTGGAAATTTCTTATTAGCACGTAGTGCCCGGGTTGCAGGTTGTGTCCGGGACCCCTGGAAGCCTCAGGGATAGCATGCAGCACCTGTTGGTGAATGACAGACAGAGTTTCCGTCAATTTATACAAGTAATCAGACATTAGGAATTCCGGGACGTCATGAATGGAAGTCGGTTTTGGTGCAGACCAGACACTCATGGGTCGGCCGAAAACGACCTCGTAAGGTGTCAAGTGGTGTTTGGTGGGGGTAGAACGCATCAATAGCAATGCCAGTGGGAGAGCGTCTAGCCATTTCAGTCCTGTGGTAGCCACTATCTTAGCTAGTTTTAGTTTTAGTGTGGCATTGTGTCGCTCACCAAATCCAGCAGACTGGGGGTGGAAGACTGCGTGGAACTTCTGTTTTACACCCAGCCCCTTCAAGATGAGCTGGATAACTTCGGCTATGAAGTGGGGGCCATTGTCGCTCCATAAAATTCGGCAAAGGCCGTAGCGAGGGAAAAATTCCTTCAATAATACTTTTGCAGTGGCCATAGCAGTGTTGTCGCGGGTTGGATAGGCTTCCACCCATTTGCTGAATGCACACACCACAACAAGTAAGTATTTCAGGCCTTGGCATCTGTCTAGCTGGATGTAGTCCATCTGCAGGACTTCAAATGGGTGATTGGGAACCCCAAACCCTCCCCGGGGTACCACAGTTCCTTTGCCGGGGTTATGCTGCAAGCATATCAAGCATTGTTGGACCAGAAGTTTGGCGGAGTCTGTGATTTTGTCGTTGTGCCAAACTCTGGAGACAAGTTTGATCATGTGGGCTGATCCTATGTGTGCAGGGGAGTGTGCCATAGTCAATATCGGAATCAGGTATGAGTCAGGTAGCAACCATTTGTTTGTGTCCTTTGATTGCCAGCAGCCTTCATCATCTTTCAGTCCCACCCGTGCCCATTCAGTCAATTCGTGTTGTGAGCTGGCCATTTCATTGTCCCTAATTGTGTCCCTAGCATCGGTCCATTTCTCTGCTTGAGACCTGGTCACGTACATGCGTGTCGTCGTCCTATTCTCGGCTGTGGTCCGGGCAGTCATGTCAGCTAGTGCATTTCCTTGTCCAATTATGTCTGACACCTTCTTGTGTCCCTGGCATTTGATGACTGCAAGTCGTTTGGGGAGGAGGACGGCTTCGATCAGGGCGGAGGCTAGATCTCCATGTAAGATGGGGGTGCCGTGTGAGGTCAAGAATCCCCTCTCCTTCCAAAGGAGTCCAAAATGGTGAACCACCCCGAAGGCATACTGGCTGTGGGTGTAAATGTCTGCTGTGGTTCCTGCTGCTAGGATACATGCTCGTGTCAGGGCAATCAGTTCTGCTGCCTGTGCAGATCGTTCTGTGATGCGGGCTGTCTCTACTACGGTCCGGGCTGTGGTGACCACCTAAGCAGCCAAGGTAGTGCCATCAGGGAGTTTGATGCAAGAGCCGTCCACCCATAGCTCTCCATCAGGGTCAGGAAAAGCCGTGTCTCTGAGGTCAACCCTACTTCTAATCTGTTCGTCTGTGAGGGTCAGTCATGTACAGGGGACACATTGGGATCGTTCTCTGGTAGGGGCAACAAAGTTGCCGGGTTCAGTGCGGTGCATCTTTTCAGAGTGATATGGGGTGCAAGCAGAGTCAGTTCATATCCAGTCAGTCGTGCACTCGTCAGGTGTTGCGTCTTAGTTTGGTTCAGGAGGGTGTCAACTGCATGGGGCACTAATACCGTGAGGGAATTCGAGAGCACGATCCCCTCACTCTGTCGGATAGAGATAGCAGCGTCAGCTACAGCTGGAAGGCAGGCAGGCAAGGCTCTGGCTACGGGGTCAAGAGTGGCAGAGAAGTAAGCGCATGGTCGTTGCTTTGGGCCAATGGACTGGGTCAAGACAGATAAAGCACACCCCTCCCTTTTGTGAGTGTAGAGGGAGAAGGGCTTCAGGTAGTCGGGGGTTCCTAGGACAGGGGCCAAACAAAGGGCATCTCGTAGTTCTATGAAGGAGGATTGGCATTCAGGGGTCCAAGGGAGTGGGAAGGGAACATCTTTAGCTAGTAGAGAAAGTAGCGGTTTCACAATGAGGCTGAAGTTTGGCAACCACTGCCGACAGAAGGAGGTGAGGCCTAGTAGGGAGCTGACTTGTTTCTGGGTCTTGGGAACAGGGGTCTCTAGAATGGTTTGGATTCGGTTAGGAGTAAGTTTCCTTCCGTCTTTGGACAGAAGGTGGCCTAGGTAAGTGACCTGGGGATGGCAGAATTGCAGCTTCTTTTTGGAGAACTAGTGGCCATTTTCCATAAGGAAGTGCAGGAGTTGGATGGTGGCTGTGACTGCAAGTGGAGTGGTGTCGGCCGCCAAGAGGATATCATCAACGTACTGTATCAACACCACTCCATCGGGTAACTGGACTTTGTCCAGTTGTCTCTTGATGGCCTGACTGTAGATGCTGGGGCTTTCGGTGTAGCCTTGGGGTGCTCGACAGAACCTATATGAGCGGGCTTTTAGGGTGAAGCCGAAGAGGTATCGGCTGTCTGGGTGAATGGGGATAGAGAAGAAAGCATTTTTGAGGTCAATGAAAGTGAAGGTGGTGGCAGTAGAAGGAATCAAAGTCAAGATAGTGGTGATGTCTGAAACCACGGGGTACTGGGGCACAACTACTTTGTTGATCTCTCGAAGGTCGATGATGAAGCGGTACGCTTTCTCATCTCCCTCTCCTCGCTTCTTTATGATGGGTAAGATAGGGCTGTTGCAAACATTGCTAACTACTTCCTCTACCACTCCTGCGTCTATCAGTGACTGAATAATCTTTACCAATGCCTTCTCGCCCTCGGGCGATATCCGATATTGTGGGAGTTTCGGGAGTATTGCGTCCGGTCGAACAGTGATGTGCACTGGGTCAATCATCATGCGTTCTACGTCCGAATCTGTCTTGGCCCACAGATACGGAGGCAGAGTGTCAAGCAGGGACGAGTCAGTGTCAGTGATAGAAAACATGCGTCGGGAAGGGCAATGTCTGAGCAGAATTGGGTTGTCGTACAGGAAAACTCGAACTCCGTCTTGCGAACATCTAATAGTAGCTCGGAAATGTTTCAGCAAGTCAAGTCCCATAATGGTGTCAGGAGTATTGGCGGAAAGCAAAAACGTCGTGTCAGTTGTGTTGTTCTCTAAGTCGAAGGAGATCGGTGTGGACAAAGGGTTAGTGGAGGGCGTTCCATCGAAACCTATCGATGTTACAAGCGAGCCAGACAAGGGTGCCCTTGGAATCAGTCGTTTGGATAACGCACTACGTGTCGCGCCAGTGTCTACCAGAAATGGAGACTTTGTACCCAGGACCTTAGCGGTGACATAAGGGCCTTGCTGGTCAACATAGAGCTCGACTGGATCCCTCCCTTGCCCTAGGCAGTCCTATGCGAAGTCGCGGGCATCGTCGCAGTCAGACTGCGGGTACTGGTTCTGTCGGGGACGGTCAAATGTGTTCGGTCTGTTGGATCTATCGTTATTTGTGTCATTCGTGGACCCCCGTTGCTGCCCTCTATTTCTAGGTCCACCCGCTACGTCCTTGGGGGTCCCTATTTCAGAACCTGACACTGGGATTTCCAATGGCCGAATCCTTTGCAGAATGCACACTGGTCCTCGCTAATGTCTCTACGTCCAACATGGGGTGTCGGGGTATGGTCTTTAGGGGGTGCGTTCCTAGGGACATTTGTCTGGTAGTTCCCTTTGTATTGCTCTCGTCCTATAGTCACCCCTTGCAACTGTGCAATCATTACCCTTTCTTTTAAGTCTTTCTTCTTTTTCTCTGTCGCTCTATCGTTTTCATTTTTCTGGTGCTTGTAATATTGGGCCATCTGGAGGATAGCCGCGGGTTTGGAGGCTGACAACTACTCTCGCTGGCCTGTAGTTTCTGAGAAACCTCCTGCGACATACCTTTTGCATAATTCTGGACAAACAGATGGTGTCCGGTTGCAGTGGTCATGTCCTGGCCGCTGTAATCGGAGAACACTGTTTCAAACCGGGAGAAGTATTCCGATACGTCTTCCTGGGGTTTCTGACGACAAGCTGTTACTATCGACCAGTCCACTTTCTTTTCTGAGATCAAAGTTTTCAATTTCTGTACAATTTTGTCTGGGAGGTCTAAAATGGATTTCAAAGTCTTCTGTCCAGGTTCTCGTTGCCTATCTATGCCATCGAGTTGTGACCAGGTATGTCCGAACAGCTCAAGGTGGTCGACTTTCCGGATTTGCTTCCACACATCAGCTGGCAGACATAACCCGAAAAACAAGTCGATGTCAGCCAGGGTCATAATCGTTGAACCTAGGGCTGTACCTAATTCAGTGTAGAAGGGGGTTTTTACGTGAATCGGGCAGAGATTTCCGGAACGTCAGAATATCTTGCCGATCCCATGGCTGGTAGACCCAGTTATACACTACCCTCCCTCTTGCATCTTGGTGGTTGACGTCATCGTGTGTTCCTAGACCTCGTGGGGGAACCCAGTAGGGGGCAGCCTCTCTTATTGGCATCATGGTGCTAGCTCGCTCAGTTCGGGATTCGGTCGCTATGGGTGTTGTCAGTTTAGCTTCTGATTCTTGTTCAGTGAGGTGGCGGAAAACCTCAAGCGTACGCATAAGGAGGTCCGTCACGTCACACTCACCCTCATCCCTGATATCGACCTTTCTATACAGAGTCGTTAGGCTCTCGGGACCTTTGTCTCGATATCAGTCCTCATACGCATTCAGGGCATGATAACACAGTCGTACGGCAAAATGCCGTCTGTGGCTCCCTGCATATGAGTTGAACATATCCGTGATGTGCTCCTCACTCTCCTTTCTTTCTACCAGTGTCCTCACTATTTTGTCAATCCCTGCTCGCTCATCCTTGCTTAATTTGTTCGTTCTTGTGGAATCTGTCTTTCGGGCCTCTGGGTTATCTAACAATCAATCAATCAATCAAAGACATTTATAGAGCGCGCTACCTACCCTAGGGTCTCAAGGCGCTAAGGGGGGGGGGGGGGGGGAAGGTGCCGTTACTGCTCGAACAGCCAGGTCTTGAGCTTCTTCCTGAAGGCGAGGTGGTCTTGGGTCAGGCGCAGGTCGGCCGGGAGGGAGTTCCAGGTCTTGGCGGCCAGGTAGGAGAAGGACCTTCCTCCTGTTGTCGCTCTACGGATGCGTGGGACGGCGGCGAGGGCGTGGCTGGCTGATCGGAGGTGGCGTTTGGGAGCGTAGAAGTTGATTCGGTTGTTGAGGTAGCTCGGGCCTTGATCGTGAAGGGCTTTGTGTGCGTGAGTGAGGAGCCGGAAGGTGATTCTTTTGTTGACGGGGAGCCAGTGCAGGTCTCTCAGGTGTCCGGAGATGTGGCTGTTTCGTGGGATGTCGAGGATGAGTCTGGCGGAGGCGTTCTGGATCCGCTGGAGTCTCTTCTGGAGCTTGGCGGTGGTTCCGGCGTAGAGGGCGTTGCCGTAGTCCAGTCGGCTGGTGACGAGGGCCTGGGTGACGGTCTTCCTGGTCTCCGTGGGGATCCACCAGAAGATCTTCCGAAGCATGCGCAGGATGTTGAAGCACGACGAGGAGACGGCGTTGACTTGCCTGGTCATGGAGAGGGAGGAGTCCAGGATGAAGCCCAGGTTGCGTGCGTGGTCCGTCGGTTTGGGTGCGGTGCCCAGGGCGGGGGGCCACCAGGAGTCGTCCCAGGCGGAGGGCGAGGAGCCCAGGATGAGGACCTCCGTCTTGTCTGAGTTCAGTTGCAGGCGGCTCGTCGTCATCCACTCGGCTACCTCTTTCATCCCTTCGTGCAGGTTGGCTCTGGCGGCGGCGGGGTCGTTGGTCAGGGAGAGGATCAGCTGGGTGTCGTCGGCGTAGGAGATTATGTTGAGGTTGTGTTGGCGTGCGATGGCCGCGAGGGGGCTCATGTAGACGTTGAAGAGTGTAGGGCTCAGCGAGGATCCTTGAGGGACGCCGCAGATGACTTCGGTGGCCTCTGACTTGTACGGTGGTAGGCGGACTCTCTGTGTTCTTCCGTCGAGGAAGGAGACGATCCATTCCAGTGCCTTCTCCTGGATTCCGACGTTGCAGAGGCGCTGCACTACGGTGCGGTGGCAGACCGTGTCGAAAGCCGCGGAGAGGTCTAGGAGGATGAGGGCCGCTGTTTCTCCGTTGTCCATCTGGGCTCGGATGTCGTCGGTGGCGGCGATGAGGGCGGTCTCGGTGCTGTGGTTGGCACGGAATCCGGACTGCGAGGGGTCGAGGGATCCGTTCGTCTCGAGGAAGGCGGCCAGCTGTTTGTTGACGGTCTTCTCGATGACTTTGGCTGGAAACGGAAGTAGAGAGATGGGGCGGTAATTCTTGAGTTCGGTGGGGTCTGCCGTGGGTTTCTTGAGTAGAGCGCTGAGTTCGGCGTGCTTCCAGCTCTCGGGGAAGGTGGCGGTGTCGAATGAGGTGTTGATAATGTCCCGCAGGTGGGGTGCGATGGCAGCATCGGCTTTGTTGAAGACGTGGTGAGGGCAGGGGTCGGTCGGAGATCCGGAGTGGACGGAGTTCATCGTGCGGACGGTGTCTTCGGTGCTGATCGCGGTCCAGGCTCGGAGGGTGGTGGTGGGAGGCGTTGCTGTGGTCGTGGCGTGGGTTGGATGGGTGCTGAAGCTGTTGTGTATGTCCGCGATCTTGTTGTGGAAGTAGGAGGCGAGGGAGTTGCAGAGGTCTTGCGAAGGGGTGATGTCGTTGTTTCCGGCGCTGGGGTTGGAGAGCTCTTTCACGATGTTGAAGAGTTCCTTGCAGTTGCGTGCGTTGTTATCCAGTCGGTTCTTGAAAGCCGTTTTCTTGGCGGTGCGGATCAGTTGGTGGTGTTTCCGGGTGGCGAGCTTGAGGGTGGTCCTGTTGTCCGGTGTGGGTTCCTTTCTCCAGACTTTCTCGAGGGCTCGGCAGTTCTTCAGGGTAGGGCTGTCGCTTGTGCTGTATCTAGTACAAGGGGTTCGGCCGGCGCGGAGGCCATGGGGACCGAAGCTCTGGTACTACTCTCGTCTGTGCTTGGGGGTAGCGAGTGCTGTGCTAAGGGTTGGGAAGGGGCATATGGAGGGGGCATGTAGATGATCGGAGGACCTAACAAAAGATCATCGTTGGCTTGCTGTTTCGAGGGTAATTCAGGGTAGAGCGTAGAGGGCGTTCTAACCGGACACTGGCTTGATGTCTCTACCTCTTGTTTCTGTTTGGCTTCTTCTCTCTCCTTTATCTCTTCTTCTAATTTCTTAGCAGCTAGGTGGGCTGCCTTCCGCAGCTCTTTTCCCAACCTACTTTCATTTCTCTTTTTACGCTGTTCGGTTTCTTTGCGCCACATGCCGAGACTACCAAGCATAGTGGGCGTTGTCTTGTGTTTCCCAAGGGCTGTTTCTAGCACGCTTATTTTATCCTCATCGAAGGATCCTATCAGTGGCCACTGACTTTTCTGATCCTTCTTCGTATATTTATGCCACAGCTTGCTATAGGCTATAGCGATCAATACATGCTTCATGAACATGTCCTTATTAGGGGTGCCTTCCAGTGTAGCTGAATGGTTCATCTCTAATAAGCGGTCCGGGCTAAACAGGCTACCAATCAGTGGGGAGAAGATAGGCATGACGGATTACAACGTGGACAAAAGTCTGCACTACCTATGTTATCACTGCGTGCAAAGACTAGATAGAATATTTCTATTCTTCGTTATTTGCAGGCAGTGAATACCTCAAAAGAACCAATATCGAACAGTCAATGTTCGGTCAATCAAACAATCAATGGGGAAAATAAGTAGGCACGACGGGTTACAACAGGGACAAAAGTCTGCGTTACCTACCCTTTCACTACCTGCAAAGAGAGAACCTGTTCTTCCCTGTTTGCAGACAGAGAATCTCCAGAAAACAATCTGCGAACAACAGTTTGGGCCAAACAATCAATCAGTGGGGGAGGAAGATAGGCACGATGGATTACAATGGGGACAAAAGTCTGCGTTACCTATCCTTCACTACCTGCAAAGAGAGAACCTGTTTTTCTCCGTTTGCAGACAGCGAATCTCCAAAAGGAACCAACAATTCAAAGAGTAAAACTAGTATTTTCCAAATCAAACAATCATTTCACAAATTGTCGTGTTAAACGACCTTACCCAGACCGCATGGACAGTTTCTTGTCTTCCGAATCCAGCGCCCGATCGTCCTCTATTCTTCATGACCGTCGCGGCAATCTTGATGGTTCCCAGTCAGGACCGTAGATCACTCGAGAGAGGTCTGTTCGGAACCAGTGAAGTTCGGATGATCGGCTGTCAGACGAGGGTCTATTGGACAGGAGCTCTCCTGATCGTTGCAGTTGTTCACTCTGTCGTCAGGACCTGTCCCACTGGATCCACGAGTCGCTGATGGGTCCTACGTTGGGCGCCAATTGTGGAAAAAGGTAAGGGCTGATGACCTTTTTCAAAGTTGCCCGGCGCTAACCGCCTCTATACCACTCAAGTTACCAAACAAAGAGGCAGGAGCTGGAGACTGGAAGGCAGGAAACAGAAGTTTTATTCAGACGGAGCAGAACACATCAAATCAGACAACAGGGTATCTTCTCGAGGCGCTCTACCCGCATCTCTGAGGCCAGGCCTCTTATACACAGGTTTATGATCTTTATTACAGTTTATTGCATGTGGCACATCCTTGCAAATGCTTTGAAGTATGGAAGGACATCCTCGGAATCCCCGCTTCAGGCCCGTTCCTACACACATTTACAGTTGAAGTCCCCACCCCGGTCACAACAGGTGACGATTGTTGCGCAGCTGGACATTCCGCCGATTCACGGAATGTATGTGGTCGATCGGATCTCATCGGGTGGGGGCTTTGATCAACTCGTGGATCCTTTGATGGGAGAAGCTTCCTACTGTATGGGGGGGGGGCAATAAACAGCATCCGCAGGGCCAGGTTGCGGCCTGGGAACGAGTAAGACAATCGGGCACAGAGGAAAGGGGGTTTTATCAAAGGACCCAGGATCATGAAAGGAATGGAGGGAGGTGTTGACCTGGGAACAGGATGGGGTTCCGAGGCAGGGTTGCGCTGATGAGGGGTTTATGGCCCAAGCATGTGGGAGCGGGGGTTGTCAGCGCGCGGGGGATGCCTGCGAGGTCAGGAGAGAGAGAGAGAGATGCGCTGGCTGTTGGCGATGGACAGAGAGGCCATGGTATTTAAAATGGCTGACGCTTACGCGCACAAATGGACTCAAAAAGGGGGACAAGATGGCGCCGATAATGTTGACACTGCAAACTTGATTTTAACACACGTTCTTTTAACTTCATTGTTGTTCATGGCTTAACACCAACAATACAGATTTAGGTGAGCATTGTAGACTCAGCGCTATTTAACCGCATAGCTGCGGCAGCTTTTCCCGCTTTGTGCGGCAAATTACGAAAAGCAGCTTTAAATGACGAGCTCAGCTCGTCATCTGCACGCGACCACCGGTGCTGATGACGAGCTGAGCTCGTCATCAGCAGCGAAGGGGTTAAAGGCATTTGTATGGTTAGGGGTATATGGTCTCATTTTTCCTCTGGATGTGTATACTAGGATGCCATCCCTATACTAGCATTATAAACGGAAATGGTTCCACGTTCTTTTTGAAGAAATCAAGATGTCACCTTTATACTAGTATGACATGTGTGAATATGTCTTTTCCTTTCCCCTCCTCTTCCTGCATATTTCTCTTCCTCTCCCCCTCTCATCTCCAGTGTGCTCTTTGGGTACACTGCCAGAGCTTATTGAAAGTTTGAATGTCACATGGTCCAGTATTAATTATAATGTATATACAAGGATCAACTGTTTTTAACCAGGTTTTTTATGTGTATTATGAATAATGATTGAGATCTGCACACAAACTGACTTGTATTCTGAGCAGTTTTGAGTCCAATTAGAAGATCTGTGGACATCTTGTGTTATACATGTGAATATATCAATCCTCTTTGTAATATATAGGTTTGTCGTGTCTTCCGTCTTGAATTGGTTTTTAAGGATATGATGAAAAAAATAGCTTGTACATAAATTTCTATTCATGATAAATGTAAGTTATTTGTATTATGTCATGTTTGTTTTCAGCCCTGAGGAAGTTACAACAAGTAACGAAACGCGTTGGCTGTGTATGTCCTTTCTGGTATAATTACCCAAATAAAGAAAAGAAAACTCAAGATCACAAGTACCTGCGTAATTCCTTTGAGTGCGCCTTCCATTCCTTTTCCAAAGTTTCAAGGGAAAGTTACAGAGGAGTGTTAGGTGGTGTACAGTTTCAGTGGGAGTCCCAGGGAAAGTTATATGAATGGTATAGGGGATTGTTGGGTGGAGTATCAGGGAGAGTGTCAGAGAAAATGTAAGCGGAATAGCACATAGGAGTGTTTGGTAGGACATCAGGGAGGGTTTCAGGGAATAGCAAAGGGGAGTGTTGGGTGGAGTATCAGGGAAGGTGTCAGGGATGATGTCAGGAGAGTGGTAGGAGTAGTATCAGTAGAATCAGCAGGGACAGTGTTGGGTGGAGTTTTAGCCGTAGTTTCTGAGAAAGTATCAGGGAGTGTGTCAGCAAAATAATCAAGGGAATGGTACAGGAGAATGTTGGGTGGAGTATTTGGGGAGTGTTAGGGAAAGGGAATGGTAAAGGAGAGTGTTGGGTGGAGTATCAGGGAGGGCGTCAGGGTTGGTGTCAGGGTAATGGTCCAAGGGAGTGAATGGTGGGGTATCAGGAAGGGTGACCGGGATAACGTCAATGGCAGAGTACTCAGCAGTGTGGGGTGGAGTATCAGGGAGGGTTTCAGAGATAATGTCAGGGGAATGGTGCAGGTGCTTGTTGGGTGGAGAGTCAGGGATGGAATCAGGCAAAGTTTCAGGGGAGTTTTGGATAGAAAATTGGGGGTTTAGTGATGCGTCAGGGGAATGGGACATGGGAGTGTTGGGTGCAGTATCAGGGAGAGTGTCAAGGATAGTGTCAAGGGAATGTTTAGGAGAATATTGGGGGTCGTTTCAGGAGGATTGTCAGGGTTGGTGTAAAGGGAATGGTAAAGGGGAGTGTTGGGTATAGTATCCACGGCAGTGTCAGAGGAATGGTACAGGGGAGTGATAGGTGGAGTATTCGGTGGAGTGTCATTGAAATTGTCAAGGGAATGGTACAGTGGATTTTTGGGTGAAGTATTTGGGGAATTGTCTGGGAAAGTGTCATTAGAATAGTACAGGGGAGTGTTGGGTGGAGCATCAAGGAGGGTGTCAGGGATGGTATCAGGTGAATGGTACAAGGAAGCATTGGGTGGGGTATCTGGGAGGGTCAATTTATCATGGGGGAAGGGATCACTTGTCCTGCATAACCAGGGTATGCGGAGGTAGTTCGAGGTGTCTCCAGTAAAAAACCCTCATGCACGTGTTAGTAAAGTCGTAAAAGCGGTATATGTTGGTTCTCCGCTCTTCATACACGTGTGTGCATAATCATATGGTTAGTTTAGGTTTGCAGCCTCCACCAGGAGGTTCTTGCCCATGGTTAAAAACAGTAGTGATCTAGTGATCTGGGTAGTGCTCATTTAAAATCCCCGGACAGCCAGAATATTTACTTTATTGGATCTGGATTCAGGTAGCCCATGAGGGAGTATTAATAGGCGTGCGTTCTGTGAATATATTAGGAATTCTAACGCACTACTAGTTAGGAATTTAAAATGGTCGACATGTTTCAGCCCAATCTCCAGTTTAGGACTTACGGGCTTTCTTCAGGACCAACTGTGAGTTAGTGAAAGAGGAGTTTAAAGCAACTATTTGTCTTATCGTAAACGGTGTAAGAAAAGGGAAATTCTCAACCTGTTTCTTGTCAATGTGGTCACAACGTACCTGTAAAACATACAAACATGAATAAAATACAAGGGTAAGGGGAGGGGAGACACATACAAGTAGTTATTTACTACATTTGTTTTCACAATCGATTTGATGGCAGATAAAAGGGTGGAGATACTTTCTAAACCCCTTAGTTTTAAGGCGGTGTCAACTCTCTCTTTCTCTACAAATTATTATGTGTATAAGAGATATCATTGCGAGATGTTTCGAGCGTTTATTAGGCGTGCCTATGAGGTGTTAAACTGACATGACCGTTTCAGTACGAGTGCGTGCATTAAATGTCATTAAGCAGTCTGTGCAGGCGTGTGGGCGTTTTATTCAAAAAGTGCGCTAAATTCGTGGCATGCTTATGAGCTAGGGCGGTTGTTAAAAAATATGCCTTCAATGTGGAATTCCCACACTTCCTTCGGGTTTCTGGGAGGTTCGAGGGGGCTAAACTAAGGAAAAAGGTAAATGAACAATAGTTCATGAGTACTTGCGGTTCCAGAACAGTGAAGGTCGATGGGAAGGACTCCTCCGCTACCTTTAGCTCCAAACCTCGGGCGTCGCATGTGCTGACTCTGCCTCCAACACCCGGAAGTAGTTGTGTCACTACCGGGTCTGGTTTTAAGGAACATCTAATAATGGCAACTGAAAAGAGACTCTCTCGATTAATGCGGGTATAAATGGTTTTGAAAAAGTTATTTTAATTCAGATTGACTCTGGGAACTTATGTTAAAAATTTGAAAAACAATATTGAGGGAAAAGTGATAAACAATAAAGACTTGGCTGTTGACCAGTAGTCTTTCTTCACATTGGTTTGCCTATATTTATTAACGAGGCTAGTCTATATGGGCCTTTCGGAGGTATATTATTAAGCTTTCTCAATAAGGAACGGTCTTTTTTATCAATGTTCCGAAATTTTCTAGTGTGGGAATTGTTTCCTCATCTCGACCAGTGATGTTTCTAATGGGTAGAATGAGAGAGAATCACGTTAATGAAACATTGTCATTTTATGCACTCATAGGCCTATAAATGAGTGGTATCAGGGAGAGAGTCAGGGATAGTGTCAAAAAATTGTTATAGGGGATTGTTGGCTGTAGTATCAGGGAGGGTGTCAGGGTAGTGTCAAGGGACTAGACCAGGGGAGTGTTGGGTGGAGTTTTAGAAAGAGTGTCAGGGAAAGTGTCAAGGGAATAGTACAGGGGAGTGTAGTGTGGAGTATCAGGTAGGGTGTCAGGGGAATAAATCAATCAATTAATCAATCATAGTATATTAAGCACAACTACTCACCCAAGAGGGTCTCAAGGCACTGATGGGGAGGGTTTAGCTCCCAGTGGGTTCAGAGCGATTTGTCGAAGAGTCAAGTCTTGAGGTCCTTCATGAACTTAGAGAGTGTTGGCATCTGTCGAGGTGGAGAGGGATGGTGTTCCAATGCTGGGCCACGAGGTAGGAGAAGAAGTGTCCTCCCATTCTAGTCTTCTTGATGATCAGCACCGTAGCGAGGGAGAGCTGTGCAGAATGGAGGGATCTTTGGGGTGCATGGAACAAGAGGTGGTTGTTCAAGTAGCGATGTCCATTGTAGTGAAGGTATTTGTTGGTGTGGGTGAGAAGCTTGAGGGTGATTCTCTTCTTGACGGGGAGCTAGTGTAGTGTCTGCAGGTGTTGAGTGTTGTGGCAGTGGCGCAGTAAGTTGAGGACTAATCTAGCATAGGCGTTTTGAATGTTCTGGAATTTGCGGGGAAGGCTCCTGTTGATTCCAGCGTAGAGTCAGTTGCCTTAGTCCAGTCTACTGCTGATGAGTGCGTGGGTGATGGTTTTCCTCTGTTTGAGTGAAATCCAGTTGAAGGTCTTTCGTAGGAGTCGGAGGGTGTGGAAGCAGGAGGACGAGATAGCGTTGATTTTTTGGTCCATTTTGAGTTTGGAGTGTGTGTTGATTCCAAGGTTGCAAGTGTGGTAGTGGGAGTGGGAAGGATTCCTGAGGGCAGGGGGCCACCAGTTGTAGTTTCAGGCATTCGGTTGTGTACCCATCATAAGTACTTCGGTCATGTCACTGGATTTAGGCTTAGATCTCTGTACTGGTGTGAATGTATGACATTGTTCTGAATTCTGTCCATCAATTCTTCTTTTTGCATTTGTCACCTTGAGTGGGACAAGTATGCCCAGACTTGGGTCCTGTGCTCTCCATGCCACTGGAGTCAAACTATCCTGGCAGATGAAGGCTGAAAGCCTGAAACTGGTCCTAGGATGTTTGTTTCCAGTCCAGGGAGGACCTGGCCTGGCAGTTTCTGGCTGGACTGTTCCCATTGAGCGCAGGGTCAAGACTGATTGGCATATGGCTGCTTCCAAAGTATAATGCATGGCGAACAAAAAAAATGGATTTAGGCCAAGAACTCTGTACTGGGGTGAATGTATGGCATTGTTATGAATTCTGTCCCTCAATTGTTCTTTTTCCATTTGTCACCCTGAGTGGAAAGGGTATGGCCAGACGTGGGTCTCGTACTCTCCATGCCACTGGAGTCAAGCTATCCTGGCTGATGATGGCTGAAAGCCCAAAACAGGTCCTAGGATGCTTGTTACCAGTCCAGGGATGGACTGTTCCCATTGGGCGCAGGGTCAAGACTGATTTGCATATGGCTGGGTCCTAACTGGAATGGCTTGGTGAGCAAAGAAACTATGGATGTAGGCCCATATTTCTGCACAGGCGTGTATATATGGCATTGTTCTGCATATTTTCCATCAATTTCTTCTTTTTGCATTTCAAACCCCGAGTGGGATGGGAATGCCCAGACATGGATCCCGTGCTCTCTATGCCACTGAAGTCAAGCTACCCAAGCTGATGAGGGCTGAAAACCGGAAACCGGTCCTAGGATGCTTGTTTCCAGTCCAGGGAGGACCTGGCCTGGCAGTTCGGGCTGGACTGTACCCATTTGGCCCAGGATCACAACTGATTGCATATGGCTGGGACCAACCTGGAATGGCATGGTGAGCAAAAAACGATGGCTATAGACTCCAAACTCTATACTGGGGTGAATGTATGACATTCTAATCAATTCTATACATCAATTGCTTTTTTTGCATTTGTCACCCTGAGTGGGACGGGTATTGCCACACGTGGGTCCAGTGCTCTCCATGCCACTGGAGTCAAACTATCACGGCTGATGAGGGCTGAAAAACCCCAAACCGGTCCTAGGAAGCTTTTTTCCACCCCGGGGAGGACCTAGCCTGGCAGTTCGGGCTGGACTGTTCCCATTGGGCGCAGGGTCAAGACCGATTTGCATATGGCTGGGTCCGAACTGGAATGGCATGGTGAGCAAAAGAAATGAGGGTTTTAGGCCCAGATCTCTGTACTGGGGTGAAGGTATGACATTGTTCTGCATTCTGTCCATCATTTGTTCTTTTTGCATTCATCACCCCGAGTGGGACGGATATGCCCAGACGTGGGTCCTGTGCTCCCCATGCCACTGGAGTCAAGCTATCTTGGCTGATGATGGCTGAAATATGGAAACTGGTCCTAGGATGCTTGTTTCCAGTCCAGGGAGGACCTCGCCTGGCATTTCGGGCTGGACTGTTCCCATTGGGCGCAGGGTCAAAACTGATTTCGATATGGCTGAGTCAAAAACTGGAATGGCATGGTGAGCAAAAAAATGATGGATTTAGGCCCAGATCTCTGCACTGGGGAGAATGTATGACATTGTCCTGCATTCTGTCCATCGGCTGTTCTTTTTGGATTTGTCAGCCCGAGTGGGACGGGTATGCATAGACGTGGCTCCTGTTCACTCCATGCCACTGGAGTCAATCTATCTTGGCTGATGAGGGCTGAAATTCTCAAACCGGTCCTAGAATGCTTGTTTCCAGTACAGGGAGGACCTTGCCTGATAGTTTGGCTGTACTCTTCCTATTGGGCACAATGTTAAGACTAATTTGCATATGGATGGGTCCAACCTGGAATGTGATTTTGGTAAAAAAGATGTATTTAGGTCCAGATCTCTGTACTGGGGTGAATGTATGACATTGTTCTGCATTCTGTCCATCAATTAGTCTTTTTGCATTTGTCAGTTCGAGTGGGACGGGTATGCCCAGATGTGGCTCCCCATGCCACTGAAGTCAACCTATCCTCACTGATGAGGGCTGAAATCCCAAAACCAGTACTAGGATGCTTGTTTCCAGTCCAGGAAGGACCTGGCCTTGCAGTTTGGGCTGGACTGTTTCCATTGGGCGCATGGTCAAGACTGATTTGAATATGGCTGTAACAGGAATGACATGGTGAGCAAAAAAACAATGGCTTTTGGACAAACTTTCTGTACTGGGATGAACGTGTGACATTTTTCTGCATTCTGTCCATCAATTGTTCTTTTTGCATTTGTCATCCCGAGTGGGACGGGTATGCCCAGAAGTGGGTCCCATGCTCTCCATGCCACTGGAGTCAAGCTATCCTGACTGATGAAGGCTGAAAGTTTGAAACCGGGCCTAGGATGCTTGTTTCCAGTCAAGGGAGGACCTGGCCTGGCAGTTCGAGCTGGCCTATTCCCATTGGGCGCAGGGTCAAGACTGATTTGCATATGGCTGGCTCCAAACTGGAATGGCATGATGAGCAACAAAACAATAGATTTAGGCCCATATCTCTGTACTGGGTGAATATTTTGTGCCGATGCACAGGGGTGCGTGCTGGCACTGCTGCCTGGTGTGTTGGCAGATCTTCTCAAGGCCCTGGACTCTTACCACAAGGTGCACTTTCCTTCTCCCTCCCTCCCACAGATTTGGGCCTAGGCCTGGCACTGTGGTTGTGAGAGAGGAGTTCTTCGCGGCACTCCCCAAGCGTTCTCGCTGAGACCTAGTCTGAGCTGTAGTGTTCGCCGCCCTAATTGGCTGAATCTTGCGTTGCTGGTGGTGACCATGCCCTAGTGGTGTCCGAAAGACGTTATCAACCTTGGCGTCCCCGTGCGTTCCCTGAAAAGAGGGGCTTGCATCCTGTACCGAAGAAAGTGGGGTTCAATGTCACTTACTTCCTGCTGCTTGCCCTTCTGATTGGCTGCTGCTGTGTTATGGGCATATGGTCTGAAGTAATGAATTTGTAGCGTTATTCCAGCTGGGAATGACGTCCTCAAAAGCACTCAGAAAAACAATTTGTTTTAGAGATTGTACATCTATAAAATAAAGTTTTATTCAAAGTTTTTCCTCATGGTAAGTTGAAAAACTTGATAAAGATAATAGCCTGTAAAGAATAATGTCGAAATTGTGGAAAACAGTTTATTAAAAAAACTGTGTGTGGCATAAGAATTGCGGATGGGTAAATAAACGTACCTAAGATTACGGCAGCGTCGGCTTGCTCAGCTATCAGAGATACCGATGGTCAAATTTACGGGCCAAGTTCTAAAAATAAATGAACCCAACCGTTAGGCTAAACTGGCATCGATAGGAGAAGATTATTTCATAAACGGTACACGAACTGAATCGACAGTGTTCCACTCACCCGTTAAAAAGTCGAAGTAACTCCCGGTGATGAGTCTAATCTAACACGCCAGGGTGAACAGCGAGTTTGTTAGTAGCGCGGATACTGCCGCTTTTAACCCGGAAGTGTTAGTTACTGTTCCGGTGGTAGAAGATAGCAAAACTAAAAACTGACAAATTTCGCCGATCGAAATGCACACTCCGGAAAGGTGGCGTGAAACGAAAGTTGTTAAAATGACTTGCCAAAGGTGATTTGGAATTTTTTGTCCGGATACTACTCTTGTGTTCAATTATGCGTGTCTTGATTTTTTGCTCAGTCTTCCCAACATAAGCCCGGCCACAGGGGCATTTAATGAGGTAAATAACATTACGACTATCACAAGTCGCAGTGACACGTAATGAGATGTTGGTACCTTTACTCGGTTGTTTAATTTCTTTGCCCTTGATTATTGCATTGCAATTGCCACAATTGTGGCAGGGTAATGTACCCTTATGTGGTTCTGATCGTTCTTGCGTTTTATTATTGAGAATTTCTTTGATGTTCTGGGACCTTTGAAATGCAAACCTTGGAGTAAGTTGGAATATGTTATTAAAATCATCTTCCATTGTCAAGAGTGGCCAATTTTTTAGTATTATTTGTTTACTCTTAGAACTTTCAGTTCAATATTTTGAAACTAATCCCATTCGTTCTTGACTAGGTGGTTTTGGATGAGCCTGTAATAATGTTCGTCGATCTGTTTTTATCATTTTTGATTTTGCTTCTTCAAGAATCTCCATGGGGTATCCTCGCTCTTTGAATTTGTTGATACATGTTTCAACACTCACTTTTAAAGATTCTTCAGTTGAGAAAATTCTTTTGATTCTTAACAATTGAGAATAGGGTAGATGTCTTTTCAGTGAGGGTTGATGGAAGCTCTGAAAGTGTAATAGATTATTACGGTCTGTGATTTTGGTAAAGACACTGGTTTCCAGTCTTCCTTCATTGCTCTGTATTAATACATCCAGGAAGGTTATTTGGTGTTTTTGTATGTTATGGGTAAATGTTATCAGGTCATTTACATGATTTAAGATCTTTAATGCTTGCAAGAGTTCAGCTTCTGTTCCTTACCATAAGATAAATATATCGTCGATATATCTCTTATATAATAATAGATTCTTTACCCAATGGTTCTTGCACAAAATATTGTCCAGTTTAAACCTGTGCATGAATACATTTGCATACGCCGGTGCGGCGCAATTGCCCATAGATGTTCCAGAGCTTTGGATGAAATATTGGTTTTGCCACACAAAGTAAATGTGATACAGTGTGAAGTTCAGTAACTCCATGATAAATAATTTCAAACCTTCGTTCATGTCAGACAGCATCAAAAAGCATGCGGTCGCATCTGATACCAAATTGTGTGGGATTGAAGTGTATAACCATTGAACGTCAATCCTGCAATAAACCTATCAGTGGTGAATTGTGCCTTGTGGTCTTGCAGGATAGTTAGAAAGTGAGTTGTGTCCTTAAATGAAGGCACAGGAGTTTCCTGAAAACTGTTTAATGATATGTGCTATTTCCAAGCTAATCTACAACCCACAACTCTTATTCAATAGGCTTGCAATCCAGCCTCATGTGCACAATTGTTACAGCTGACCACCACACCTCCAGCCAAAGCTTCCAAAAGGAATTCAACTGGGTCTAATTGCTCAGAGACGAAGACTGCAAGCTGTTTTTACAGACGCTTTTTTACAAACAGGCTCTTCTTTGCAGTGCACCAAGCCATGTCACCCCAGGGCGCCCAGATGAAATACATCCCACCTGGAGACCATCCCAAAACGAACAAATGTTTACAAAATTATATTTTTATGTATTGTTGCAAACTCTCTTTCTAGTATGGGTAATTTTGCACCCCTTTGAATCAATAAATCTGCCTAGTTTCATGGAACCTACCTTGACATTCTTGCTGTGCTTGCATAGGGACCTCTCCCACCTCACTGAGACTTAAACTGAACAAAACAATAGCATTCCTAACATACTATACAGTAGTCTCCTACACAACACCTGGCATCAGCACATGGCCACCATGGCCACCCAAACCACAAACAGGTTGTGTTACATATGTTCGCTGATGGGTGCAGACAGGTTATACTTATCCCAAGAGATTGCTAACGAAAAATCAAAATTTCTAATCCACCTGTACCGATGTAGAATTAGGGCCAAGGTACAGCCCAATAAAGTAGAATCGCATTAAGCAGCAGTAAACATCACCCAATATGAGAACAACCCCACCACACTATACCTTTTTACTAAACCGAGCGACATTCAAACCGAGCTAGACAGAATGCCAGAAGATGCACTATAAGGGAGGACAAAGTTTGGCCACAAGACTTCGTAAAAATTAGGTTCTAATAGGTTGCAAAACCAAATACCAGTGTCCGAATATGTCTGCTCCCACCTCTGTCTGTGGTCCCAGGGTGGCACTTAAAATTTTTGGGGCAGCCTTTCTTAATGACAAATGGACTCCCGATATGGAATTCCAGGGCAGGACCCTTTGCCTTGATGACGCTAGACACAATGAGTTTAATGGGATGGGGGTCAAACACCAGCACAGATACCCCATGCTAGGAAATCTGGGCTACTGGGATAAATGTAAACACATGGTTGGAAGGGAAGCGGCAACCCCTAACTGTATGCAAACTTACACTGTATTCTTTGCATTTTGGAGAAAAAGGAACAATACCGCTTGGTACCAACGAAAACTGTGAAGCAATATTGCATATACCAGACCTGCAGTGGGGCACCTCCATATTGATGGATTGCTACAAGATGCCACATGTAGTTAGGAACACTCTGTCAATCGGAACAAAGCATGCACACTACACTCAGTGATCATGCGCTCACCATGCCAGACATCTGGACACATACACACTGGTCCACACTAGCTATCCACCGGTCAAAACCTCCATATATAGAGACAGACTTCAGATGCAACTCTATTGCTGCCCTCCAGGCCGCTTTGTTTAATTAATTTGCTCCTGTTTTACCATATGGCCGGGATGCCCGCCACCCCCTCCCAACACCGATTCCCCATGGGAGGAGACAGACACAAGTTTGAGCTTTTGGAAGGCGGGGGGAGTTACCCCCCCGGCCGTATTTATTAAAATATGAAACAAAATTTAAAACTTTAAATTAAAACGTTTCATAAATTATGTACAATTTTACTTTCATTACATTTTGATGAAGACATGTTCTTTGGCTAACCTTAACAGATCTCTAATACAAAGGTTTCCTAGCCGAGTCTAGCATCCTGAAAATGCATCACATTCTAAAATAAAATTGTACATCCTAGCATTAAGGGCCAACGGCAAGGTCTTAACCGGTGTCAGATCCCTACTACCAAATTCCCGCCATCACGGTGTGAGTGGCGCATGCGCAGAGGACTTTACCCTCGTTGCCAACTGTAACTTCCCTTGTCGTGGGGGCCCCCTTTCACTCGACGCCCTCTTAAAGGTCGTCCGAGTTCCCGTGTGAGGTATCTGTAAGAAGGACATCGTGGACTGCCCCCCTTCCCCACACTCTCTTCCGCCGTCGCGGATATCCGGCCCCTGGGAAATTCGTAGGAGGGGCATATAGCCATCTCCCCCCTGGGAGGGGCCTATGGCCGTCTACCCCTAGGCGACCCATCCGTAGTGGGTGCCGCCTCCCTGTGGGAGGGGCCAATGGCCGCCTCCCCCCGGGCGCTCCCATCCATACTGGGTAGCGCCCCCCCAGGGACCTTGAATCACTGCTCACCGATCATGACCTTACCGCCACAGGCCGGATAGTTGACCGACTATCCGGCCCCCCCACACCTCCTAAAGGTCATGCCTCCTCAATCCCCTTAGCCATGCTATGAAGTCTCCTATGAGTAAATCATTCCCCGCCCTGGACAGGTGAACCCCATCATTCAAGTAATAGTGATCACTCTGAATACACCCATGGGGAATGCTTTGCAAATGCGCGGAGCGAAACAGTTTCTCAATTTTATTGTTGACCCTCTTTACCGAGTGGTTCAACGCCATTACAGAGAAACCCCCCCACCAAACTCTCCTGGGGATCATGTGGGACCAGGCAATTGTGCACCCCGGGAGTCTCCTAGCCAACCAGCTGACTGCCGACAATATGTGTTCCACTAACACTCGTCTTCCCAGTCTTACCAGGTCATTGCCCCCCGGGTGCACTATGATTACAGATGGCGGCGACCTTTGCCGCCCTAAGAGACCCTCCACAAACGATTGAAATTGGTCAAAACAGAGGCCTCCCTTCCCATGGAAGGTTACTCTGAACCCGTATTCCCCAGATGCATGAGTCGCGTCACCTGCCATGATTACGTCCCCGGCGCGCCTCACGTATGAGTGGCCCACAACCCATACCACTTGCTCTTCAGTCGGTGACCCTCGACCGCTGGTCCTCTGGTGATGGGTTGATCCCAGATTCCGCCCCACGTCACAGGCTTGCGAAAGTGTAATTCAAGCAAAAGACAACAAGCGTGAGTGCATTTCATCAGTCTTTTACAACATGTGCAATCGCACATACCTCTTGAAACAGTTCGAGGACCAACGGCCTAGCTGTTTCACTTCTTCTGCACCCAGACCCCGAGCCGTAGCCTCAGTAGCGCTCCCTATTCTGAATGAGTGGGTCCCAAAATCGCATGGGTCCATGCCCGCCGCAGCAATTGTAAGTGCCAGCACCCTCTGAAACTGAAATCTCGTCAGAGGGGTGCCATCCTTGTGCCTAAGCAGGCTCCCTCCCCATGTCGCCGGCCTCTGTGCCAAGTATTCCTCTAAACACTTTATCGGACAAGTGGGGCACCCTCGAGCGCGCTGCACAACCACACTATCCCCCATAGCTTCCTGGTCTGTCTTGGACCTGGCTATCGAGATTAGCATCGAATCACCCCGTATCTGCACGTGATCCCTGCATAAGCCTCCCTCCATATCTTTCTTGTTCCTCGCCACGAGTTCGCTTACCCGCATGGCCCCATGAAATGCCAAGGCGAAAGCTACCCGGAACAGAACTGCTTCGGAAGGGGAGGAGCATGTCTCATCCAGCTTTGCTAAAAGCCGAGACAATCTCTCTAAACCAATTGGGAACCTCGTATCCTGTCTGCGACCTTCCAGGCGTTGCCAGCCGCGAAGCGCCTTTCTGACTAAAAAGGAACCCGTTGGGTCCCTTATGCCGTGGAGCTGTGCCATGAATGATATGGCCGCCTTATGTCTGTTGGCAGTTGCGGCTGATCGGCCTTCTCTGTGCAGCGCTACTAAGAACCCCAGGAAGGATTCCTCCTGCCCCCAGCTATGTCTCCCTGCCGGGCCTAAAAAGGCGCAGTAAGAACGAAACGCTCCCTCATAAGCCTTCCTCGTCCTGGGCGCTAAGCTGGCTGCCACGAGGTCTTGTAATCCGGGGCACCGATCAGCCATAGTGCTTCGGGGAACGGTGCCGGTACTTGTCCCGAAGCGGTCGCTCACACACGCTCCCACGCCTGCTGCCAGCTTGCCTACCTCAGTGCTGCCTGATACCCTGCTGGACCCGTGTTGCGAGTGCTCCCCCTCTGCGCCTGGTATTGTTTCAGCTAAGCGCTTTTCAGTGCCCTACCTACGATTAACTTACTTTCACTTCTCTTCGCCAGACACTCAGAAATTGCATAATTAGTGTAGAGGCTGCTCGTTTTTGGTTCCGTTAGCGCTGCTCTGTGCATGAGACTGCTATTTTGAACTGTGTTAAGTATTTAACTGTGATTGACGATCTCGGCTGTGCCCCGTTTCGTTTCTTCATTAAGAGGCCATTTTTGTTGTTGTTGTTGCCTCCACTCCCAGCCCGTGGCTCCTCCCCGCCTCCCTGCTGACCCTCCCGTGCCCCTCCCCCCTTCCATCCACATATGACAGATACATTTGCGCGCAGCGTTCACGCGCAGCGATCGCGCCCTAGTTGCCACGAAGGTGCGCCAAAGGTAAGCCCGTCTACGCCCGTCCGTGCCTGGACCGCGCCCAGCGCCATACCCCCTGGTTCCCGCAATGCCCAGCCCACTCGCGTCACTTACGATGCCACCACCCTCCTAGCCCTTAACCCCGGCCGTTCCCCCTCCTGCGCTCAAGCCGCTCCTGGACACACCCATGGACCCTTCTCTTGCAACTCCTGCAAGTTCGACGGCACCAAGAACAACTCCTCATCAACGAACACTCAACAAATATCCAACACCAACCACTTAAAATGCATCCTGCTCAACACCCACTCAGTCCACAGGCACGCCATCAACCTCTGGAATCTAATAGACTCCATATCCCCGGACGTCGCCTTCCTAACAGAAACATGGATGAACGCCTCTTCAGCCCCAGACATCACCATTTCCATCCCGGAAGGCTACAAGATCATCCATAAGGACCGCACCCACCAAACAGGAGGAGGCATCGCTATCGTCCATAAGAACTCCATCCGCATCTCAACCAGCTCAGACGTCAACCTTGCCAGCGCCGAACACCTTCACTTCCAGATCCACACCGACCCCAAGACCACACTCAGAGGCACCCTCCTCTACAGACCACCAGGATCCTGTGCACAATTCAGTGACGATATCACTGACTTTATCACCCCACACGCCCTCCCCTCTGAGGAATACATCCTATTGGGAGACCTCAACTTCCACCTGGAAAAGAGCAACGACAGCAGCGCCACCACCCTTCTGGACAATCTCGCCAACCTCGGACTCAAACAACTTGTCACTACCCCCACCCACGTTGCAGGACACACACTCGACCCTATCTTCACCTCCAGCAAACATGTCTCCTTCAGTCACACCACAGCTCTCCATTGGACGGACCACAGCTGCGTTCACTTTATCTATAAGAAGACCACTATCCTCAACCATCCTCAACCCACTCTGCAAAGAAATTGGAACAAAATCACCATCGACCAAATCTCCTCATCGCTTCTTCTAAACCCCCCCGTCCACTCCTCTAACCCCGACCTAGCAGCCATTAACCTCACTCAATGGCTATCCAACAGCGCCGACATCCTAGCACCGCTGAAAATACGTCAAATCAAAGGAGGCAGCAAAAACGCCTCTTGGTTCAACGATGATCTTAAGAAATCCAAGAAACTCTGTCGCTCCCTAGAGAAGGCCTGGAAAAAAAACCCAAACACCAGCACCAGGGACACCTTCAAAAACGCCATCCGCATACACCACCAACTAATCCGATCTGCCAAGAAAGCCGCATTCAAAGACCGACTAGATAACAACGCCCACAACAGCAAAGAATTATTCAACATCGTCAAAGAATTTACCAACCCATCAGCCAACTCCAACAACATCACCCCCTCTCAAGACCTCTGCGACTCCTTAGCTTCATTCTTCCAAAACAAAATCGCAGACATCCACAACAGCTTCGACAACCGTCCCGGAGACCATCCCACCCAACCTGCTGCCATACCCTCACTCCCCCTGAACATCCTTAATGAATGGAACCCAATCTCCACTGAGGACACCATCCGCCTGATGAACTCCATTCACTCAGGATCCCCCACAGACCCATGCCCTCACCACATCTTCAACAAAACTGACTCCATCATAGCACCACACCTCCGAGACGTCATCAACTGCTCCCTCAACTCCACCACATTCCCGGAAAGCTGGAAACACGTAGAACTCAGCGCCCTTCTGAAAAACCCCACAGCTGACCCCACCGAACTCAAAAACTACCGCCCCATCTCGCTTCTTCCATTCCCGGCCAAAGTCATCGAGAAAGCTGTCAACAACCAGCTCGCCACCTTCCTCGAAACCAACAAATCCCTCGACCCCTCACAGTCAGGCTTCCGAGCCAAACACAGCACGGAGACCGCCCTTATCGCAGCAACTGACGACATTCGAACCCTACTGGACAGAGGAGACACAGTCGCTCTCATCCTCCTCGACCTCTCTGCGGCCTTCGACACAGTCTGTCATAGCACCCTTTTACAGCGCCTCAGAAACGTCGGAATCCAGGGAAAAGCACTGGAATGGATCACATCGTTCCTCACCGGAAGAACACAGAGAGTCCGCCTCCCACCATTCAAGTCAGAGGCCACTGATGTCATCTGCGGCGTGCCACAAGGATCGTCACTCAGCCCCACCCTCTTCAACGTATACATGAGCCCCCTTGCAGCCATCGCTCACCAACACAACCTCAACATCATCTCCTACGCTGATGACACTCAACTGATCCTCTCACTCACCAAAGACCCTAACACCGCCAAAACCAACTTACACGAAGGAATGAAAGAAGTAGCCGAATGGATGAAGCACAGCCGTCTGAAACTGAACTCAGACAAAACAGAAGTCCTCATCTTAGGCACCTCCCCCTCCGCCTGGGATGACTCTTGGTGGCCAGAGGCCCTTGGAAAAGCACCCATCCCGACGGACCACGCACGGAACCTGGGCGTCATCCTGTACTCCTCACTCTCAATGACCAGACAAGTCAACGCCGTCTCATCTTCTTGCTTCAACATTGTTCGCATGCTCAAAAAAACATTTTGCTGGATCCCCACGGAAACTAGAAAAACGGTCACCCACGCTCTGGTCACGAGCCGCCTGGACTACGGAAACACCCTATACGCCGGTACCACCGCAAAACTCCAGAAAAAACTCTAACGCATCCAGAATGCTTCAGCCAGGCTCATACTAGACATCCCGCGTAAAGAACACATCTCCGGTCACCTGAAAAACCTCCACTGGCTCCCTGTAAATAGGAGGATCACTTTCCGCCTCCTAACCCACGCACACAAAGCACTTTACGAACTTGGACCCGATTGCCTCAACACACGAATGTCCTTCTATACCCCCTCCCGCCAGCTACGATGCCACTGTACCTCGCATCAACAAAACCACCATGGGAGGTAGATCCTTCTCCTACCTGGCAGCTAAAACCTGGAACTCACTTCCCACTCACCTTCGCCTTACACAAAACCACCTAGCATTCAGAAAGCAACTTAAAACTTGGATATTCGACAAGTAATTCCCCACCCTTCTTCAAGTGCCTTGAGACCCTATGGGTATGTAGCGCGCTATATAAATTTTTTTGACTTGACTTGACTTGACTTGACTAGGTCCGCTGTGGGTAGATAGCCCCTGAAAGCCTGCATGTGTGAACGAGAGAGTGCGTCAGCGGCATTATTCAGTACACCCGGCACAAGTTTTGCCCTGAACTGAAAATTCAATCTCATGCAACGTAACACAATTTCTATCAACAGTCTCAAGATCCACTTGCAGCGGGCTGCCTGCTGATTAATGCACTCAACCACAGTCATATTGTCCGACCAAAACACTACTGAGCGGTCCCTAAAATCGTCTGGCCATGCCAGCAGAGCCACCCAAATGGGAAATAGCTCCAAGAACCCAATGTTACCTGTTAGGCCACTGGAGGGCCACCACGTCGGCCATAATTGCGCCGACCATCGGTTACCAAAGATGGCGCCAAATCCCATGCTCCCGGCTGAATCGGTCCACAAACCCAGTTCGTCCGAAGACGCTGGGGGTTTGTTCCACACTACTCGACCGTTGAGGTCCGCCAGAAATGCCAACCAAATGCGCATATCCTGGCGAACCTCTGCCGACAGTCTCGTGCGGTGGTGTCCCTCCTTGAGGCCAACCATAGCTTGTGCAATGGAGCGTGAGAAGAGGCGAGCCATCGGTATTACTCTCAAGGCAAAGTTAAGCTGACCCACTGTTTGTTGTAGCTGGTGCAGGGTCACTTTTTCCTTGCCCAGGCATTGTGTTAAGGAAGCCCTGAACTTGGCCACCTTCTCCATTGGCAAACGGAAGCATCCTTCCACTGAATCGAGCTCAATTCCCAGAAACTCCAGTGAAGTAGATGGCCCCACCGTCTTACCTGGTGCCAATGGGACTCCAAACTCCTGCATGAGAATGCAGAAGTCCTGCAGTGCCTGTGCACATTTCGCATTGCCGGCCAGCCCCAAGAACAGGAAGTCATCTAAATAGTGCATCACTTGTCTATGCCCTGTGGCCTCGGTGAATGCCCATTCTAAAAAACAGCTGAACATCTCAAAATAAGCACAAGAAATTGAGCAACCCATGGGCATGCATTTATCCATGTAATACTTCCCTTGGAACGTAAATCTTAGCAAGCACTGGTCCCGCGGGTGTACCGGGAGCAACCTGAATGCTGATTCGATGTCCGATTTTGCCATCAGCGCCCCGGGGCCCAGGAGATTCAGTAGGGCCACGGCATCGTCGAACGATGCGTACCGAACTGAGCAGACATCCGGATCAATGGCTTCATTCACTGACGCGCCCCTTGGGGCCGACAGATTATGAATGAGTCTATACTCCCCGGGGTCTTTCTTCGGAACCACTCCTAGAGGTGAACACACGAAGTCCGCCACTGTCGGGCATGGAAAAGGTCCTGCTACCCGCCCCAAGCCAACTTCTTTGGCAATTTTTCTGGCTGCCACTGCTGGGTTGTGTTGGACGGATTGCTGATTTTTACAAAAGGGGGTCCTCCGAAAATTCCCCGCCGGGATGTTGAAGCCATATAGGAAACCATTCCTCAAAATCCCGGCGGATACATGATCAGGGTATTTGTTCAACCAGGGAGTCAAAGCCAAGATGTCGACGGGTCAAGACGATTGCCTCCCAAGCATCACCTTACTCCTGCTTGGACCCCCCCCTTTCCTCCCAAACCACCGTTCTTGGATCTACAGCTACTCTCCGGGTGTGAGGAGTTCCCATAGCCCGCACAAGCATGCCGGAACCTACATGTTCCCTGGGGTCTGTTACAGTTACCTCTGTTGAAAACCCAACAAACCCCGCGCTTGCCCCCATTGCCGCCGGTCTTGGGCTGTGATTCCCCACCGGTGCTTGCTCGAAAGGGCTGCGCAGGCTTTTGCTGAACTGTCCCAGGCCCGCTCCCGCCCGGCGAGGACATACCTGCCGATCCAGGCAAGAGTTGCTTGTGCCATGATACCGTGTCGAGGCAGTCCCATGTCAAAGTTACATCAAACTCTTTGGACTTTCGGAATTGCATGTCATATCCTTTCCACTCATTCCCCCCGTACATGTTATAAAAATCCATGATCCTATTCTGGTAACAGGATAGCTCGGCCAACACTTCAGGCTTACGTTCCCCCATTACTGCCGTAAATATAGAGAAGGCTTTCACCCAGTTCGCTACGGTCTCGTCGACCCTAAATTCCGCCATTTTGGCCCGCCATACGCTGGGGTGCCATAAATCTTTCTGGGTCTTTGCGTATTCCATCTCACGATGGTCGGTCAATAATGAAAACATATTAACATACTTGTCCCGCCATATCATTTCCTTCGTGGCCGCTGGGATGTGCTGTGCCACCCTCTCGCGCCTTGAAGGCACTGAGCTTTCCCCCGCCATTGGCAATGGGTTCTTACCGGCTTCAACCGCCATGTCTGCTGTCTATTCCCGGCCAACCGTAGTTACTCCTGGCGCCACCTGTGGGGAAATAGAAGGAACATTCGCCGTCCCGGCTTCTCTCAACTGCCGTAACTGCTCGATTATTAATCTAGCCTCCTAGGCCGGATCCCCCGCAGCCACTGCCACCCCCGCTTTCTTTTTAAGCCAGGGCAACACTGCCACTAACTGAAGAGCCAGTTCTGGGGGCATCTGATCATCATTAACCGGGGTGATTACAACAGGGATTGGTAAACCTAAATCCGAACTCGGTACCGGGCTGTCCGCCGGTGTGATGGGGGCAGTTGGGGGCACCTCCGGAACCGGGTCCTCCCCGGAAACCGCCCTCTTCTTAATACGCTTCCCCCTACCCTCAGGGCCCACTCCCGGCAAGGCCGGGCCTATCACCTTCTTAGGACGGCCGGAGGGGTTGTTCTGGGCCGCTAACTGCTTTTTAACCTCTGCCAAACCTCGACTGATCGAATCAACTTTACCCAGTTTTCGGTCCATGATTGCCATTCGGTTCGACAAGGTGCGTAGTACCTTCTCCAGCTCGGAGCTCTTTCCCGCTTTTTTGCCGGCCATAGCTTTGTTTACTCCGCTCTAGTCGAACGACGGGGTCCCAGATCCTTCACACTCCTGGTACTGAAAGAGAAACAACAAGATTACAAGTTCTCAAAATTGCTGCTTGTTCCGTCGAGGGCTCAGGAGCAACGAGTGGTGCAGCCTTCAGAGCACTGGAACAAGAGGACGCTTCTTCGGATTCCCGCTCTATTTTTCCATCTGCGGGAGGGCGGGGGCCCTCCTCGGGTACGCCCACCTGGGTGCGGTCTTCCAGGCAGGTGTCTAGGACAACCCCTTCTGGGCAGGAAGGGCGTGCTCCGGCTACGCCGCTTTGGGCATACCAGCCGAAACACGCCCCCCGCCCAAAATGGTTTCCCGGGGGGATCGGGGCACCCATCCATACGTTCGGGGGGACCGAGTGGTCTTCCCTTTCCAAACACCTCTTCTCTTTTTATTTTTTCAAGGCAAGTTCATATCTGAGTAACAAGTACACAATAGTAAGTTTTTTTTTTAAGTCCACAATAGGTCTTTTGCAACCAGACAGTTTGTGTTAGTCTGGCAAGGGTGACATGAAAATCAAGTGAAAAAGAAAAGGCTGTATCAAGTCTTTCATTTCTTGCTAATTAGCTAGCCGGCAGCAGACAGCTTGAGCGCTTGGCTAATTTTGCATGCTCCTGTATTCTTTGGCATCAAGTGTATTAAAATTTTCTGAAAATTGGTGATCAACTCAAAGTTGTTCCACACAATGAGCCCCAAAGTATGTCTTGGCCAGGGCCCCTAAAATCTTTGAGACGTCACTGTTTAAATGAATATTGATTTCTCTGTCTAAAGTGCACAGATGTCCTGGAACAGGGTGTCATGGTGCTATTCTTGTACATACATAAAGTGCCTGGGTTTGAGAATCTTTTGGAACATGGTGAGGTACTACGCCCACAAAGTTTTCCAGTTTGTTTTAGGTGAAGAGTCATGCTGTGCCAGAGTCAAGGAACAAGAGAGCACAGTGAACACCTCCCGCCATGAGATCACGCCTCACATAAGGAAGGAAGGGGCAAAGTAGAAACACCGTGCAGAGACCTTGCAGAGGTGAAGGGAGCAAAAGGAGATCACAGGGAAATTTTTCACTTTGAAAAAATATTCTTTAGAAAATATTCATTGACAGAAAGCCAGTGTTGGCTAATTCAAGATTGAGAGGCATGATGAATTGTTTGCACAGTGTCCACACTTAGGGCCTGATGTAGGACCATATGTTGTGGTCCCTAATGGGAAATTTGCCCGTTTGCAACCGGAATATTATTCTGCCCAAAGTAAAACCCCTATTTTGCCCGTCAGTAACTTTTTACTGACTCGCAAGATAGGGTTTGTGACTCGCTATTCGGGAGGGGCGTGCCAAGGCGGTCCCTCTCTAATAGCGACTCTCACTGCAATGTAAAATTATTTTGGTACCGCAATTGCGGTCGCAAAGCACTAGTAGTTTACCACCTACCGGTAAGCCACTCGCAAACAGGAAGGGATTTCCCCTTTTTGAGTGTGTACCAAAATATTTTTTAAGAACAGGCTGTGGTCCCAAGGGCCACTGCCTACTCTTAGAAAACAGAAACGTTTCCTTTTTCTTTTTTAATTGCATCCTGTTTTCGTTTATTAATATGGGCAGCATTTGGAAAAAAAACCATCCTTATGTAAAAAGCAGTCCCAGGCATGGTGGTCTGATGATCCCAGCAGGCCGCCAACCCTGGGAGTGCTCGCCATTACTAATTGGGTCGCAATTAGCACCTGTCTCATGAATAATAATGAGGCAGGCAATTTGAGAACCCATTAGGAATCGCTAACAGTGTCTGATATACTACTGTAAATTACATTTTGTGAATCGCATATTGCGAGTCGTAAAGGCTTGTATATCTTGCCCTTAATGAATTGCCAAGTTTGAATTCTTTACAGTTTTAGGATTACTGATTCAGGTAAACCTAAATAATGTGTGCCTCAGTAGTCCAGCCTGGAAAAAAGGCAGACTGAAATCCCATATAGGCATAAAACTGTTCAGGGAAAAAATGGCAAGGTGTTAGTCCTCGCATCCTTGGCTTGCTTCCTCCTACTTTTTTGCCTTCTGACCTCCTGTTTTGCAGACTTCAGGCATATTTACAAGGGCTTATCGCCACAGGAACGTCACTTTTTGTGACATTCCTGTGGCTATAAAATGTTTGCCTTATTTACAAGGCTGCATTAATCCTCCTTAGGTGGCTTAACGCTGTTTTGTAAATAAGGTCCTGTTTCATGCTACAGTTAGCATGAAAGAGGAGGGTAATGGGTGTTGCAGTGAGTGTTACGCTGCAATACTCATTGATTTTGATTCTGCCCCCTATTTACAATGGTGGTGTAAAAGTTGGGAAGCACCAAAAACCAGGCCCCGATATCCCACTGGTTGCCCCATCTTGTCCTGATGAAGATCCGCATGGCCAAGGATTAAAACACCCTCAAGGCCCTAGGACGGATCGAAACGTCGACGCACCCCCATTTCAGCTTGGAACAAAAATCCTTTTTCTCTCACGTGCTATGCTAGAATGAATGTCTAGTTGAATTGGAAACTGTATGACATAGACTGTGTATTGAAAAGCATGGCCAGGCCTTTGAGGACGGTGATTGATAACCAGTCCATGTATTTGAATATGTCGAGCCTCTCTGTGCCACTATTCTGAATACCTCCCCCCCCCCCCACGACTCCCCCTTGAGCACCCTTGCTATATGCACGTTCCCTCGGGAACAACCTCACTTACTTAAATTGCCTAAAACAAACGAGTCAAAAGAAACTCTTTGTTTTTACTAATTGTCATGGAAATAAATACATGGTGATTGAGATTATGGTCTTTTGCACATTTCCTTGGGTTAGAATAAATATTGTATTAAATACTCTGAGCTACCATATTGTTCTTTAAAAGCTCACAACTATGGAATAACATTACTAAGTAGGGATTTATCCCATCACAAATTCACGGTCCAGGACCATTGTTTTGGGGATGGGCATTCAGTGAGGGCTGTCCTGGGATTATTCCTTTCTGTTCATGATGTGTTTTTGTGAAGCATTGATCGGCCAAGAGGCCCATTCTTTGACAATAGTAGCACCAGGATAGCTGTGGTGCAGTGGCCAGAGCTGCTGACTCTAGAGCGCAGGGCTTACAGGTTGATTGCTGGCATCAGCTCAGCTCAGCATGGTGTGACTCTGGGCAATAACTCAATCTCCACGATGGCCCACAGTGCCCTGAGACCCTTAAGGGGGTGATATGTTTGCAGTTTACAAATGGGTTTTATTAATACTCTATGAGGCCTGGCTATACCCAGCTTCCCTGTCCTCTGCTGTTAGGACTGGGTAGATATCCTCTGTGGTTCAGAAGCAGAGCTCCATTCGAAACTGGTTCTATTTGTATGTTCATGGCCAACGTAGCCTAGAATGTAGCCTTACAGCTATAGTGGTCGACGTCGAAGCTGGGGAACGAGATTCGAGTCTCGGTAACGATGCTCAACATCCTGTGATTCTGGGAAAATCACTTAATATCCCTGTGCCTAACAAAAATTAATGTGACCTCATGTAACGAAACTGGTGCAATATAAAGTGCTCTGATACCCGATATCTACGGGTCTAGCTTGCGATACATAAAACTTGTGTGACTCTGGGTAATAACTCACTTAATCTACCCGCCGGCCCCCAGTGTCTTGAGACCCTTAAGGGGGCAATATGTTCGCAGTTTACAAATAGGTTTTATTAATACTCTATGAGGCCTGGCTGTAGCTAGCTTCCCTGTCCTCTGCTGTTAGGACTGGGTGGATATCCTTTGTGGTTCGGAAGCAGAGCTCCCTTCAAGACTGGTTCTATTTGTATGTTCATGTAATTTAATGTAATGATGTCGTGTAAAGCGCCTGAATCACTCCACATGGGGTATCTCCGTGCTGGAGACCACTGGGGAGCCCGTCCTGGCTTTTCCCTGTGAGATGGTCCCTACTGGGTATCTCCAAGGTGAAACCAGGCATCCCCGGCATATGTGGGGGGCCGTTGTGGAGATGAGGCAAGCTAATGCCCAGATTTGCCGAGTGTAATCCCTGGTTAGAGTAGGTACCGAGGCGAGAATTATCGAGTCCGCTGACCCTGGTCCATGACCCTGCCGCGTCGGGAATTGAACCCTGGTCCTGGGCCGTCCTCTGCTTCCGGATCTGCCGCCTCTAACCAGTGGGCCACACCACTCCACTTCATGGCCAACGTAGCCTAGGATGTAGCCAAACAGCTAGAGTGGTCGACGTCGAAGCTGGGGAACCGGGTTCGAATCTCGGCAACGACTCTCAACATCCTGTGATGCGGGGCAAATCACTTAATCTCTCCGTGTCTGACAAAAATTAATGTGTCCTCATGCAACACAACTAGTGCTATGTAAAGCGCTCTGATACCCGATATCTTCAGGTCTAGTTTGCACTACATTAAATTAAAAAACAATAATAATGTGACCCCCTTGAGGGTGGTCTTTTTCAAATTGTGTTGGACCAGCTTGACGGTGTCTCTTTGGAATTATGTTATGTTATGATACTTAATATTTTTAGAGCACACGTTCACCAGGAGGTCTCTTGGCGCCAGATAGCTGATACGTCATAAATCCATTGTTACTGGTAAGTCTGTTTAAAGAGCCAAGTCTTGAAAAGCTATCTAAATCTGATGTAATTGAAGGTCTGCCTAATCTCCAATGGTAATACATTCCATACTGGAAAACCTATGCCATCTGGTCCTTTTGTTTTTTAAAGGTGGGGATGATCAGGAGGTGGGGGTGACTGGATCACAGTTTTCTGGTTGGAGAGTATTTCGTGATCCGAGATTTCAAGAAGGCCGGGCAGCTCAGATGTAACGCCTTAAAGTCCGAAGAGCATGCCTTGAACATAGTTCTCTGCACCACTGGCAGCCAGTGGAGGTCCTTGATCACCCGAGAGACGAGCCCCTCTCTAGGCAAGTGAGTTATCAGCTAAGTGACCTGGTTTGAAATAAGAGGAGCCTGCGCAAAATAAATATCAGGAGATCCAGATAGAGAGAGTAGCATAGTCAATTCTAGACATAAACAAAGTTATGATAGCTTGAACCAGAGCCTCTCTTGTAAGAAATTACCTTATTTTTTTATGCATCACAGTTGATAAAAGCAAGGCTGAGGTCACTGCACCGACCTGTTGTTTGAGTGAGAGATCCTCACCAATAATGACCCCTAGGCTTTTTACTACCTTTTTGTGAGTGGGAGGGGAACCCATCTCACTGAGCCACAGGGTGGCGTTCCAACAAACCACCCTGTTCTTAGTACAGACTATCTCGGTTTTCTCTGAGTTAAGTTTCAAATGATTGCTGTTCAAGCGCCGGGACGCCCCTTTGCTGGGGCAGCCGCGGATGTTATGTTATGTATAACATAACATAACATCCAATCCCGATTGAACAGCATGGTGTTTTGAAAATGTCCAGGGTCAGAGTCAGCACAAGCCACAGCATTACAAACCACGCGGCTCTGCGCTCGCTAACCGGCAATTCCCTGACGAAGAAACACGCTCTTCGTGTACAGATCACTGAGAGCACGTTCGAGAACTAAGTGCCATAAAGTGGACATTTAAATGTACTACACAAATCGTGTGAGTATAAATATTCCTGTATGTTAGTACTGACGAAAGCTCCACAGACCCGGCTGGGCCAAGGGGAGCTGAAACATGTCGACAAGCTTATTCTAAGAATACTAATGGATCTAGTAACTCAATCTATTTAAAGTACCCATACATTTTACAAAAGTAGAACCTCACCTCTTATTAAAGCATTTGGGTGAGTTCTCTTTTTTAACATTTCTTCTTTTTTAATTATTCCTGTTTTTCTCCACACCTTTTTTTGGGGGCAACCCTCAATTCTCTGGACACTGCATTCTATACCAGAGGTGCCTCTGGATGAGGCTGGCATTGAGCACGTATTATAACATCCAATGATAAATGCCACAACATCAATGCGGGGCGGATGAAAAATATATACCGCTTTTACGACCAACATTGAGTTTTTGAGGGTGTTTCATTCACTTTTCTAACAAATGGTTTAGAACTGTAACAAGTGTCCTTTTTTCTTTTTTGATAAACCGAATAGTTTTGAAAATGTTGCCTGGCCACAACGCTATTGTTGACCGTAAATAACAATTGCATCTCATCTGCATAGTTAAAACATGTTTACTTCTGTCTTTTTAAGAGAGTTGACCAAATGTCGGATATAGATAATAAAAAGATGGGGAGAAAGAGAGGAACTCTGTGGCACCCCACAGTTTAATTTGACCTCTGCAGAGGGGCAAGGGGTAGCCTAACCAATTGGGATCTATCCTTCAGAAATTAAGTCATCCAAGTCAGTGCTACACCCCATAGTCCAGCTGCCTTAGGCCGGGCAGTAAAAATAGAGAGGACAGGTCTAGTAGCACCAGGGCTTGCATGCTACTCTTCTCTACTTCTTTGCTCATGTCGTCGACCACTGACGTGACCACTGCTTCGGTAGAGTGAGCAGGGCAAAATTCCACCTGACAAGGGGACAAAAACTCAGACTTCTCTATAAATATTAGGAATTTTGCGAATCTGGCGTTTGCGAATTTAGCAAATTTGCGAACTGGCAATCCGCAAAATCGCGAATTCCCGCGAATTTGCGGATTTTTTTTTGTTGTTTTCGCAAGTGTTTCTGCCAGTTCGCGAGGATTTGGTACTAGTTCGCAATTGCGAACTTACTTGTTGGCTCGCAACGGTCGCGACTATGTTGTTTCTACGTCTGGTTCATCATCACAGCCTCCCAGCACCCTCTGTTTCACCACTGCCACCCTCTCTTTGACCCAGGCCACCCTCTGTTACATCAATGCCACCCTCTGGTTCATCATCACTGTAGAAGATGGGGGGGGAAAGCAAGCACACCTGCCCAGCTTCAACTGACATGAATTAATTTGGGGTTAGTTTATTAGCAACACCTGCCCTGCCCCAACAGACAATAATGAATTAGGGGCTAATTAATGTGTCACTGAATTTGAAGCTCCAGCCTGGCACCTGCTTGTCTGCTCCCTTAGCTGTAAATCAGGACCTTTGTGGCATACAGTTAAGGTCAGAGCAGGGTCACACAATAGTTGCAAGCAGGCAACCGAATTCTGGAGGGCCCCCTCAGGAAGCACTACAGGGAATCGTTACAAATCATGAGGTTGACCTTTTGCACCTGCTCATTGCTTTTGCTTTTGCAAAAATCGTTTTTCGTTTTTTTCGCGCTATTCGCGAGGCGCGGCGTCGTGCGAAACCGACCGCGGAAGCCGCCAATTCATGCGAATGAGCTTTATATTTTTTTTGCGGCGTGTTATTTCGCGAGTTTTTTTGCAGTATTCGCGAGCCGCTTGCAGCGCAACACGCGAATTTACCCCAAGGTCGAGAACGGGCGCAGCCATTTTGTTTGCGTGACGTATTTCCGTTTCCGCCCGCTATGTATAATCTCGCGAAGTAAGCGCATTGCGAGTACAAGTTCGCACAAGATCGCGAGGAAAATCTTGTGCGAACTTACTTTCGCACTCGTGAACGGGGGGCCATCTTGTTTTTCATTCATTTCCTGTGTCTGGGCATGGTGTTTAATCCTCTTGCTATCTTTGCCATCCTTTGCTTGTTTTCAGTTTTTTTCGAACGATTTTGCTTCTTATCTATCCCTCTCTTTTCCTAGCTGTATATTTTTGTCTTTTCTGCTATTTTTGTTTACTTTTAAACAACTTTTTTAAACTCTTTTCTTTACTTCTTCCCTATCCTATTCCTTCTTAATTTTCTACTTCCTATCTTACCTGCACAGACCATGGTGAAATCAGGCGCCGTGAAGCTGCCCAGGCACTTGAGGGCCGCAGCGGCGGCGGGGAGGAGGAGTCCTGGACCCCGTGTCAGGACAGCCTGCGGGCGATTGAGGGAGAAGCAGGTGACGCGACGGGAGATCTTCAGCCCGGAGGAAGTGGGCGCGCTGGTCTACTTCGTCCAAGCCGCCTGCCCAGGACCATCGCGGGAGGCGGCAGGATCGCGGCCGGCGGCTACAGCATCCGGGAGCGCCGGAAGCGGTGGGAGAAGGTGTGCTGGGCCATGTCCCAACTCTACGGGGTCCAGCGCACCTACAGCCAGGCCACCCACCGCTGGACTGACCTCCTGGACCGGGAGCGCGACCTGCTGGACCAGCTTGGCTTGGAGATCCCCGGGCTTGGTGAGTAGTAGTAGCTATTTCATCACTCACTACTATGTTTTCTCCTGCTCTGTGTTGTTGTATTGCAAATATTTGTTTTTTACATGGAGCAAGCCAATAATGCCGCTGATGACGATTACATTGTAGTTAAATTATATTTCAAAATCTTCTGTGCATTTCAGGTGCACTGCTCTCCTTCTCAGTGGCGTTGCTACTATGCCTATTTGTTTTCTATTTTGTGGTCTCATTGGCCTGAGTAACTATTATGTATGAGTGTACTTCACAGAACTGTGTAATGCTAGACACTAGGGGGCAGATTACATTTACAAGCCCCTTGCGCCACGTTTACGTTGCCTTGCGTGACGCAACAGCGGCGTAAACGTGGTGCATCCCTGCGAGTCATTTACAGCGTGACGCATCTAGGGAGATGCGTCACATTATAAAGCCATGGGCCTGCACCACAATGGGTGCGTTCCTAGTACGCAGGGTGGGCGGTCCGGCGGCTGTGCGCCTTGCAATAGTGCCTGCGTGAAATCTACAAGATTTAACGCAGGCACTTCTGCGACGCTGCTACATCAATTCAATTCCTTATGCCTGCTTGAAGCAGGCGTAAGGACTGACACAGCATGTTAAGTATTGGGTGGCCCTGAGCATTACTGGAGTTGCATTGCGTTGGTGACGTGACTCCAGCGATGCGCCGCTCTTTCGTGACGAGATGCGTCAAGCAAGTGCCTACCCTTGCGCCAGGGAGCGCCGCATTGTAAATGAGGCGCATCTGCCGTGTCGCAAGGGTAGTTTTGCGTGACGCATTTGATCTGGCGCATCTCTGGAGATGCGCCAGAACGCGTAAGTAAGTATGCCCCTAAGGGGCAGAATTGCAATTACTGTGGCATCCCTGCAAAGTAGCAGGGATGCGCCATTAATTGTGCGGCCCGCTACCACCACCAAACATGGTGCGCCGTATTTGCAATGCGGCGCACCATGGGCCCAAAACGTCACCGAAGCTTTACTGCTAGAGTTGCGTCGCAACGATGGCGCAGCTCCAGCAATGCTCTGGGGTACCCTATCTCCCCAATGCTGGGTCAAGCCGTACGTCTGCTTCAAGCAGGTGCAGGGTTTGTGTGACGCATCATTGTCCTAAAGGTGACTGATTGAAATTTTGTAGATTTCCCTCAGCCACTTTTAGGATGTGTTCCAGCGCAGGAATGCCCTCCCTTGCGCCGGAACGCCCCCTGATGGCGCAGGGCTTTATAACGGGATGCATCTCCCATATGCGTCACGTTGTTATAATATTATACGCCGCACCATGGCGCCTCTTTTGTTTAGCTGCTGCGTCACAAAAGTCACGCAAGAATGGAGCAAAAGAGCCGCAAGGGGCTTAAATCTGCCCCTTCCTTTGTACCCCTGACAATAAGAAAAATAGTGGCGGTGGATTGATAGTTTGACTATTTAAATGACTGGTTATGTAGCAGGCAACTGTTAGTGATGTCACTGATCTGACTGAAATCACAATGGAGTTTGTCTGTCACTTTGCGTCTTGCCTGCGGACTGCTGCCTGCCAGGCCTAGGTGAACCTTTCAGTACTTTGTTTAGTGAGTTACGTGACTTTCGAAGTCGCAGGTCCGGAAATCAATGAAAACTAAGCCTAATCAATATAATTTCGCGGAAATATTTTGTTATTGTTGTTTTGAAATGTTTGATTTGGTTGACATTGACAAGCAACAATCATCCATGTTTTCTGTTCTTTCTTTCATGTTGTACGTCAGCTCCCCCCAGGGGCGAGGGGAGGACACAGGAGCAGCAGGCGGCGGCGGATGCTGTTGAACAGGGCCAGGATCGGGCAGGCGAGGGCTCCTTTGCTGGCCCCAGTAAGTTTTCATTTTAGACTAGTACCTATTTTTCCTAGCGTTCCTCATTTGATTTTTTCAAAATCGTCTTTGATCTTCTTGTAGACTGTATCTAAATTCTTATCCAACCTCTACTATGACTCCCTGTGGTATTACTAGATTATTCTTATTAGTCTGTCTGTGTAGCTAACTAAGATTGCGCGGTTGGCGAAACTCCCATTCTAGTCAGCAATAGCTCTATCAACTTAGTGCAGTCCTCTGGGATTGTCCATAATGTCTTTTGAAGTGTTCTATCTGGTTTGAAAATTCTCAACTATAAAATGTGAATGACCACCAAGAAAGAATAAGATACTACCTTTTGGTTTGGATAGGAGGACAATCCATACCACTACTGTTGCGGGGACAATTCTTCTGCAGAAACAGAACTATGGACAATAAATAGTGCATTGCTTATCAATTATAATAGGCGCTGTTAGAGTTTCCACATACCTCTGTGATAACAGACTTTGAACCCCCAATGTCCTTACTGACTGACTACATAGTGTGGGACAGTCATTTACCTCCCGAATTCATCGATGATTGATCCCCAATGATGATTATCCAACGTAGCTCAAGAGTACGGAGTCAGAGTCAAGAAGTGTCAGAGCACTTCTGCGACGCTGCTACGTCAATTCAATTCCTTATGCCTGCTTGAAGCAGGCGTAAGGACTGACACAGCATGTTAAGTATTGGGTGGCCCTGAGCATTACTGGAGTTGCATTGCGTTAGCGACGTGACTCCAGCAATGCGCCGCTCTTACGTGACGAGATGCGTCAAGCAAGTGCCTACCCTTGCACTAGGGAGCGCCGCATTGTAAATGAGGCGCATCTGCCGTGTCGCAAGGGTAGTTTTGCGTGACGCATTTGATCTGGCGCATCTTTGGAGATGCGCCAGAACGCGTAAGTAAGTATGCCCCTAAGGGGAAGAATTGCAATTACCGTGGCATCCCTGCAAAGTAGCAGGGATGCGCCATTAATTGTGCGGCCCGCTACCACCACCAAACATGGTGCGCCATATTTGCAATGCGGCGCACCATGGGCACAAAACGTCACCGAAGCTTTACTGCTGGAGTTGCGTCGCAACGATGGCTCAGCTCCAGCAATGCTCTGGGGTACCCTATCTCCCCAATGCTGGGTCAAGCCGTACGTCTGCTTCAAGCAGGCGCAGGGTTTGTGTGACGCATCATTGTCCTAAAGGTGACTGATTGAAATTTTGTAGATTTCCCTCAGCCACTTTTAGGATGTGTTCCAGCGCAGGAATGCCCTCCCTTGCGCCGGAACGCCCCCTGATGGCGCAGGGCTTTATAACGGGATGCATCTCCCAAATGCGTCACGTTGTTATAATATTATACTCATGCTTGCAAAAATTGCAAAACCTTTCGCTCAGTCACTCTAGTCTGGACCAAAAAACACAGAGTCTATTTAAGTTTAAAAGCTTTATTAAAAGTAAACACATTTATTAAAATGAAGTCATAATAAAACTAAATGTTTAACTGATAATGGAAAAGTGGTTAGTGCTGACTATTAATTGAAGACATTTCTTGTGGTCGAGCCGAGCTCTCATCTGGTTTCAACTTGATCTTGTTGTTAGAAGTCCATCTTCTGTCTGTGTGGAGAAAAATGGTGCGTGTTAAAAAGCCAGCCTTCATCAGTTGTGCCAAAAAGTGCAGCAAGACAACACCCTTCCCTGGAAAAAGGGACATTTTTTTTTACTTTAGAGTAGACAGTCACAAATTACATTGTTTTCACATGTCTTTATTCCTAGACCAAATACAAGTGAGTGGTTTATTCTAACATTCTTAAATGTACTTTGTAGGTGGAACATCTGGTGGCGGGGCCATCGTGGAGGTGGTGGTGCTCGACACGGAGGGGAGGGCAATCCTTCAGGGGAGGAGGCGGCGGCTGTGAGAGTTGAGACGGTGGTGGTGGCAGGCAGAGGTAAGCTCTTATATATTCCTTACTTATTGAGATAGAAGACGTGGCTGGGAAGGAAAGAATATGAGATGCATGGCTGGGTGAATGATGAAGCAATGATGGGTGGAAGGACAACAGCCTGGGTGGGTGACACAGAAACTGTATGTGTCCATATACCTGGATCATGCTACTATCTGACTCTTAGATAGCATATGTGTATCTAGAGCAGGGGTACTCATAGTACGGCCCGCGGGCTGGTGGCGGCCCGGCAAGCCTTCCTTGGCAGTGCGCAGACCTTGCAGACAATCACTGCTCCCCCGGCCCCCACAGAGCAGAGTGGAGATGCAGGACCACAATGAGGTAAAATAGAACAAAGCCTCTGCTCTGTGGGGCCGGGCAAGCAGTGATTGTCAGGGTGGAGATGCAGGGGCGCTACAACAAACAAAGCCTCAATAATATGTTAATGGTCTTTTAAAGACCTGTTAAGTACTTTGGTGTGGCTGTCTGTGTGTGCGCGTTGAGGAAGCTGTCTCAGCCCGGGCTGAAGGCTGACACAGACAGACACACACACAGTGGGATGACAGAGGGGGAGGGGGAGGGAGAGGGAGGGCAGGAGGGAGAGAGAGATGGAGAGGGAGGGCAGGAGGGAGAGCAGGAGGGAGAATGATGTATGTAAATGCTGGGTCTGGTGGCACAGTGGATGTGCAACCTCATGGTCACAAGTTTTCGTTTTGCTTTAGTCCTGCCCCCTCTGACTCCGCCCCCACCAGTGCGGCCCTCGGCCACAAACTACACTGTAAATTTAGCCCCTGAGAGAAAGTTTGTGAGTACCCATGATCTAGAGAGAGTAGACGGTCAGTGGATTAACTAAGTGTAACTTTGAAGAGCATGTAACACTGCACCCGCACGTCCGTTCCAGTGTAGGAAAGGCAAGGAAAAGAAGTTGTAATTTTGTCCAAATACTACCATCAATAGTAGCAGTAGTTTGTATTGCAAGCACAGCATAGATCCGGTTATTACGGTGGCCACTCCCTACCTCTCCTAATAAGTTTAGTAGTACTCAGTCATTCATGTGTGGATGTATCACTGGTCACTCAATAAAAGCAAAGCACCTAAAGTCATCCCATATGTAAGCAAAAACATCCCATGTGAAGTGATAGATAATCAGATTATTTATCTTCTTCATTTTCCATTTCTAGTACTCATTTGCACTGTAGGGTGAAAGTTAAATGAATTAAGCAGTAGCCCTTGTAACAGAGTATTCTCAGTGCCACCCATAATAGAAAAGTAAGAGCTTCACCACCTGCATGTACTAGACCGGTACAGTAATGCAAGTCTAGGTCACTCATCATGGCGTGCGTCTCTTTTTCTCGGGTGCAAGTTCACTGCGCTGGCATTATGCCGGCTTGCAGAAGATAACGTACCAATTTTCCTAAACAAGAGACAAGAAGAAGAATAAGACTGGTGTACTTTCATAGTCGACTCCAATGGAAGTCCATAGTGCTCATAGAATTTGTTCCTTAAACTCCCACTAATGTTAGAGCAAGGATGAAGAAGTGGGAGGTTAGATAGATACTGGCCTCAATAGTTATGTAATGCGCTTGCAAGTTGCTAGTTGTACTGCAACACAAATTTCTGCTGAATGATTGAGTTAATCTTAAAGAGCATTGGTTACAGACTATGTCTTTCTTTCTTCATATAGATGCTCCTTCCAAACGAACAAGGAGGAAGGAGCTGGCTAGAGCGGCCCGGCAACGGAGGATCGATGCCACTGTTGCAGAATATCGGCGGCTGGTGGCCCTGGAGGACGACGAAAGTGTGCAGTCGACCACGACAACAACGTCGGCTGCATCGTCCTCCGTGCCCCCACGGGCTGCCACCCAGCACAGTGCTCCAGCCAGACTGAGCCGGGCTGCCAAAGCCAAACGCCGACGCCGAGCAGCAAGGACAACAGCTGCCTCTCACAGCCACTGCAAGGCACGCCAGCGCCGCAGTACCCTGAGGGTGTCCCGCCATCAGCAGGAGCTCCACCACGTTACCAACGTGTTGGAGGGGCTCCGCTTAGAGCACGCCTTGCACCGCGAGGAGCATGATGCCATGGCCCAAAAAGTAAACAGCATCCACCCATAGTGTCCCTTGCCCCTTTATTAGAGACTTTTGGGGGTGGGAATCGGGAGTTGGGTTTGGGACTTTTAAAGGACAACCGTTGGGGTTAGGGAGGGTCTTGCGGGAGATTATTTTGTTAGGGCTATAAAAATATACTTTTTGAAACTTTATCTGACCATACCTGTTTTTACTGCTTGCCTGGTGGGTGGGGGTTTAACAGTAACTTTGTTTTCCTGAAAGTTTAGTTCCAATTTCTTCCTTTAAGTGTAAATGCCCAAACAAGAGTCCTAGGACTTTAGTAGTACTACCGTCAATCCAATCTCTCGTCTCTCCTAATACTCCATTATACTCCCTCCCACCAAACGCTTATCTTACCTGTAATTTGTGTTTCAAAGTAGGGCTAGGCACAGGGCTGGCTCCACGGGAAATGGCGATTAAGGTTGGCAATCCTGGGCGGATGAAATTTCCTCATAGCAGTGGTACTAGTGGTGTGACACAGTGGCAGTTGCATGCCTATGAAAAAAAAGAAAATGAAATCTGGTTTGTCCTCCTGAGCAATACAACGGTACAATAGAGAATATAGCAGGTGACAGTACACTAGAACAGTGCCACATTGTAGCCTAACAAATGGTAAAGTATAACTACTAATTCGGTTGAAGTTCTTTGACATTAGCCATGGGTCTTTGTCAAGCAGAGTAAGAATATATCCTCGGATTTCTTCACCAGCCTGTTGCTATCACCTTATCCTCCCCAGCAAGTGTGTGGATGTATTGCTGTAATTTAGTCACACATCAATCAAAACCACACAGCCCGGGGGAAGAGGGTTAGGGTTTGAAAAATGGATGGGTACGGGGGTTTTTGGGAAAGGTTTTGGGAGACAAGAAAAAATAGCACAGCATGGACAAACAATTGTGAACATAAACAAATCTTTGGGTACAAACCTATCCATCAATCTTTGAAAGTGCATGCACTAGTGCATGCATGTCAGTGAAAAGTAAGTAGTCTGTGGAAGAAAGAATGCGACAGTACAGGGCGTGTGTGGAAATATTGATAACTATATTCAACATAAGGTCTCTGTTGCCAGATACCTGAGAGCCTTGCTGGTCACTATAAATCCATTCACAACACTCAATGGGGTTGGCTGGAAGGTATAGTAGATAGAAAAGGAGAAATTGATCTTTTTCTAGGTGTCCCCTCACTCACCAGGGTTGCCCCTTGGTGACATGCTTCATCATTGGGGCCATCCCAGTCCTCTACGGGCTGGGGCGTGCTGCGACTTGCGAATTACGTAGGAGAACTTACAAATGACTATGTGTGGTGCAGATGTGATAGTGGAGTGGACTAAGTGATGTGTTATGGGATCAATTTAGAAGCAGGGAGAGATCCAAGAAATGCAGTCACAGTCATAGAAAAACACAATGGATACTGTATCTGTATGTTGTTGTAGTTGTCCTGTTGAATTTGGTAAGTAAGTTGCATGCAGAAAAAAATTCCTCTCATTAGCGGCACTCCTCCATTGCAGCTGACGCTTCGTCCATCAATGTTGGTGACCAGAAGACACCCTGTAAAAAAAGCACAGCATGGACAAACAATTGAACATAAACAAATCTTTGGGTACAAACCTATCCATCAATCTTTGAAAGTGCATGCACTACTGCATGCATGTCAGTGAAAAGTAAGTAGTACTTTCGACAACTGTGGAAGAAAGAATGCGACAGTACAGGGCATGTGTGGAATTATTGATAACTATATTCAACAGAAGGTCTCTGTTGCCAGATACCTGAGAGCCTTGCTGGTCACTATAAATCCATTCACAACACTCAATGGGGTTGGTCTGGAAGGTATAGTAGATAGAAAAGGAGAAATTGCTCTTTTTCTAGGTGTCCCCTCACTCACCAGGGTGGCCCCTTGGTGACATGCTTCATCATTGGGGCCATCCCAGTCCTCTACGGGCTGGGGCGTGCTGCGACTTGCGAATTACGTAGGAGCACTTACAAATGACTATTTGTGGTGCAGATGTGATAGTGGAGTGGACTAAGTGATGTGTTAAGGGATCAATTTAGAAGCAGAGAGAGATCCAAGAAATGCAGTCACAGTCATAGAAAAACACAATGGATACTGTATCTGTATGTTGTTGTAGTAGTGTCCTGTTGAATTTGGTAAGTAAGTTGCATGCAGAAAAAAATTCCTCTTATTAGCGGCACTCCTCCATTCCATCTGACGCTTCGTCCATCAATGTAGTGTGGCTCACTGGTTAGAGGCGGCAGACCCGAGAGCAGAGGACGGCCCGGGACCAGGGTTCGATTCTCGACGCGGCAGGTTTCTGGACCAGGGTCAGCGGACTCGATAATTCTCTCGCCTCGGTGCCCACTCTGATCAGTGATCGCACTCGGCAACTCTGGGCACTAGCTTGCCTCATCTTCACTAACGGCCCCACCAGACCGCCGGGGATGCCTGGTCTCACCCTGGAGATACCCACTAAGGGACCATCTCTCAGGGAAGCCAGGAAGGGTTTCGCAGCGGTCGAAGCGCGGAGATACTCCTCCGGGAGTCGATCCTAGCGCTATATAAACTTGCATTTAATGTTGGTGACCAGAAGACACCCTGTCCACTGCCTGCCTGGCGGATGCTGAATTGCGGCTCGCTAATGTGAAGCCTGACTCCATCCTTTTTTCCCCATTGCACAGACTGAAACCCGGCCTGTAATTATTCAACGAAAAACAGGAAGTGATATAATATTACAACACCACTGATAAATAAATATAAGATATGTAGGCTGTGGAGTGCAAAAAGTCACACTTTGATTTTCCTAGTAGACAGTACAATATTTTTGAAAGTGCGTACTCTGTCTGAGTCACCTTTTGAAGGATAAATAAGTATGGGCAAATTAATGTAGCGGATCTTTCCCCTCAAGCTAGGTGTAGTGTAAACTGTGTTTTAGAACAAAATTAGATCTTCCCAGCAGTGCTCCCACCCAGACCCTTACTAAAGCCAGTTGCAAAAAAGTAGAAGACCCCCAATCAAATCTCAAAAAACGAGGCCTAGCAGAAACATGGTGACAAAACGTACTTTGAAAGTAAAAGTAGGCCCAAATACCTCCTTACCCACCGTGGATTGCATTCAAACCACTTGCAAGCAACCAAGCAAAAGTATCCATAGCCAGCATCGCTCCAAGACTCGAAAACCCCCCCACCCAAACACATGCAATAGAAATACTGCTAACCCTAACAAACCCTAAGTTAAGAATAGTGGCAAAAGCTTTATTTAAGTATGCCAAATACCCCCTTTCCCACCATGGATTTTCTTCAAATGACTTGCAACCAAAATTACACATTCTCACGAGTGCTCTAAGACCCCAGAACTCAGTTGCAAAAATCTAGAACACCCCGAAACACATGCAATCCTGCTGCTAGGGCTAACCCTAACGAACCATAAGTTACAAAAAGTGCCAAAAGGCTTTTCCGCGTGGATTTTGTCCCAACCACTTCTACCCGGTATTAGACCTTCCCAGGAATGCCCCAAGACCCGCCAACCCACCCGCCAAAAAGCATAACACCCCCAAACAGGCCAAAAGCAAAATCTCATACTTACAATATTTCTCGGCCTTCGGTCCAAACGCGCTGTGTAGCAAGGCCATAAGTCCGGTTTACCACCACAGATTTCCTGAAAAGCAAATGCAATCAAGATTAGAGTGTCCCAGTAGTGCTACCAGATCCCGAAACCCACCCACAAACACCAGGAAGCCCCCCAAACAGGCCCTCGAAAACGCTACATTGAGCAAAATGTCAGAAATAGCCAAAAAAAAATCAGCATGGATTTTGTCCCAACCATTTCTATCCGGTATTAGACCTTCCCTGGAATGGCCCCAGAGCCGTCAACCCAGGAGAAAACGAGTAGAAGACCCCCAAACAGCCAAAGACAATCTGCGTTCGCGTGTCGACAGTGGTCGGGCAGCCTTTTTAGTGCTGCTCGACATGTCGGCCGCGTTCGACACGGTCTGCCATCAGACCCTGGCTAGGAGGCTGGAAGAGTGCGGGATTTGCGAGGGGGCCAGAGACTGGCTGATCTCATATCTTGAGGGCAGGCAACAGCTGGTGTCACTTCCACCTTTCAGCTCGGAGCCAAGGAAAATCGGGCAGGGGGTGCCACAGGGCTCGGCCATCAGCCCGATATTGTTCAACCTGTACCTTCGTCCACTTGTCCAGCTAATAAAATCTTTTGGGGTCTCGGCATTTAATTATGCCGATGACACTCAGCTGGTGTTTTCCTTGGAAGGGAACAATGCGATTTCACTGAGCACCTTCCATCGCTGTATGGCAGCTACAGCGGATTGGCTTCGAGCAAATTCTTTGCAATTCAATAGCTCGAAGACGGAGGTGCTCCACTGTTCCACTGATCGGATCCCGCGGGCTCTACCCACCGATTTTTGGCCTAGCACTTTTCCCGAACCAGTGTTGGCATCGGAGTCAGCTCGTAATTTAGGGGTCATGTTTGGCCCTAACTTACAACTAGACCTACATGTCAACAAAACCACGGGAACATGTATGATGCTGCTCCGTATGCTACGCAGAGTTCTGCCTCTGCTCCCCGCCCAGTCCAGGCCAGAAATAGTCCGTGGGACTATTTTAAGCCGGCTCGATTATTGTAATGGTCTTCTCCTGGGGGCCCCAAAAAACTTGATAGGGAAGCTGCAGAGGGTGCAGAATATGGCTGCCAAACTGGCCCTCTCACGACCCAGATCTAGCTCTTCTACTCTTGCGCTTCGCGATCTGCATTGGCTCCCGGTAGATCTACGGGTCCAATTTAAAGCGGCCTGTTTGGTGTTCAAAGCGGTACACCGCCTAGGCCCTATCCCGCTACAAAACATGTTTGCATGGTATTCTGCCCCACGGCCTTTGCGGTCGTCATCGGCTCACCTTCTGGTGGTGCCTAGGTTTCAAAGAGTGAGGATGGGTGGCCGCTCATTTAGAGTGGCGGCAGCCAAATTGTGGAATTCTCTCCCACTCACTCTTAGGAGCTACCAGGACTATCTTCCATTCAGGAAGGCTTTAAAGACCTATCTCTTTCCCAAGTAATGGTTGTGCGTCTGTGCTTGTCTAGTGTGGGGGTTCTCTGATCAAAGCGCCAGGATGCCCTCTGGGTGACAGGTTTGCGCTCTATAAATATGCTAAATAAATAAATAAAGAGCAAAAGTACAAAAATGGGGACTTAGTCATTTTTTTGCAAATTTCCTAAATCACTCCGCGCGCGCTCTGCAGCTAGGCCCTAACTCCCCTCTGCCACCATGGATTTGCTTCAAACCTCTTGCAAAGTAAAGTATCCATAGCCAGCAGTGCTCCCAGACCCCGAAACCCACCCACAAATACCAGGAAGCCCCCCAAACAGGCCCCCGAAAACGCTACATTGAGCAAAATGTCAGAACTAGCCAAAAAAAAATCAGCGTGGATTTTGTCCCAACCACTTCTATCCGGTATTAGATCTTCCCAGGAATGCCCCAAGACCCGCCAACCCACCCGCCAAAAATCATAACACCCCCAAACAGGCCAAAAGCAAAATCTCATACTTACAATATTTCTCGGCCTTCGGTCCAAACGCGCTGTGTGGGTAGGCCATAAGTCCGGTTTACCACCACGGATTTCCTGAAAAGCAAATGCAATCAAGATTAGAGTGTCCCAGCAGTGCTCCCAGACCCCGAAACCCACCCACAAACACCAGGAAGCCCCCCAAACAGGCCCCCGAAAATGCTACATTGAGCAAAATGTCAGAAATAGCCAAAACAAAATCAGCGTGGATTTTGTCCCAACCACTTCTATCCGGTATTAGACCATCCCAGGAATGCCCCAAGACCCGCCAACCCACCCGCCAAAAAGCATAACACCCCCAAACAGGCCAAAAGCAAAATCTCATACTTACAATATTTCTCGGCCTTCGGTCTAAACGCGCTGTGTAGCCAGGCCATAAGTCCGGTTTACCACCACAGATTTCCTAAAAAGCAAATGCAATCAAGATTAGAGTGTCCCAGCAGTGCTCACAGACCCCGAAACTCACCCACAAACAGACGGAACCCCCCCTAAGAGCACCTCAAAGGCAAGCAAGTCAGCAAAAACACACAAAAATTTCCGCCTCGGATTTGGTCCAAACCACTTTTATGCGGTATTAGAGCTTCCCAGCAATGGCCCCAGAGCCGTCAACTCACCCGCAAAGAGGTAGAACAACACCCCCACAAGTGCTGAGTCTTTCTTCATTGGGCGTAAACCAGCCCTCTGCTTTGATGGAAATAGGAGTCTGGAGGAGGAGGATAGAGGATCATGTTCTTCTAAACTTGTGAACTTGAGGAATGCAGACTGCGGCACCTTCAAATCAATAAGCAAACAAGTGAAGACAGTTCTGCTGATGAGCTTGTTTTTGTGATTAGGTGATTAAAGTTTGAATTATATTAACTGTGCACAACAAAGAAAGACAGACACACAGGAATAAAAGTGAATAAGGACGAAAAAGAAAGTTATTGATTCATTGTCTCATTTTCAGGACTCGGTGTCACGGTCCACGAATAAGAATAAGGCTTTGTCATCATACTCTGCGAATTCAGGCAGGGTGAGCTCAGTGTCACCTGACAGAGAAAAAATTCCCTCATCTATGTTGCTGTCCACCTCGTCTTCATCCGGCGTGCTTTCTCGTACTCTGTAATCTGGTGGTATGAGGTGCTGATTCATCTTGATCATTGTTAACCTCTCCACATTTTTGGGCGAGAGGCGGCTCCGTTTGGAAGTTACAATGCCACAATTGCGAGTGGACAAGACAAGAAGTTTAAAGCCAGGTTGGAGAGCTGTGGCCACAATGATTTTTTCCCATGCCAATACGCCAATGGGTCAGCATTAACATAGACCTCTGTTGAGTCATTCAGATAGTCCTTCACCATCGACTCAAGGTTCTCCTCCAAGGTTCCTCCACTTTGCTTAGCTGTTGCTGTGACCTTTTGAGAACCAAACCCAAGCCGAGCTAGCCAATCCTCTTCAGCCTCCAATGTTACTGTTGTGTCTGGTGGTGCAGATGATCCGGTTGCCGGTCTCTTTAACGGCTGAGAGGTCACTTGTGCCGCAGCCACAGGTGCAGATGTGGATTGTTGTGACTGGGGATGGCCTGCTGATACTGATGTACTGCCTTTTCCTTCAATTTGCTGCCGTTCTCTTTCAAACCTCTTGGCTGAGGAGGCTAGCCACTGTTTGTACTTTGTAACATCTTCATCAGCAAAAGGAAAGAATGATTGGCCTGCCAGCGCCTTTTTGTAGCGTGGATCCAGAATAGTAGCACAAATGTAATGCTGGTTTGAGTGGATCATTTTAAGACGTTCATCACCTTGTAGGTGCTCTAATAATTTCTCCGCCAGAACAAAAGGGTCTTGGTTTTCTTCATCTTTTTGAAACACAGAACACACCTCCTTCAGTTGGTGCTCCAGCATGTACAACAATGGGATAGCTTTTCCCAAATTACAGTCCTCCTTGCTGACTGCACGTGTGAAGAACTCAAAAGGACGAAGCATGCGTGTCAGGCTTTTAACTATGACCCATTGCGCCGCACCCATCCTCAGGTCCTCCTTCTGAGCTGTACCCTGTGTTAAGAAATAGTGATCGAGTACCGTATACTGCTCATACAGACGCTCAAGCATGTAGAAGGTTGAGTTCCAACGTGTTGCCATCTCCTGGATGAGTGCTTTCACTGGCATTTGACGTTCATATAGCAGGCTCCTCAGATGCTTCCGGGCCTTAAAAGAATGGCTGAAATGTTTGCACATTTTTCGGCAGGTGTCCACTACCCTGTACGCTGCATTGCCTTTATCACTCAAGAATTTTTTGACAACCAGGTTTATACAGTGCGCCAAACACGGCACTCTGAAATAGTCACCTAGCAGCATGGCCTTAACTATATTGGCGCCATTATCCGTGGAAACATAACCAACCTGGCATTTCTTTGGGGACAGCCAGTCAAGGACCTTTGTGTTAAACACATCCAAAATGTTTTCTGCTGTGTGACGTTTCCCCAAACTAAACATGGCTAGTGTTGCATGTTTCCGAGCAGCTTTAAAAACTTTGTCCGGGTCAACACCTGTGTTTAGCTTTGCTTCAACCCCTGAAAAAGAGACCCAGTGTGCAGTGATGCACATGTAATCAGCACCTGCGCCACTGGTCCGCATGTCTGTTGTCAGATGTATAGTGTGAACAGCACTCTTCTGCAAAGCTGCCCCAATCACCTCCAGAACATCTTCATGTAGTGCTGGAACCGCAACCCGGGCAAAATAGAACCGGCTAGGAACCTTCCATTTAGGGCAGAGCGCTGCCACTAATTCTAGAAAACCAACCCCTTCTACAAAAGAAAAAGGGAGAAGGTCCAGAGCTAGCATTTTAGCCAGCTTAGTGTTATACAGACGGGTCAGTGGGTGGTTGCGTTCATATTGCGCTTCTGTAAACAACATCTTTTTAATGTTGCCCTGGACCAAGGATTTACGGGATGATGATGATATCTTTGACCCAGTTACGCTCGCTGATGAACTTTTTCGTATTGGTGTATCACTCTTTCCCACACTCTTAGTGTGGCTCACATGGGGTGTGCTGCTGACAGGGGTACTGGGTGTAAGTGAAGGGTTTGACACGTCTTCTTCCTCCTCGTCATCATCATATGAAACAGCATTACGTGCAATTCGGGCTTCCTTGATCGCCTGTAGGTGCGCAAACCATTTGACAGCGTGCTTTCTTTCAAGATGACCTCTCTGGCCTCCGGTACCATAGTTGGAAACAAACTAACCACGACTAACTCGAAGCTTACACATGCTACAAATGGCTACGTTTTCATTTTTTGGGCAAACACTAAAGAAGTCCCAAACTGCAGACTTGAAACGTCTTTGGGGGCCGGAGGAGGCGGTGATACTGGTGATGGTGGTCCTGCTGCTAATGCCAGATGAAGTGGAGGATGTGGATTGCCGAACTTCAGTGCGTTTTGCACTTTCACCACCACTAATTGAGATCTAGGTGGATGGAGGTCCCTTCTTGCGAGGAAGAAATATGGAAGCGGTAGGTGTTGGTGTACTAGTTAACTCCAAATCCAATGATTGTTGTCTTTCCATTGCCTCCTCGTCGACATCATCATCACGCTCAGCAACTTCTCGGGATAGGGTCAAAATGTCTCTTTGCTGCATGCCCGCTGGGGCTGCAGTGACCTTTATGATGACTGGCTCGTCGTCGTGAAAGGCTTCATCAGCAGCAGTATCCGTCACTTATTGTTGAGCCTCATCACACTCCATAGCTATGAGTTTTTCGACGACCTTCCTTTTACGCTTAGGTATCTTTGTCAGATCATGGTGTGCCTCACTCTCAGACTGCCGTGATGGTTCCCAATCTTCATCCAGATTATCAGAAGGAGGTGGGCTTGAAGAAGATGTAGACACCCCCCTTGATCTTTTCCTTGCTAGGGATGTGGAAGACAATGAATGATCATCAGGAGGAGTGGCTTCCTCAAATGATACCTCGGTTTGATTGTCAATTTCCTGATGTGCCCCTACTTCGGGAGGAACAACTATTGTGGGCACTTGTGACCCTCCTTGCACCTCTGCTTGCACATCTCCTTGCGCTGCCTCTCCTTCCACATGTACTTGGGCTTGTACTTGCACATGTTGTTGTTGTTGCCGCTGTGGTTGTTCAACACTTGTCAGATGAGTTACAACAACCTGTGTTGATTCAGGGACATTGCTGCTACTTTCTTGCGATGAGCCAACCTCACTGGTCGATGGTGATTGAAGAAGTAGACTGACTGCCTCTGAAGCACTCAAGGGCTTTGACTTAAGTTGGCGTGGTGGTGGAGGCATTGAGCCCAATGGAGCGAGGGTGCTGCTCCCAGCTTGGTCCCCAGCAGATCCCGCTGCTGCTGCAGGCGTACTTTTTTTTTTTACTCCCAAAAAACGTGGCGACCGGCACACCAGCCTCCTTGGTAACTTGCTTCTTCTGCTCCTTACTAGCAACTTTCTTGCTAGAGGAGCTACGGAGACCATTTTTTGGGGCCATCTTCTTCAGAGCAGGTCAGAACAGCAGGCCGCAGTTGCACGAGTTGCAGAGTTGTCTGAGGCCAGACGTGACGTCGCATGACGTTATGCTGCACACACACCGCTGCAGGACTTCTTCCTGGCACTGGTGGTTCTCTTGAGTCTTGTGCACCTAAAAGCAATGGAAGACAGAGGAACATCAGTTCAGTTATACACCCCCAAAAAAATCGAAAAAAAACGATAAATCTGCACAATCCCATGCCCTCCATGATGCTTACATTCAAGACACCCCACTGAAAGACTAGGCCCATGCAAGACTCACTACCCCTGGTGAAAAGGCCACAAGTACAGCCCAAAAAAACGAAAATCACTGAAAAATCAGCACAATCCCATTCCATCCATGCCCTCCATGATGTTTAAATTCAAGACAACCCACAGAAAGACTAGGCCCATGCAAGACTCAATACCCCTGGGCATAAAGGTTGAAAACTAGGCAAAATGGTTGCAGGCCTAACAACACTGCCTGCATTCAAAATGGCCACTTGACTCCTAGCACATGGCCAGGGCCTGTAGCAGCACTCAAAATGGCCCCCAGCCACTTGGCCTGTCCCTCCCCATGAACACCCCCAAAAATCGAAAAACACAGAAAAATCAGCAGAATCCCATTCCATCCATGCCCTCCATGATGTTTAAGTTCAAGACACCCCACAGAAAGACTAGGCCCATGCAAGACTCACTACCCCTGGGCATAAAGGTTGAAAACTAGGCAAAATGGTTGCAGGCCTAACAACACTGCCTGCATTCAAAATGGCCACTTGCCTCCCAGCACATGGCCAGGGCCTGTAGCAGCACTCAAAATGGCCCCCAGCCACATGGCCTGTCCCTCCCCATGAACACCCCCAAACATCGAAAAACACAGAAAAATCAGCACAATCCCATTCCATCCATGCCCTCCATGATGTTTAAGTTCAAGACACCCCACAGAAAGACTAGGCCCATGCAAGACTCACTACCCCTGGTGAAAAAGCCCAAAAAAACGAAAATCACTGAAAAATCAGCACAATCCCATTCCATCCATGCCCTCCATGATGTTTAAATTCAAGACACCCCACAGAAAGACTCAGTCCACCCACCACTGAGTACCCCTGGGCAAAAGGCCCCAAAACAGCCCAAAAATCGAAAATTCTAAAATTGTAGTTGCAGCAACTGTAATGCCCCAAACAAACTTACTTGTGAAATTTCTAATCCAAAAGTGATCCAAAGAAAGTCAAAAAGGCCTCAAATCCAAATATCCAGCAGCATCCACAAAAAGCAATCCGTCCAGCTCCAGATCCAAATGAAAAGTGACCAGGAGATGGACAAAGCACTGGGAGGAGCCTGCTGGACAGGAACAGGAAGTTGAAGACTGTGGGGCACTTCCTTCCTCCCACCCCCCCTCCCCAAAATGGACTCCTCGCAAAAAAAGTGCAGGCAAATGTCAACCTGAGGAGTTATTCAGATAAAAATCATCATTTCCAGAAGTTTTATGCTGCTTGCTGGTGGATTTCTTGTGCAGAATTGCAAATTTTGTATTTTCGCGAGTGCGAGATTACTGCTGCTCGCCGCATCTCCAAGCTCACAATTGCAAAGTACCGCGATACGTGATCACGGCGTACTCACGTTGACAAACTCTCGCTGTACAAGTTAGCAAGCCACGATTACGTAATCGCGCTTGCCAAATTCCCGCGGGATCCCGCAGCAAGATCCAAAATGGCGCAGCACTCGCAAAATATCAAGAAAAATAACTCGGCAAACGATGAATGACGGTAAGTGAACGCCGCGCGCCGCAAAATTGTATCACCAAGAAAAAAAAAATCTGCTGCGTGCGAATTTGCGGATTTTGCGGGAAATTCGCAAATCTCGCGGATTGCGAATTTACCGAAAATCCGCAAAATCCGCGAGCGGAGCGGATTTTACGCCCATGCTTAATGTAGATCGTATGGCTCATCATGTCACCTACTGGTGGATTGATAGGAGAGGAACTAGAGGGAATGCTCTTTTTAATAGCCTCAAACTTTTTCATAACAAAGGCATTGTGAGCGTAACATAAACTCTGTGATGGTGTGACCTGTCTTTTTTGGTAATAATTTGCGGGCCTGTATTTCTCCCCAAGGTTTAGTGTCCTGCCCTACTATGCCATCTGGTCTGGTCTGTATCTCAGAGTGTGTAAGGTTGTTGGAGAATGCAACGTGGGGACCTGTGTCAGTCCAAGGTTCCCAGTCTCTTGTCCCCATTAATCCCTTATTCTATGTAAGAAATCAGTCACGATCTCTCCAGGCTTCATGCTCTCTGCCATCAATCCTCTTACATCTGGGCGGGCAGGTAACATCTCTCCCATGGTTGTCCATCTCTTGTGTCTAAATGGATTGAATGTGGCCCTATCATGTTCAGTGTTGATCAGGGTAAATGAGGGGATGAGGGCTTTGGAAATTACTGTGTCGTCTGATCTCCAATGTGGCTGCTGAGGAAACTTTTTATTTCACCTATAGCTAAGGTAATTCCTGCAGTAATTTTCTGAAAGCACGAGATCTATTTTCCTGCCCCATCCCTCAATGGGGGCAGTTTGTTCCTGAGCACTGTTATGTCCATCTGTGTCCTTGGCACATAGATGGTCTCTGGTGCACCCTTTTATAGCATTAGACGTATTTTGGTGTGGAGCGGCTTGGTAGGTTTCTCCATGACACCTTGCTCATATTATAAGATATTACTGCATGTAGGGGAAGTTCCACTGTGGATCTCCCTCTCCGGGCTGGATGCAGTATTCCATAATGGCCATGTCTTTGGGTAAGAAGGATCCCTCTTCCACACATGGGTTATCATACTGGCCCTCCCCTTTGGTCCAGCAAGCTACAGGTGACAAAATTGTTGCACAAATAACTTGCCATCTTTTCTCTACAGTATCGGTCTAGGGTTCAGTTTGTCTGATCAGAGTGTTTTGAGGGGAGTGGCAGACGTCCTCATCATCACTGACCTTGTGCATGCGTAAAAGTGCCATTTAGCTTCTCCTATGTTTTAATTGTGTTTAAGTTAGGTTACTCTAATGTTTGTATTACTTGGTCAGCCCCTCTTCTATGCCAACAAGCAGCTAGAGGTCAGATTTCTTTTATGGGCCTCTCTTCTCACTCTTTCCCAGGCTCATCCTCATATGGAGCCCAGGACCTAGCTCTGGCTTCCTCTACAGGAGGGTGCATTCTCCTTTTTTACCTATGGGCTTCTCAGTCAATCTCAGTCAAGAGCTTTTTCTCTCTCAATTCTCAACTTGAGCCTATCCTCTAACTCCCACCTGGGCTGCCTTCTTCACTCAGAGCTGTGTGAAGTTTTCCTTGGTATCATTTTGACCAGACTGCTATGAACCTCTAACTAACTCTAGGGAATTTTGTGGGGCCATTTGTAGCATGTGATCCTCATTCTGCTGGGGCTCGATAATCCGCGACCAATGGATTGAGGTCAAACGTCAGGGAGCCTGGCTCCAGACTGTGAGGGGTCTCTCCTCGCCTTGGCTGGTTGGTCTGATAGTTTCCCTACCCTAAGTCTGGAGGCTTTTTGCCTGGTGACGGGCCCACCTGCCCCCTCAACCAGTAGATTGGATTAACCCAGTGCAGGGGTGGCTGGAATGGTAGGCATCAGCGCGAGCACCTCCCTGCCGGTGTATGGGTGGATGGTGGGGAAGGCACTTGCTTGCGGGTTCGATGAAAACTTTTCAGGTTAGGACCACCTCGAAGATGGCCCATAGTGCAGGTAGGGCCTCTCGTTTAGCCCTCTTTCGACCTACATATCTGGTCGGCATGTGTTCCTGTGTGTTCTATTATGTTGGTATTGAATGTTCCCCCCTCCGACCAGAGAAATGCGTACGCCTTGGTATGTGTGTGCCACACACAGCAGTGTTTGTTTAGCTTTGTTTAGCTTGTGTGGGGAATCTAGTTTGCATTTGCTCTAGCGGTGACTCCATATGAGTTAGGAAACCTATTAAGGAGTTTTTAAACTTTGAAGTTTCTTGACTTCATAAAAATCCAAATTCTACTTTGATCTTGGTAAAATTATGTACATTGGCTTGTGAAGGCAACAGCTACTGGTTATGAGCTCTATTAAGAAAATCAATGAATCACATAAAAACACTTAACAGTATACAAAGACAATGCAATGAATCAATACAAACCTGTAAGATAGCGCAATGGTTAGTTCAGAGCAATACGAGTTGCTTTCTCGGAATCAAAATAACAAATATGGATTACTGACTTGTGGGAAAAATATGATTACTTTTTCATCGATGCACAAACTTACTAAAAGGACATAACATAAAATACAATGGCAACATTAAACAGCGCCACTATATCAGCAATGCATGAATTGAAAACCTTAATGAAAATAGAATAGAAAAAATTGACAGAAAAAAATATTATTTTGTCCAAAAATACTTAGCCCCCTATAGCATCTACTGCCCATTGAAGAGGGGATATGCTGCGCAGTACATGTAGCTAAGCGAGCCAGATAGTCTGTCAGTATCGGCTTTGGGACAAAAAGAGCAATGATTTGTGCAGAGAAAAAGGAACAACCTAACAATTATGAGCCCTTCCTGGAGAGACACAAGTTACACTTCATTCACCGAGGTCAGAATTTTTCCCTAAAGTCCTAAATAACCGTATATCTCACCCAGGGGTCGTGCAACTATCTGTGTGATGCCCAGTGATCCAAGCACAAAAAACACCTCTTTGCTTCTTTCAGACACTGTCAATATTAAGAAACTGACAGTACCTTAGAAAATACCTTTATACTACCCTATATCACACCCAGGGCCTATATGTACCATCCGTGTAACACCCAGCCTTCCAAGCAAATAAAATAAAAAAGCAACCCTATATCACTCAAAGAGACTCTGCATGCCATTGTCATGGGGCTGAACCTTGCATTCACACAGTGTTAAGTTGACATGAGCTTATTAGAGTTTAAACACCATTTTTCCTTTCTGCTGCCTTTTACACATGGCGCACACTTTTTTAGAGTTTAGCAGAGTGTTTTGCTTCACGAGAGAATAATATGTTTTTCTACATTAGTAGCCTTGCTTGGTAAGCTTAGTCTGAACAGTGAGTCCCGAGGCCTTCAAGGTTATTTCAACACTAGTTGTTGTTCGGACTGGTCAGCGCATGTTCTAGACATTACACACGTGCAGCTGTGACCACCTCTGATATTGGTGCGTTTAATAATGCACTGCGTAGGCATGATCACACACACTTGGAGAACATTCGCATGGTGAGAGCTTGTGCAGAATTTGATGTGATCCATTTCAGCTAAATACCAGAGGTATGGGGCCGCCTATGTAATCCCAAAGAGATCTTCTTTAGTTATAAAATAGCCTACTAGCAATGGAGGATGAAATATAGGTATATATTTAACCTGTTTCCGTTTAGTATTATAACATGCTTTCTCCCTTTGTATTTTATGGAATAGTAACTATGCTGAAAATCTTATTTCTAATAATATGTCTGCTTGTATTAGCTAAGGTGCTGCGCATGAGAACAGGGCTTTAGAAATAAATACTTCAAACTAGCTTGTGTCTCTTTTTACTCCCTGTTTTGGACTGGTATGAGAGTATAACGAAAGAGTGTTCTTGTTTTCCACAGTGCCTGAGGTAACCTAAGTCGCATGTCCTAGGTTGTCTAATCATTAGTTTCCTGGCAATAGGACTAGGAGCTAATGAGACAACGGGGAAACAGCGGCCCTCATCCTCGTGGACCTCTCCGCAGCGTTCGACACGGTCTGCCACCGCACCCTAGGGCAGCGCCTCAACAACATTGGAATCCAGGAGAAGGCACTGGAGTGGATCATCTCCTTCCTCGCCGGAAGAACACAGAGAGTCCGCATCCCCCTGTTCATATCCGAGGCCACCGAAGTCATCTGCGGCATACCACAATGATCATCGCTCAGCCCCACGCTGTTCAACATCTAAATGAGCCCCCTTGCAGCCATCGCGCGCCAACACAACCTCAACATCATCTCCTACGCCAACGACACCCAGCTGATCCTCTCCCTCACCAACGACCCCGCCACCGCCAGGACCAACCTACACGAAGGGATGAAAGACGTAGCCGAGTGGATGATGAACAGCTGCCTAAAACTGAACTCAGATAAGACGGAAGTCCTCATCCTGGGATCATCACCCTCCGCCTGGGACGACTCCTGGTGGCCCCCCGCCCTGGGCAGCGCACCCAAACCAACGGACCACGCACGTAACCTGGGCTTCATCCTGGACTCCTCCCTCATGATGACCAGACAAGTCAACGCCGTCTCCTCGTCATGCTTCAACATCTTACGCATGCTACGTTGGATCTTCCGGTGGATCCCCACCGAAACCAGGAAGACGGTCAGCCAGGCCCTCGTCACCAGCCAACTGGACTACAGGAACTCCCTCTACGCCGGTACCACAGCCAAACTTCAGAAAAGACTCCAGCGCATTCAGAACGCCTCAGCACGACTCATCCTGGACACCCCCGACACAGCCACATTTCCGGACACCTGAGAGACCTGCACTGGCTCCCCGTCAACAAGAGAATCACGTTCCGACTCCTCACCCATGCACACAAAGCTCTCCACAACCAAGGCCCCAGATACCTCAATGACCGCCTGACCTTCTACACTCCCACCCTCCAGCTAAGATCGATCAGCCACGCACTTGCCGTCGTTCTCCGCATCCGAAGAGTCACAACGGGAGGAAGATCTTTCTCCTACCTGACTGCCAAGACGTGGAAATCCCTCCCCATCCACCTCCGCCTGACCCAAGACCACCTCTCCTTCAGGAAGCAACTCAAGACCTGGCCGTTCGAGCAGTAGCGGGCCCCCCTCCCCCAAGCGCCTTGAGACCCTCCAGGTGAGTAGCGCGCAATACAAATGCTGTGATTGATTGATTGATTGAGACACTGATGCTAGTCTGGTAGGGGATGTTGGGTACTAAGGTGAGTTTTGGCACACCCTAATTCACCAAGGTCGTAAGTCTCTGTGCACAGTTCTGTGTAGGAGCGGAATCCCTGCAACACCATCTATGTAATGAGCAGCAGTCCAAACGAACTAAACTATAACAACTCCCTTCACCTTCTCTAGCAGGCTGACTAGGGAAAAATTAATCTACCCGCTTTTTCTAGTTTACCACACACAATATGCTGGGACTAAGGATGAGATGTTGTCAAGGCCCGGGCAGTAAAATCCAGTCCGCTTGGCTTTTTTTTGTTAGAAAAGCTGTTTTGTTCCCACCCCAGAGGATCCAACTTCCTCTTCCTGTCCAGCAGGCTCCTTCCAGTGCTTTGTCTATCTCCCAGTCACTTTTCATTTAGAATTAGAGCTTGAAAGATCACTCTCCATGTCGCGCCTAGATTACGGTAACATTCTGTATCTAGGTGCACCTGCTAAGTGCCTACTCCCTCTGCAGGGAGTACAGAATTCTAGTTTTTTGTGGTGTTTTAAGTTTTTTTCTGCAAACAGTGTATTGGTGAGGTAACATATTTGATGCCGTTGGAGGATGTGTGTTGCAGTAAAAAGTATTAGCACTGCTAATTTTCATTTTTGGCATTGCTGAATTAATTCTGTGTTCTCCTGTGTTGCCATGCCACCTTTGTCTGGCCAGTGTGTGTGTGTGTGTATTTTCCATAGGCCACCATCTATCTTTGTGGGGCTGATCTTGCTTAGTGTGGAGTTTATCCGACTGTTCCTTGAAATGATCTTAGTGTAGAGGTCATCCAAATGTTTCTGTACGCATTCTTAGTGCAGAGTTATCCCCTTAATGATTAGCTCTTCTTTTAGATGAGAATAACTTTTTCTAGGGCATATACCAGACTGTGTTCCATAAAAACGTCTATGCCTAAATGAAAGAAACATGCATGCACTGTTCCGGGGAAGTCTGCAGTGGCAGGGGGTGGTGTGGAGCAGAATGGGGTTGAAAATATATATTTTTAAAACTTACCTTTTCCGATGGCTGCATCTCTTCACCGCTTCTCTGTTCTTCCTGACTCCAGTCTGGAAGAAGCTACAGAAAGCACCCAGCGCACAGGCTCCATGAGCCAATCACAATGCTGCAATACTGCGTTGTCATTGGTCTGAGCACTGTGGATTGTCGTTAAGATCGAGACAAGGAGTCTGTGCATATTCCCCACCAGGCTATCCATCACAGCCTGGTGGGGAATATGCAAAGTGCGCATGACTTCCTGGCCTGCCAAAAATGCTGGCAAAGCAGTCATGCACACTTAGTGTGTACAGTTCACTCTTCCTCCAACCCTGAGCCATCAGCCTTGCCCCAACCCAGCCCGCAGCAACCAAAAATAAAATGATGATAGCCTTGTTATTATCATTTTATTTTTCCCCTTTTCACTGCTCGAAGAGCAGTGGGGCGACACTCTTCTGCTTTAGCGGAGGAGCCGCCACTGGAAGTCTGACAACTTTCAGCAATAACACTTTCATTTCATTTCATTCATTTCAATCTTTATTTGGTTTAAAAAACCTTGTAAGATACAATATATTCAATCATAATACATCATATCACAGTGTAAATACGTAATAAAATAGCGGGTGGATAAAAAATATCAACACATTTCCTTTGCATAAGATACATAGAGTTCAATTCATTTCCTAAATCATCCACTTAAGGTTGACTAGTTCTTAGTTGGCCCCTCTAGTATACAAGAACACTAAATAAATATACAGAGTAATAAAACAATAAATTAAACATCTGTTTTTGTTAAAACAGATATACACCAGAACAGTAGAACAAGCAGCATTTTAGCAGCTAATAGGTGGCTCAATGACATGGTAAAGTATCCTATTTCATTAGGTTTTTTGGTTTTTCATCCTCCTAATCAAGGCTACACATAAAAGAAAACGGCTTAGGCTGAACACAATCGGTTGAGCAGTGTCTCCCTTAAAAATTCTAAGTCCAACCTTAATCTGTCGGAGGCCTAACCTTTTACAGATTGGCTTAAGCCATTTTTTCCTGGCTTTAAGGTATGCTGGGCATATAAATAAAACATGGGACACATCCTCTTTCAGCCCCATCTCACAAAACTCACATGTATCAGACCCAGTGGCCCCGGCCAACCCCTTATTACAGTTCCAGCTGGTTGTCCTTTCTTTTAATTGCAAAATACCATACCGGAACTTTAAATATAGGCTTTTGGCCAGTGGAGGGTAAATTTCATCCATAAGGGGCTCTAATTGCATAGTCATTTTAATTTCGAAAAATTTCAAGGTTAGAGTCCCTGTTCTGGGGTTTGATAACACTGAGTCTCTAATGTACTCCCAGTACCTTTGCTTCAAGATCTTTTTTGAGCTATTTGTGAGGGAATCAGGATCAAACCAAAAGTCACTTAACCCTAGTTTTTCAAACCATTTTTTGATGTACTCTAACCATGGCAAGTGCGTAATATTCCTTATAGCCAATATCTCTTTCAATGCTTCTCTATAATCAGCCAGCTCCTCAACGGACCATGAACGGACCCAATAGAGCAGCGGACGGAGAGAAGCATAGTCATCTGTACGTCGAAAATTAAGATCCCATAATACAGGTGTCAGTGGTGTTGACCCAGGTATCCCTAAAAGTTGCCTAATGAAGGAATTTTCCCTCACTCAAAAAGTATCCTTTAAAGCATAAGCCCAAAGATCTGCGCCATAAAGTGAGGAAGATTGCACTTTGTATTTAAATAATTCAATGGCTGGTGAGACTGCTTTAAAATGGCTATTCTTATGCTTCTTTAAAATCGGACACTGATTTTGGGTCAGCCTTAATTTTGAGTTCTCCAACTGTGTTTTCCATGTGACGTGGCTGTCTAAAATAATACCCAGGTATTTAAAATTGGGAAGTTCTTCAATGGGTTCATTATTTATCTTTAAAACCTTATTAAAACCTTTATGAGGGTTGATTGTCATAACTTTTGTTTTTGAGGAATTGATTTCTAATTCCTTGTCGTGACAATACAAACTAAAAGTGTTTAAAAGGTTTTGGAGCACTTTCAGAAATTGCGCAACCTTGGCGTGTCTTGATGGAGTCCTGTGATTGGGCCAATCCTCCGGCGTTAAAGCACATAAAATGGCACATGAAATGGCATTAGGGCCAGATGTAGAAATATTTGGGGCCATATTACACAAAGTGCTCCCGGGGTTGCAACAGACATATGCATCCACTTTCTGAGCCCCCGTGCATTTTCGTATCACAGCAGAGGCCACAAACACATGTGCTGCCCATGCTATTGTACAGATAGCACCAGCGCTATCTCAAGAGGTTGTTCTCTTATTTGCATGGCAGAATGGCCCATGCAAATGAGGACGTCTCTGAGTCTCTGTACTCAGGTCATATTATGGAGACGTGAACAAAGGCAACTAAGCCCCAAAAAGGTGACAAACTGTAATTGCAGCCCCAGGGTTACGGGGGGGCAGTGTCTCATGGACATACATAGGCTCTGTCCTCACAGGCCTGAGCGGTGTTTAAAGGGCTATGAAGTGGTGGCACAATCAGTGCTGCTGGCCCACTAGTAGCATCCAATTTACAGGCCCTAGGCACATTTAGTTTACTCAGGATTTATAAGTACATTAAATATGGCAATTGTTTATGAGCCAATATTATCATGTTTAGAGTACAGATCATCTGCGCTTTAGCACTGGTTCATAGTGGTAAAGTTCCCAGAATACTAAAGACACAAAATGAAGGGACATATTTACAATACAATGTAGTAGCGCTGAGTTAAGCTAAAACTGCTAACATGATGCGCAACCATTCTGAAAATAGTGGGATGAGCTGTATTTACAATAATCCGGTGCACCCCTGCAGTTTCCCTACCACTGGTGCTAAATTCAGTTCCCTGGCGCCAACGCTGGCATCCCTGCATCATAGGGCAAAGATACTTGTATTGAGAAAATGACATTGTGCAGCACACATAGAAGTTTTAATGATTGGTACACTTTCCTGCACATAAACAATCATTCATGGCGATTTACTGTTTCTGTGTGTGCTGCACAATGCAGCACACAAGGACACAGCAACATTGAGGCGAAATTAATCATTTCCCCTTGTTTCGCTTTGTTAAAACCAGGTTATTTTTGGCCTTAATTTGGCGCTGCCGCATATACAGACCTCCCTTGTAAATATGAGGTAGAACCAAAATCAATGGGTGTTTCGGTGGAACGCTCACCGCAACACCCATCACCTGCCCCTTTCATGCTAAGTGTAGCATGAAACAGGACCTAATTTACAAAATGGCGTTACGTCACCTAAAGAGGCTTAATGCTGCTTTGTAAATATGGCAAAGGCTTTATAGACACAGAAAAGTCACGAAAAAGGGATGTTCCTGTGGCCATAAGCCCCTGTAAATATGCCCCGAAGACTGCAACAGAGGAGCCAGAAGACAAAAAGTTAGAGGAAGCCACGCCAAGGATGCGACGACTAACACTTTGCCTTTTTTCTCTGATCAGGTTCATGCCTATATGGGATCTCAGCCTGGCTTTTATCCAGGCTGTGTCATGCCATATTTAGGTTTAACTGAATCAGCAATCCAAAAGCTGTAAAGAATTCTAACTGGCAATTCTTAAGGGGCAGATATACGACCCTTACAAGTTGAGAGTTGCAAATTGCAATTTATAACAGTGTCTCAGACACTGTTAGCATTTCCTAATGGGGTTACAAATTGCCTGCCTCATTTAAATTCATGAGGCAGGTGCTAGTTACGACCCCATTAGGAATGACAAGCACTTCCAGGGATGGCGGCTTGCTGGGGTCAGCAGACCGCCATTTCTGTGACTGATTTTTAAATAAAGCAGTTTTTTTTTTATTTAATGCAGCCTGTTTTCTTTAAAAAAAAATGGGATGCATGTAAAAAAGAAAAATGAATCGTTTCTGTTTCATTTTTTAAGAGTAGATAGTGTATGTGGGACCACTGCCTGTGCTTAAAAAATATCTTTGCACACACTCACAAAGAGGAAGGGGTCCCCATGAAGTAGGTGGTAAACTGAGAGTTTTTTGCAACCACAATTGCAGTTGCAAAACAATCTTACATTTTTCAGTGCAAATCGCTATTAGGGAGGGACGCCCTCGGCACGCCCCTCCCTAATAGTGAGTCGCAAATGCTATTTTGGGAGACGGTAAAAAGTTACTGACTCGGTTTGTATATGGGGCAGACCAATTCTGTCGCAAACAAGCTGGTTTCCCATTTGGGACAGCAAAATATGGTCCTACATCTGGCCCTAAGTGTGGACACTGTGCAAACAATTCATCATGCCTCTCAATCTTGAATTAGCCAACACTGGCTGCATGTCAATGAATAAATTGAAAGAATATTTTATCAAACTGATAAATCTCCTTGTGATCTTGTTTTGCTCTGTTCATCACTGTGAAAACTTTGCACTCCAGCCCTACATTGCCCCTCTTTCTTCCTTATGCGAGGCGTGATCTCATGGGGGGTGGTGTTCACTGTGCTCTCTTATTCCCTGACTCTGACACAGCATGCCCCTTCACCTAAATCAAACGGAAACACATAGCGGGCATAGAACCACACCATGCTCCAAAAGATTTTCAAACCCAGGCACTCTATGTATGTACAAGAATAGCACCATGACACCCTGTTCCAGGACATGTGTGTACTTTCGACAGAGACCTCAATATGTATTCAAACAGTGACGTCTTAATGATTTTCGGGCCCTGGCCAAGACATACTTTGAGGCTCCTTGTGTGGAACAACTTTGAGTTGATCACCAATTTTCTGAAAATGTAAACACACTTGATGCCAAAGAATTCAGGAGCAGGCAAAGTTAGCCAAGAGCTCAAGATGTCTGCTGTCGGATAGCTAATAAGCAATGAATGACAGCATGTACACATTTCTTTTCCACATGGAACTTGATTTTCATGTCACCCTTGCCAGACGAACACAAACTGTCTGGTTGAAAAAGACCTATTCTGGACTTACCAATAACCTACCATTGTTTACTTGCTGCTCAGAAATGAATTTACCTTGAAAAAACAAAAAGACAAGAGGTGTTTGGTAAAACAGAAACAAATTAATTAAACACATCTAGTGGGAGGGCAGCAACAGATTCGCGTCTGAATAGTGCCTCGATGTATGGATGTTTTGACCGGGTTTTATATTGTTTTTAAAGTACAATAAACCTGTAACACATTCTTGTAGAGCATGTAAATCTAGGCCTAGTCATGAACCATAAATAACCATCTGATAAGTGGCACACAGGCGACTCTTGACCTCATAAATAGCTAGTGCTGGCTAGTGTGTATGTGTCCAGATGTCCGGCATGGGGAGCGCATGATCACTCTGTGTAGTGTGCCTGCTATGTTCTGATTGGTGGAGTGTTCCTAACTACATGTGTCATCTGACTTTGTGGTATTTTGTGAATGTGTGCCCCTTTGGCATTTTTTTTAAATTAGGGCCAATCTCATCTGACCTTTTGTGGTGTAGCTGCCTGTCTATGGGATCAATCTTGGTTTTCCCTGTTTGTGCGTTCGTCTTCAGGCTGAGTGTAACCCAACTTGTGACCTATCAAGGTCATCTACAGCAATGATATGAGTTCTTTATTACGTGTATATATAACACAGAGGTCATTGATAGCACATCTACCAACATTCTAATTATTGTGCCTACATTTGCTGTGGCGTATAATTGTATAATTGACATTGCAGTTGCTGGTATTGACATTGTTATGTGTACATATACCATGGCATACATTGCCATCACATTCAACGATATTAAAGTTCCTGCCTCAAGTGGAATTTTCATCATTTTTCTCATAAGTCATAAAAGTCACATTCCTCAAAGCTGTGCATGTTTCTGTAGTGTCTGCTATCCATTCCCTAGCTATGTGCATACTACCTAATTTGAAGACTGCCTTTGTTACAACAGGATAGCCCCACTTATAGCAAACCCCACAAGTCTGTCTGTATATTGCTTTGCTCTCCTGTAAAGTGCTCTGATACCCTAAAAAAATACTAGTACAAAAATGTGAACCGGAAGCAATGACATGCACAGTTTGGTCACCAACAGGGTGATCCAGGAAATGTATTATAAAACCAGTAGCCAGGAAATATATTATGAAACCAGTCCTGCTCATAGTCACCTCCCGCCTGGATGGCAATTTCAGGGGTTCCATTTTCGAGATTATTTCCAGGAATAACCGTGCAACAGGAAGCATCAATCTTGGCACACAACCCACCCTCCATCGTGGTCATGAAGTCCAGCACATATAGATGTTACATCACCATGAGAAAGATGGCTCCTATTTCTTCCCTGATAGAATTTATGCCAAGCTTAGAGTTATTAATCATCTTCAGTAGTTCCCACCTGGTTATCTGTGACAAGAGGGTGTTTGCTTTTTTTTGTACAGCAAAGAAAGGTATGATCCCACTTATGTTCCCCTGAATGTCTAAATTATTCTGGAATGTCATTGTAATGAGCCAAGTCAAAATAGTCAGCAGTTCTTCTTCTTCAAGTCTAATGCAACAGAGTTGTTTCTTTTGTTACAGATATTGGAACAACTCAGGCACTTCTCTACATAGATGACCAGGGTTGTGGTGTGTATGTTCACGAGGGTGCACAGGCCCTGTCATGTGTTGAAGACCTGTGCATAGGCAAATTCTCTGCATTGCTAGTAGTAATCCATCAATTTGGAGGTGCCCCATTGCAGGAAAGGTATGCGCAATATTGCTTCACAGTTTTTGTTGGTAACAAGCGGAATTGTACCTTTGTCTCTAAAACGCAAAGAATACAGTATAAGTTTCTGTACAATTAGGGGTTGCCTCTTCCCTTCCAATCATGTGTTCATATTTATCCCAGTAGCCCATATTTCCTACCATGGAGTATCGGTGCTGGTGTTTAACCCCATCCCTTGGGACTCATTTTCTCTTTTGTCAACAAGGTGAATAGCCATGCACTGGAATTCCATATTGGGTGTTCATTTGTCATTGAGAGAGGTTGCCTCAAATATGTTAAGGGCCACCCATGGACCACAGACTGTGGGAGCAGACATATTTTTTCACTGGTGCAGTGGTTTTGCTACTGCTAAGTCTCAGGGCTAAACAGTGTCCTCCCCTATAGTGCCTCTTCTGGCATTTGTATAGCTTGTTTTGAATGTCGCTTAGTTTGGTAAAAAGGTAGTGCTGTGGGGATGTTCTCACACCGGGTGATGTATACTGCTGCTCAATGTGATTCTACTTTATTGGGTTGTAGCTAGGCTCCAATCCTACATAGGCAGAGGTGGATGAGACATTTTGCTTTTTCGTGAGCAATCTCCTGGGATAAGTATAGCCTGTCTGCACCTATGGTGTGTGGTATCAGCAAACATTTGTAACACAACCTGTTCGTGGTTTGGGTGCCCACGGTGCTCATGTGCTGATACCAGGTGTTGTGTAGGAGAGCACTGTGTAGTCGATGAGGAATGCTAGTATTTGGTTTAGGTTAAGTCTAAGTGAGGTGGGAGAGGTCCCTATGCAAGCACCGCAAGAATGTCAAGGAAGGTTCAATAACATTAGGTGGATTTCTAGCTTCAGAGGGGCATGAGAGCACCCATGCTAGACTGAAAGTGTTCAACAATACATAAATATATAACTTTGGAAACATTTGTTGGTCTTAGGATGATCTCCAGGGGAGATGTATTTCATCTGGGCACCTTGGGGTGGCTTGGCTTGGTGCAGTGAAAAAAAGAGTCTGTTTTTTTAAAAAAGGTGTCTGTAAAGGCTGCTTGCAGTCTGTGTTCTTGAGCAATTGGACCTCAATGAATTTGTGTTGAGAGATCCGACTGAGGGTGTAGCGGGCAGCTGCAATGATTGTGCACATGTGGCACTGTTGCTGGCCTGTTGGAAGAGAGCTGTGGGTTGTAGATTAGCTTGCAAAAAACACATTTCGTTGTACAGTTTTCAGAAAATTCCTGGGGCATGTTATTTAGCTTCAATATTCCCAAAACCTTTCAGTGGGGTACAGGAAGTAGGTTGCAGTACGTTTAAGGGAATGGTAAAGTTAGGTCCTCTTTCTGTTATTTTGTGGGTACTTTGCACTCCCTCGCTATTGCCAGGCAGTGTACTTTACTCTGTGGGCTGCTTCCTTTAAATGTATGTATGTGTGTCATTTTATCGGTGCAGGGATATCTTTTTCATTTGTACGTGTTTCATGCAATCTGAAGAGAAGTGGCTGTGTAATGATTTTGAGCGTCCTTCTGGGTAACGGCTATTTTTATGTTGTCACGTGCATCTCCCTCTGGTCTCTACATGTAGTGAGTCAGGAGGTTCCCCTTAATGGAGTTGGGTGATTGATTAGCAACCTTATTATGTATGGTTCAGGCTTTCTGGGCTACTTTTACGCTTGTTTGTGCAGGTTCCGTTGGGTGTTTACCTGTACTTTTGGGTGATGCTGCTATTAATGTAGTGTACTAAAGGTTGTAGGAGAGTTCTTTGTGGCTACTTTGTGGCTCTGCTGGGGAGTTACTGAAATTGTGCTTATTTGTTTGTTTTTCAACGAGAGTAAACTAGGATTCCTAACTTTAGTACACCTAAATCCCCTTTGAGAATGCCAACATTTGTAAAGGTAAACAGTCTGACCCAATCTGGTTCTGGGTCATATAGAATATAAGATTGGAATGTAAATAGCAAAAGGATGTTTTCCTTTATCAGACTATTAGAATAATTTGTAATGTAGTGAAAAACTTTGTCTTTATTATTTACTTTTTGTAGTAGTTTTTGACACTGGGACCTTCATGTGTGAGAGTGTGGATAGTGATAGTGTGTTATGTATGTTTGGCCAGGAATGTGTGAAATGTATAGCGTGTCATAAATAATTCTCTTGTTTAGTTATAATTGCATTTTCTGATGTATGTATATATATGTATATAATCTGTTTGTTTCATTGGTATTTCCATGCACAAATAATTATGTGTAAAAATTCAGTGATGTGTAAAAAAGAGTAATAAAATTGTATTTTGGCAAATTTAAAAGCAGGTTATTATGTTATGTTCATAACAACCATTTTCTTCCCCTAAAAAATAGTAGGATAAGTTTTCTTCTTTAATATTACGAGTGGATCTGCATGCCCGCCTATTCCTATGACCTGGACAGACCATCATCTGGTAATATTGTCAATTTCTTGCAATTCTATCCCAGCTTTGGTGCCCACCCCGCAAGTTCAAAAACGTCCATGGAGAAAACTCCGCCTAGAGGACCTGCATAACCTCCTGGTGTTAAATCCCCCTCCCTCAAGTGATGACCTTGACGTAGGGTATGACCAGTTTTGCCTCTGGATTACCCAGGCACTAGACACCCTGATCCCTGCTAGATGGATCAAGGCTCGCGCCCATGCGGCTAGTCCCTGGTATAATTCAGAACTAGCCATTCTGAAAAAGGAATGCAAAAAGGCGGAGAGAGGTTGGAGAAAAAATTATGATGCCAATCTCAAACAGAAATATGTTCTACTCCAGAAAACCTATCACCGAAAGGTTTGCAGAACAAGAGCGGCATACTATGCCGACGAAATCAACAGTAGTTCCAATACCTCTAAATCTGTTTTTAAAATCTTGAAAGACCTTACCGCGAAAAAAACTGCTATCACTGCCACTACCTCCCCTGACCTTTGAAACAATATGGCGAATTTTTTTACCAATAAGATTAGGAAAATTTATGACACCTTTCCAAACTGTCCGCAGCTTTCTGTCACGCTGGACCCCACCAGACCTTCTCTCTCCTCTCTTCCAACACTTGAGCGAGAGAGTTTTCAAAAAATTTGTAAAAAAATCAAATCTGGTTCCCCGGCGGATCCTTTAAAACCTGAGACTTTCTGTGAAGCCCACGAACTTGTCACAGAACCTATACGAGACATTATTAACCTGTCTCTCTCTACCGCCAGAATTCCCTCTAAATGGAAGCAGGCATGGGTATCTCCCATCTTAAAAAAAGCCACAATAGACCCCACACTTCCGGAAAATTTTAGGCCCATCTCCCTGCTTCCCTGGCCAGCCAAAATTATCGAGGCACACGTTAACACCATTCTGACCAACTTCCTCCTAACCAACAACATCCTGGATAACTCCCAACACGGGTTTAGAGCTGGTCACAGCACCGAGACAGCCTTGCTCAGTGTAACAGAGGACCTCCGTACCATTCTTGACACCGGCGGAACGGCAGCACTGGTCCTGTTGGACCTCAGTGCTGCCTTCGACACGGTGCCGCACGAGGTCCTTCTGATGAGACTGGAGGAAATTGGAATCACAGGGACAGCCCTAGGATGGTTTAGAGACTTTCTTTCCAACAGGTCCTTCAAAGTCTCCACCCCCCCTTACATCTGTAAGGAGCATAACATCGGACAGGGAGTGCCGCAGGGTTCTTCCCTGAGCCCCACCCTGTTCAATGTCTATGTCCGCCCTCTTGCAGAGGTGGTTAGAAGGAGCGGACTGGCATTGGTGTCCTACGCTGACGACACCCAGTTGGTGGTGGCTCTTAATGACAACAGTGGTCTGGAGGCTCATCACTTCAAACAGACACTTACTGACATCACCAACTGGATGACGGCGAATTTCCTCCAACTTAACGCGGGGAAAACAGAGATACTGCTCCTGGGGAAAAACACCGCATCCTGGGGAGATAGCTGGTGGCCTGAAGCACTAGGCCAACCTCCTAAGCCAAAGGAATGCGTTAAAAATCTGGGAGTCTGGGTGGACTCGGCACTGAAGTTCACTCACCATACTAAAAAGGTGGCTGCCACCTGCTTCGGCATTTTACGCAACCTCAGACCTATTTGAGGTTCTTCGACTGCCGCACCCGCCAGTTAATTGTCCAGGCGACCATCCTTTCAAGACTGGACTATGCCAGCTCTCTTTTATTGGGGGCTAACCTTGCCGAAACCACCAGATTACAGAGAGTCCAGAATGCGGCTGCCAGGGCGCTGGTAGGCCTCCCTCGCCACTCTTCGGTGGCCGGAGCCTTGAAAAAACTGCATTGGCTCCCAGTGGGCAAAAGGATCCAGTTCAAGGCACTTTGTTTAGCCTTTAAAATCCTTAAAACCGCCTCTCCCCCAATGCTGTGCCCCCTCCTGTCGGAGTACATTCCTAGGAGGTCGCTTCGCTCAGAGGGACAACATCTCGCGAACATCCCTCTTACCAAACTGGCCAGAATAGGCGGCCGATCCTTTAGCTTCCTAGCTGCCAAGCTATGGAACAGTCTTCCGGAAACAATCCGTGGCATGCAGGACCTTTTGGCTTTCAGAAAGGCCATCAAAACTCACCTCTTTCAGTAATTGCTTCTTTTTCTCTGTGCCTCTAACTCTCTGCATTTAGTCTTCTCGCAGCGCCGGGACGCCCCTTGGCTGGGGCAGCCGCGCGCTATACAAATTACTATAACATAACATAACATGTTCTCAGCGCTGGCACCGGTGTTGTTTGTTTAGTTTAGGCTGACTCAGCCTCGCTGTGTAAAGAGTCACGACCCTTAGTGTTGTCTAACATTTGTAAAGGTAGCATTTTTCTTAGTTTAGGAGTAGTAAAGTTAGGATTCCTAACTTTACTACTCCTAAATGCCTTTTGTGAATACCGAAAGTCGTTAAGTTAGGATTTAGTCTCAGATTACTTTTGTGAATCGGGGCCTCTGCCTCTCGAACATTCTTTGTGGACATTTGGAGCATGTGCCCCTCATTCTGCTGGGTCTTGATGGCCGTTGAACTTCGGGGGAGCCTGGCTTCAGATTGTGAATGGTCCCTCCTCACCTGGGCTGCTTGGTCTGATAGTTTCCCACTCATGAGTCTGGTGGCTTGCTGCCCGGTGGGGTACCCACTGGCCCCCTCAAACAGTAGACTGGTATAACCCAGTGCAGGGTTGGCTGGGATGGCAGGCATCAGAGAGAGCACCCCCTGCTAGTTTTGGTGGGGGAGGCACTGACGCCTTGCTTACGTGTTCATGGACAACTTTTCAGGATGGGACCACCTCAAAGATGGTGCATAGTTCTAGTAGGGTCTCTCGATTAGCCCTCTTTTGACCCACATATCTTGTCTGTATGTGTTCTTGTGTGTTCTATTATGCTGGTACCGATGTTCCCCCTCTGGCCAGGGAAATGAGTATGCCTTGGAATGTGTGTGTCACTTAAGGTAGTGTTTCTCTAGCTTTTCTTAGTCTCTGTCGGGAATCAAGTTTGCGTTTGGACTAATGGTGACTCCATGATGAGTTAGAAAACTTTTTAAGGAGTTTTTAAACTTCTGACTTTCTTGACTTCACATGATTCCAGCTTTTACTCTGATTGTGGGGGAATTGTGTACATTGGCATGTGAAGGCAACAACTACTGGTTATGAGCTCTATTAAGAAAAACAATGCATTATATAAAAATCCTTAACAGTTGACAAAGACTATGCAATGAAATAATAACACCCTGCAATGGTTAGTTCAGAGCAATACAAGTTGCTTTTTGGAAGCAAAATAATAAATATTACTGACTTCTGGGAAAATATGGTTACTATTTCATTGATGCACAAACTTACTAAAAGGACATAACAGAAAAAAATACAATGGCAAGATCTAACAGCATCACAACATTAGCAATGCGTACATTGAAAATTTTAATGAAAATAGAAGAGAAAAAATTGACATAAAACATATAATTTTGTCCCAAAATTCTTAGCCCGCTCCTAGAGCCTACTGCCCAGTGAAGAGGGTATATCCTACGCACTACACGTAGCTAAGTGAGCCAGATAGTCTGTCAGTATCGGCTAGGGGACAAAAATAGCAATGATTTGTGCAGAAACAAAAGAACAACCTGAAAATGATCAGCACTTCCTGGCAAGACACAAAATACACCTTAGTCACCAAGTCGAAAATACACCCTATAACACATCCAGTGTTATTTCAAGTTTCTATGTGATGCCCAGCAATCCAAGCACAACATAAACACTTCTTTCAGACACTGTCAGTGTTAAGAAACCAACAGTCCCTAAGAAAACTACTTCATACTAAAAAATAAAAACAAGCTGGTCCCCCTAGATCAAACCCAGGAGCTATGCATACCATATGTGTAATGCCCAGTTTTCCTAGCAAAAAAAAAAAAGCGACCCTATATCACACCCAGGGACTCTGCATACCATCTGTGTAATAACCAGCAGTCCAAGCGAACTAAACTATAAACTCACTTCACCTTTTGTAGTGTGCTGACTAGGGAATTCTAGTTTGACACACACCATATGCTGGGACTAAGGACCAGATGTAGTCAAGGCAGTAAACTCCACTGTGATCATGAAGCTTGCGGAATTCGGGCACTTTGCGCTTCATGTAGCAGTGCAGAGTTCCCTAATTCTGCCTTCCTAGGCACGAAGTGGAGTTTTATTTTGTTGCATGCTGGAGATTTGTTGTGGTGCTCGCACAATAATCTCGGACCACTAGTGGGCTTGTGCAATACTTCAGGTTCACTTGCATAGCTTCCAGCAGTGATGGCACCAATGTAGTGCCAATCGCCAAAACAAAAATCAAGCAGCTTTTGCACTCGAGAAGCAGCTGAGAGGCTCTTCGAATGGATTTTCTACTGCCATGAGCCATTGGAGTTATTGTTTATTGTGAGAGAAGCTGTTTTTCCCCTTTTCTTCCATCAGAAAGGAAGAGCCCCAGAGACTCCAACTTCCTCCTACTGTCCAGCAGGCTCCTTCCAGTGCTTTGTCTATCTCACGGTCAATTTTCAAAAGCTGAAAGGATCACTCTCCTTATATTCTGCATATATACCATTGGATATAAGGACTTTGTATTTGCGCTTTCACAAGTAAGCTTAAAACTGTTGTAGAGGTGTGTTGCTTGTTTGATTGGGAGCATGCACCAGGATTTATTTGTACTTTTATTTGATTTTTATAAAAAAGTGGGGTGGGTGTCCTGCAGTTTCACTAGGGGCCTAGTTGTTTTTTGGCATGTCACTTGTCTTTGTTTGTAAAGGAAAAATCGTGCATAGTTTAGTACATTTTCTCAATGTTTTTTAATAAATGTGTAGTTTATTCATTTAATTTGCTATGTGGCCTAGTCTGCCAATGACAACAACAAAATATAAGGGGATTCCCCGAGGGGTTCTTTTTGTAGGATACTGGCAGGAAAAAAAGGGGGAAGAACAGTGTAATAGAAAGCAAGCACTACCCTGCCAGGGTATAATTACGTGGTCCCATCAACGAGATCCAAAGGGTGAGGGAGGGGGTGACATAAGTCAACGCTTCAGAGCCAACAAAACATCATACAAATTCAGAGCAATTTGTTGAGAAAATAGAAAAGTTTTTTATTTTTTAAAATAACAATTCATGAGTGGAGTCCATAGGAGAACTCTAAAACATACATACAAACACAGGAAGAAATGTTTTTCTCTTAGGGCTTAATAAGTGTCATCATTAAAAATTAATACAGAGAAAAGTGTTTATTAACGTCCCACACACTCCCACAGTCATTCACTAAACATACATAGACATCTCAATCTCACTCACTATAGAAATAATGCAGTCATACACATACAAGCGTAGAAAGACCTAGGGGCCTGCAACACCACAATCAATAGTTGCTAGGACTTGAAAAACAACATGGAGGCAGTTAAAGATGAGGAGCAGTAAGTTGTGACACTCTACACTAAGGGTTATCCATGTAGATCACGCCAAAGTGTGTTTCAATGCAAGGCCAGTTTGGGCTGCATCTTCATCAGGGCATTGGAGATCAGGGAGGGGGACATACACACTCTGGATAAAAAAGAGGTCTGTTATGTGCGGATCACATAGTTGAATACACATTTAATACATGCAATAAAGATAGATTGTCGTGTTTTATCCAGGACCCCGATCAAGATTGTGACCTTATGCCCCTATACGGCTATAATCAATCCATACCCCTATAACGGCATAAACGATCAGAGACATATTTCAGAAACTCGTCTCTGCAGCTCATTACAGTATATGACACGGCAGAAGCCACTATCTTAGATTCCTAGATTACACACCAAGTTCTTTCAACAGATAAAACCCCCAGCAACCTAGGAAAGCCCCGCTTGCTTTGTTTTCATTAGTAATAGAACTCTAATGAGCACTGTAAGAACGATCAGTTCTTAGTGACATCTTTATTGACGTCTTATGTCCAAAAACTTACGTCAAATAAGGCACCTTCCAGGTATAAATAATACCAACGTTGCCTTAAGCAAATGCGATGGTGGTGGTGAATACAGCAGCAGAACAGCTGTCCCTTGCAGAGCCCAGCAGATGCGAGAAGCCCACGGACGCTGCCCCTCCTCCTCCTTGACGCGCCGAGAAAGACGCTGTCTTTGCTCCTGCCGAGAAAATCCAGCTCAGGCGTTTCCAGCCTACCCTCGCGGGTAACTGGAATATCGAGTCCTGAGGGGAGATACCAGATCTCCAACATTCTATTCCAGAGGTACGGTGTTGACTAAACCCTTAGAGAGAATTCTTGAAGCAAACCCTTGGCAAAACCAACTTAACTTAAACTGCTACTTACTTACTCCCTCCCATGTATTAGGCTTAGGTCAGGTACACCGGGGTAGGCGTAGTTAGAAGCACCAGTTGAGGACGTTAGCTAAATGTATATATGAATGTATATATTTTATTCATTTTAACTATCGTATGGCTAAAAAAACATATCAATGCTTTTACAGTATTATTTCACAATACTCCTTTTACTGTACGCACTTTTTATAATAACAAGTCTTGCAATTGTGGCAATTCATTTCTCTTGCATGAGAAGAAAGACTGTTCAATAAATAATACCTTTTATTGAAAACGCCTGTCTCTCTAGTCTCTGCATACTAGTGAAAGTAATCTGCACAACTGACTGAGTGAAATAGCTGTCTATTGTTTCACACGACTCTAGAGATTGACTCTTATTCTGAGGAGCAAAGTTGTCATGTTTATGCGGTTGTTGGAAAACTGAATCCCTTCTTGTCTGAGCCAGGGAAGCTGATCACTTCCTATTCAGTCAAGAAAGTTTCCAGTGACCTCTGAGCTAGTTGGTACAAACCCAATTAAGTCTAACATAGACAGTAGAGACCTGGAAGACCGCACTTCTACGTCTACACTGCTGTTTATGTTATTCCAATGCGCAGGGCCTATAGGGAAAATAGGAACTACACTGCATGGCACCCAACGTTTGGTAAGGCGATAAAACTAACGCAAGACGTTAGAGTAACTCAGTCGTGCTTTTTCACACAGACCCTTTCTCCCGTAAATACTCCAATAGACATCTGGAGTGGATGAAAGGTTAAAATCCGCCCGAACTTAGTAGGAAGCGATTCCTATGTAAAGCTATGGTTTATTTAATGTTGAAGGATACAGTGTTACAAAATATTGTGCACCTAATCTTTGTCTCCTTGCAACCTGATCTGCAACAAATGACCTACCTGACAGTAAAATGCCAGGAGAAGGCGGGAACAACGGAACCGTTGAAGCCGCAGTAAATGGGATTCAGCAGGGTCCCAATGAAACAGGAATTAATGAACCGGGTGCAATAATCATCCCGGTCAACATAAGAAAAACTATAACGTTAAAACGTATGGAAAACGGACTGACCACACAAGGTGGCACAGTCGTCTTCGTGATAGAGGCACACGAATATCGGCAGACAGAGGTAATCTATTCTTGGATAAAATTTCCAGCGGCAAATGCTGCAACACACGAGTTCCACTATTACAAAATAGAGGATCCACCGGAAGAGTATGCTCCTTTTGAGGAGATAGAAATCACATTAAAATACCAAGAGCATCTGCTCTGGTTTAAAGGCGCCCTAAAACACAATGATCATATTACCAGGCTCGGTCCACTAGGTAGACCAGGAACAACGTGGCCGGTTCTAGCCAGCTACACACCACATCCGGACATTTATAAAATATCAAAAGAAGAACTTTTAGCACAGCTAAAAACATTAATTAAAATACATAGACAATTAGTCCAATATGTAATGCGGACTGCAACAGTCCAAACAGCTGTTAATGTTCCACAGCTGACCCCTCATCAGGGGAACACAAATAAAATTACACCACAGAACATACAATCATGTCTTGGTAAAACACCCATAAAATGGGAACAAATTCCTTTCTGGTTAGTGCAGAAAATTACTCAAATAGAGGCAGTATTTCTGAATACTACCCCTATTGAGAAACACAGAATTCTGACTATCTGCCTTCCAATGGGGGTCGCACCACACGTGGAGGACTGTGACACTTGGGGTACAGTTTTTGCTTCCATTTACACAAAAACCTGCACTGGCCCTAAATATCTCACCAGGCGCTACCCCCACTACAACCCCCCCAGAACTCTACGATCCTCTCAAAACAATCAAATAAAGATAGCTAGGTTCATCCTCAAAACTAAAGGGGGCAAAACCTTGACTTATCTGTCCTCCAGAGCCTGGAACTCCATGCCTAAAAATCTCAGGTCCCTAACTCTTGAATCCCAGTTCAGGAAGCAACTGAAAACCTGGATTTTTAATCTTCCAGACGATTATGTCATGGCCGCCATCTAATTCTGCTTACGTAACTGACTGCATACCTCCAGAATCAGCGCCAGGATGCTCCTTTCGGAGCGACCATTGCGCTCTACAAATACAATTACAAATTACAAATTACAAATTACAAACACATGGTGTTCCGTCTATGGCGGTAATACCAGATGTGCTAAAACAGATTCAGAATGAATACGGTCCAGAACCTGCTTTAACTCTTGATATGAAATCACTGAAAGACTTCAAGCAGGTCTTGGCTATATTATTAGCCAATATAAAAGGAGAAGCAGCATCTGTGGCGATCCGCCAGAAATTGAAGGAAACAGATATAACAGATCAACCAATTGAGCTTGCCAGAATTGTAGAAATATGCTATGAAGAATTAGGTAGAGATAGCTTGGGTGGGAAACCGGTAAAACCCCAACTACTCGAAAATCCTGAAAAATTATTTATTAAAAATAATTCAAAAACTCCTAAAAAGAGCTGGGATGGAAATAAACAATCCACTCCCAAAGAAAAAGTTTTCCAGTCCAAATGAAGGTCTCCTCGACGTAGGGAAAGGACTCCGACTCGAGAACACCAGTCTCCCCAGAGGGAGCACTCTGAGAAAAGATATAACCTTAGAAATAGGGATAACTTGAAGAAGCCTGATAGATATCAAAGTATTGATACACGTCCCTCTCGATCTTTTTCGCAGAAATCGGAAAGAAGAGGATGGTCAGACCCAGGAGAGCACACCAAGTCCAAAGACAAGAAACCTGCTCAAAGTAATAAATCACAATTTCCAAGAAAGAAGGTAGCCAGTATTAGAGTAATCGAACATGCCGAGAATACTGAGGACACAGCTGAAAAACGGGGAGTGGGCACAGACAATGCTAGACAGTGCAGCAGAAATCACCATAGCTCGCAAGATCCTGATGAGTCATCTGGATACAGTGGACACGAATGAATACATTCAAGTAGAAACTGCCGACACCAGAGTTAGCGAACCTCATAAGATATACGAAATCACACTGCGTATAGAGGGAGATAAGACTAGGAAAATACGGGGTTTATTTTGGGATAAACTCTCAAAAGGCTATGACATCCTGTTAGCTGAAAAAGATTGGCCCCCGGAGTTTGTCAGGGAGTGCCCTCGTGGCAAAGAAATGATTACGCCTGCATTCTCGAATCACATTTTGATTTACACTAAATATATGTATGCGAAGAAATGGGCAGTAGCCCAGGCACCAGCATTATACAAGAATCATGTAGGATGGGATGATGACTCTCCTCCTCACAAAATCCAGTTAAAAAGTCAACCGACTGCACAAAGGCAGTATCCAATTAAGCAAGAAGCTAAAAAAAAGGTCAGGGAGATTTTAGATCAACTTGAATACCAGGGGGTGATTGAAACATGCACCTCTCAAATGAACAATCCTTTGTTTCCTGTCTCCAAACCGGACGATTCATATCGTCTAGTCTTGGACTACAGACACCTTAACTCATGTTGCAAAACATTTGCATTACAAAATTCGCATAGTGCTGCACTAATGAATAACATAGTTCGCAAAAAATACAAAACAACATTAGACATATCTAATGGGTTCTTTTGTCAAAATATTGCACCAGAAAGCAGGTATTGACCGCTTTCTGATTAATGGGGTCACAGAAAAATTTCTGTAGGCTCCCACAGGGATTCAAAAACAGCCCAGGACTATTCTCAGCCAGAGTAACAGAGTTATTACAAATATATGATGATGAGGCATTATCTTACGTCGATGACATCTATCTAACAGACGACGACTTGGATACTCACTTGAAAAGGGTGAACACCATAATACTTGGGTTCGCTGCAGAGGGTTACAAATTCAACTTTAAAAAGTGAAGAATTGCCCATCTTATTTTTAGGATACGAATTATCAAGTGAAGGGAAAAGCCTAGCGGACAACTTTTTAGAGAAGTGCACTGTACTCCAAGCACCAAAAACGCTGAAGAACTTACAATCGATTCTAGGCTTCCTGAATTTCGGAAGAACTTACATTCTAAACTACGCAGAGAGGGTTAAACCTCTCTACGAATTATTTAAACCTGATTTTAAACCAATCAACTGGACTCAAAAACACACAGAAATTTTGAGATCACTGCAAAAAGACATGTTAGCAAAAACAAAATTAGATACACGTGACAATACACGCTATCTTGTAATCCGAGTCATCCCAGGAAGATGCGGATTCACGTACCTGACCTCTAATGAGGGAGAAACGGTACCAATAGCTTACAAATCACATTTGTACACACAAGCAGAAAAAACATTCAGTCTCACAGAAAATACTGTGAAAGCAGTGCTAACTGCAATAGCGAATGAACGAGAACTAGCACAAGGCAAAAGGATCACTGTTCTCACAGCAGAATCCACCTTCGAGGCACTATTCAGCCCAGTAAATCTGCCTACAGTGTCACTGGATCCTAAATGGATACAGCTGGAAAATTCTCTTGCTGCAGAAGACGTGAAATACTATTTCGCCCTGCATATGAAAAAACTGAATGATTTAACTTATGAAAAAGAATATCCTCTGCCAATCGAAATTCTTCCTCTCCAACAGTACTCCTGTATAATCTATACAGACAGATTTGTACAGCATTACAATGTAGAAAATAAATCCTACGATGCAGCCTGCGCGATTGTTAAAGGTCGCTGGCTCTGCTGTAAATTCAGACCAAATATAACAAAAACTGAATCACTGAGAAACTGTTCGGCTCAGCGAGCTGAAATCAGATCTTTAAAGATGGCGCTTGAAAATGCAGAACGTGAATTCCCGACACTAATCGTGTGCGAGTCGCATTTTTGCATCCACTCTTACAATAATGAGTTGCAGAGTTGGGTTCAAAATGATTACAAAGATGACACAGGTGCCACAATCAAGCATAAAATGCTTTGGAAACAGGTAGTTCTTTTACAGAAAGGACTACAAAAGACTCACGTGATACACACTCTGAGTCATCAACGTGATGGGGTTCACGTTGCAGGGAATTCATTGGCTAACACAGCCATAGCAGAAGCAACTAAACCGGCTTCCGTAGCCACAAAAAAGCGTTCAGAAAAATACATAGACGGGGAAACCATGCTGGCAGTAAAAACGTCCTTAAAAGGCGACTCTGCAGCACTACCCGTGAACTATCCACTCAATTATGCATACGTAATTGATGTAAACTCCGTTCCTTTTGCTCGAATCCCTGGAGTGGGGGATAGGGTAATTCCAAACATGAACCAGAGAAAGTTATTAGTAGCAGACGCACACATGGGTGAAGGTCCAAGGCAAAAACAGATGAAGGAATCTCTGACTGAATTACAATCCGAGTACTGGTGGCCGGGGATGAGCGTGCAACATCAAATATTTGCCACCTCTACCCTTCCATGATCCCCTTATATAAAAAATACCTCTTTGTCACCCATAGGACCTGTTTATACCTGAAGCTACATCGGCTCATACTCATATAGACCCGTGAGGATCTCCTACCTGCAGGAACCCTACCTGATTAAATGAAGAATATATGATGACTAGGCTCCTCAGTGAGAAAAGTGGTAAGATTATCCTTTCCCTGTTAATCCACTTTGACAGGCCATTATGAGTTTTATCCTTCTCCATGGGCATCCTGAGGGCTCCCTGTTGATATTAAGATCGAACCCCATGACCTCCAGCCACATCTGTGAAACCCCAAAGTTGTCCTTACCCTTTAATTGTAAATACTTTGATGCTCTAGTAATTGTATGTTCTGAATGCCTGCTTGGTTGGTCTCTGCTGGTTCTGGGCTTATCCGTAGTTGCCCTTAGTGTCCCTCCCATTGAGGAGGAATAGTAAGAATTCTTACGCCGTGAGTGACAACGCCTTCGGAGCCTTGATACACATTTCAAATGAGTCTATCATCTTAAATCGCTTTGCAATATATATATATATGCTTCATGAAATTATATAATTTTTGCTCATTGAAATATGTCTAAATCTATCTTTATTGCATGTATTAAATGTGTATTCAACTATGTGATCCGCACATAACAGACCTCTTTTTTATCCAGAGTGTGTATGTCCCCCTCCCTGATCTCCAATGCCCTGATGAAGATGCAGCCCAAATTGGCCTTGCATTGAAACGCACGTTGGCGTGATCTACATGGATGGCCCTTAGTGTAGAGTGTCACAACTTACTGCTCCTCATCTTTAACTGCCTCCATGTTGTTTTTCAAGTCCTAGCAACTATTGATTGTGGTGTTGCAGGCCCCTAGGTCTTTCTACGCTTGTATGTGTATGACTGCATTATTTCTATAGTGAGTGAGATTGAGATGTGTATGTATGTTTAGTGAATGACTGTGGGAGTGTGTGGGACGTTAATAAACACTTTTCTCTGTATTATTTTTTAATGATGACACTTATTAAGCCCTAAGAGAAAAACATTTCTTCCTGTGTTTGTATGTATGCTTTAGAGTTCTCCTATGGACTCCACTCATGAATTGTTATTTTAAAAAATAAAAAACTTTTCTATTTTCTCAACAAATTGCTCTGAATTTGTATGATGTTTCGTTGGCTCAGAAGCGTTGACTTATGTCACCCCCTCCCTCGCCCTTTGGATCTCGTTGATGGGACCACGTAATTATACCCTGGCAGGGTAGTTCTTGCTTTCTATTACACTAGTCTGCCAATGAACCCGCCAGCCAGAAGGCCCCACCCTAATCATGGGTGCATGAAACAACTGTTTCTGTGGTGTCTGTTGATTTGAACCATCATTTAGTCCATTGATAGCATTGATTTCAGTTATAAAATGTATTTTTCTGTGGTTTTTCAAATTTTTGAGGAGTTTCAAGTTTTTCTTTTCTGCAAAACTGTGTATAGGTGAGGTAAAATATTTGATGCCTTTGGAGGATGTGTGTTGTTTTAAAAGGTTTGAGGACTGCTAATTTTCATTTTTGGCATTGTTGAATTAATGCTAATTTCTCCTGTGTTGCCATGCCACCTTTGTCTGGCCAGTGTGTGGATGTATTTTCCATAGACCACCATTTGTCTTTGTTCTCAATGCCATGTGGCCAGGGACCATTTTTTATATAGTAAGTGTCCAAAGCCCTATATATGTTCTTTGTTTTCCATGCCTCCTGCTTGTTGTTGTGACCATGTGGCTGAGGGACATTTTCTGAATCTAGCCAGTGTGCTTTTGCCATGGCATGCATGTCTCCCTTTTTGTGGCCATGCCTCCTTGATGGTTCACGGAAAAATCCAAACTGCTAGAAGTTGAACTCACAAATGCAGCAACTAACCTCATGACCCTTCCTCCACCTAAAATTGAGGCCAATGTCCCAACAGAGGGTCTCCAAACAAAAAACAAGGCAAAATGGGATACATTTGAATTATACGACCAGGGAAAGATCGCCAAAACGCTGGCGGAACTCAGACCGAACAACCACTATCAAGACCCTCTACCGGGAAAGTGTGTAAGAGAAATCAGCCACACTCTAGTTCCAATCTGGACCGAGATAATAAATGCCTCACTTGCACAAGGGACTCTCCCTGACTGCCTAAAATCAGGGCAGGTAGTGCCCATCATCAAAAAACCGACAGCTGAAGCAACAGACCCGAACAACTATCGACCAGTGACCAACATCCCTCTACTGGCCAAACTCATTGAGAAATGCGTGCAGGGCCAACTAAACCAACATATCGCTAAATTCTCGCTACTTGATGATTGCCAATCAGGATTCAGAACAGGACACAGTACTGAACCTCCGATCCTGCATATTGTCGATGACGCCCTACAAGCCCTAGACCGAAACCAAACATGCCTACTGATCCTCCTAGACCTGTCATCAGCATTTGACACAGTAAAGCACGAAGTACTAATGACCAGGCTACAAGACAGGATGGGTCTGTCCGGAAACGTACTGAAATGGTTCAATTCCTTCCTACAGAACAGGACTCAGCGATTCCTGGTTAATCAAGCAATCTCTTCCCCGAGCCCCAATGCAATCAGGGTCCCACAAGGCTCAACGTTATCCCCAGATCTATTCAACTTGTATGTAGAACCTCTCACGGAGATTCTTCAAAAATCACAGATATCCTATCATATGTATGCAGACGACACGCAATTATACATAAAGATCTCCTCCCTTGAGGACATTGACCTAATGAACAAGACACTAAAGAAAGCTTTGCGATGGTTAACAATGAACCATCTGAAACTAAATGCCCAGAAAACAGAATTCCTGCTAATTTCACCGACAAGGAGCCAATCTGAAGTTAAGGAATGGACTAAACTGGTGACGGTGCTAAATTGCACCGCGACCCTAGTTAACTCAGCCAAATCACTAGGAATTACACTAGATGAAAACCTCGACATGAAAGACCATATTAATTCAATGGCCAAGAGCGCCCGCTTCCACTTGAATTACTTAAGAAAACTGAAACCCTTTATCTCAGAGACGGACCTAAAACTGGCTATCCAATCACTAGTTATCTCGTGGATCGAATACGGCTGCACCACACTAGCGGGCCTACCGAAAACATCCACAGCACCATTAAAAGCCTGCCTCAACGCAGCGGCAAGACTCATTACGGGAACGAAGAAATTCGATCATATATCTCCTCACCTGAAAGCACTAAACTGGCTGCCTTACGAGGCCAGAATTCAAATGAAGATGGCCTGTATTACACATAAAGCGGTTCACTACAACACGCCTAGATACCTAGCCAAGAAACTTAAGCTATCAGGAGGTAACAGAACAACTAGAAGTGCAAAAGAGTTGCTATTGCGACCAGCCTTTTTCCACAAGAAAAAGACCTACAACCGAGCATTCTCTGGAGCTGCCCTCAGAATCTGGAACTCACTCCCGCCAAACATCAGGAAGATCCAAAATACTGTAACATTCAAACGAGAACTTAAGAACCACTTGATGAGTAAATACCCGACATAGAGAAACCTACGGATTACTGAGATGACCATTTACGCTAACAGAGGATTGTCCTCCTTATGAAAATTGGAAGATCAATACCTGACAATTGACTGTTGCCATGTTCAAGCCGAGGCTAGACACGTTACTGCTACCTCATATACCTGTAAACTTATAATCTATATCTCACAGACAAAACTATATAACCTCTACCTCACTCTATTTATTCATCCTTATTATTCTTTATATGCACTGGAATGCCATATAACCCTTCCTCACCGAGCTTGGTTTGATACCATGACACTAGCCAAGCCTTACTAGCCATCTAAGGCTTATTGCACAGACATTAGGAATTTAGGAATTTATATATCTAATTCACGTCCATACATTTTATTGCCTTCTACCTCATATCTATTTTTGTTGTTATTACTGCTATTATAATGTATATATGTTTGACATTAGGAATTTATATATCGAATTACGTCCATACACTATACTGCCTCTACCTCATATCTATTTTTGGTGTTTTTACTGCTATGATAATGTTATTTGTCATTCTTTCCCTGTTAAGCGCTCTGATACCCACGGGTCTTGTCCGCGCTATACAAAACACTATAAATAAAAAAAAAATAAAAAAAAAAAATGTTGCAGGGAGTCTGCGGAGTCACTGAACTATGCTTGGAATCATGGAAACTTAGTAGGCAGTGACTGAGTGATCCTACCACCTGAGTACCCATGAGCCTACTCACTCACAGAGGAACAAATGATTAGACACCCCAGAACCCAACACTCCCTCTCCTTCTACAGAAGCAAAATCATTATCTATTAGAAGATCTCTTGAGATTAGCAGAAGGCCGCGGTACCTCAGTATATATAGATGGAAGATTTATATCACAGGTGCTGTCATGCTCCCTACCCTGTAAAGATCCCTCTCCAAGTGTGTGTGTTACATATCTGTGGATACCTTTATGACAAAAGTTGATATTTCCAAACAACAACTGTATCTGCTTTTTTTGTCTAGGTGCTAGGTTTGACCTGAACAAAATAACAAGGGGCATTGTTGTTTGCCCTTGTCTGCAGTGTTCAAACTAAAACCCATGAAAGAACAGAACGCAAAAACACCAGCATGTTCTGTGTGAAATTTGCAGTGTGGCCCAAAGAAAAATACATTTGTGTAGTAACGTGCGCAAAGCAGAAGACAGTCTGCAATGGGCTCATGCTAACATAGGGAAAATGACAATTGTCTCATGTTGTTGTGACGATGTGGCTAGAATACTTTTTGTATAGCTATCACCCAGTATGCTTTTTCCATAGGCCTGAATTGGATTGGATTGGATATGGTTTTTGTATAGCACGATAGCTACCCGCAGGCATCCTAGCGCTTAGCCAAATACAGGTGTGTGGGCGGGTCAATTTTATCTGCTGAAGAGAAAGGTTTTTAATTTTTTCCGGAAGTGAAGAAGGTTGGGTTCTGAAGGAATAGAGAGTGGGAGGGAGTTCCAGAGCCTTGCCGCGTTTGTTGAGAACATTCTTGCTCCACTTCTTTCTCTTTTGAACCTGGGTCTGATGACCTGAAAGGTATGAGTCGATCTAAGCTGTCTGTTGGGGTGGTTGGGTGTAATCAAGGTGTGGTTCAGGATTACTCCTTTCCAGCAGTAGGCACGGTGAGCAATGCACATGCTTTTAAAATTGATCCTGTCTTTTACTGGCAGCCAGTGGAGGGCTTTTAGTTCAGATTTCACTGATTGGTGGCGGGGAATGCGCAGAAGTGTGCGGGCAGCGCAGTTTTGAATCACCTGGAGTCTTTTCAAGGTTGATTCAGGGGCGCCTAGATAAAGGGTGTTTCCGAAATCCAGTCGGGAGAGGATTAGGCCCTGGACCATGATCTGTCTGGCCTTGTAGGGGAGAAGCAGTAGGATTTTTCGGATGAATCTTATAATGCCCATGCAGGTGGCAGATAATTTGGTTGCCTGGTGTCCGAAGGATAATGTGCTGTCTAGCCAAATTCCTAAGCTCTTGATGGTGTTCCTGGCTGGGGACGCTGGGACTAGATCTGGTGGCCACAGAGACTCAATGGATTTTTGAGGGGAGTTACCCAGTACAATTAGCTCTGTTTTGTCGCCGTTTAGTTTCAGGTAAGACTGGCTCATCCAGGTACTTACTGCTTCCATGCAACCTCTGAGGTCATTAGGACATGAAGACGGATGATTTAGGGTAACCACCAGTTGCGTGTCATCCGCATAGGGCACGACTTGGACGCCGAAAGGGCGAATTATTTCTGTGAGGGGGTGCATGTATATGTTAAACAGTGTGGGGCTCAGGGACGAACCCTTGGGAACTCCACAACTGAGTGGTTTACTGGGCGAGGTGGTATCGCCTTCACAGACTCGGAAAGAGCGCTCTGACAGAAATGATCATAGCCAGGCCGCCGCTGTAGATGTTATCTCTAGTTCTGAGATTCTGTGAAGCAAGATGTCGTGATTCACAGTGTCGAAGGCGGCACTGAGGTCCAATAAGATAATGGCCGCAGTGCTGCCCTGATCCATGATCATTCTTGGTCCTTCTGTTACAGCTAGTAAAACGGTTTCTGTTCCGTGCATGGGGCGGAACCCAGTTTGAGATGAGTACAGTAGTTTATTTGCTTCCAGGAATTCTGTGAGGGATTGGTTGATGTGCTTTTCCGCAATTTTGGATATCCAAGGTAGCAGGGAGATTGGGCGGTAATTTACCGGGTTCATCTGATCTAGATTGGGTTTTTTCAGGAGTGCCTTGACTGTTGCCTGCTTCCATTTTGGGGGAACGAGTACTGAGGAAAGTGAGTTGTTGATTAAGTTCCGAATGGTGGGCAGGATGGTAGGGGTGATTGTTCTGAGAAACTGAGCTGGGGCTGGGTCGCTGGGAGATCCGGACTTTACCTGGAATAATATGGTTTCCAGGCTGGTGGACTCCAGTGGTGGAAAGTTTTCTAGGGTGGTAAGTGGAGGTGGACTGATATCCTTCTGTTCTATTTTGGGATGAGGGGGTAGGGGGAAGGATGAGTAGATTGTGGCTATTTTGTTGAAGAAGTAGTCTGCCTGTTCATTGCAGCGAGTTTGAGCGGTGAGTGGTTCTGGTGGTTTATTGGGAAGTTTGAGCAGGCTCTTCGCGATTTGATATATTTCCTTGGGTTTGGATGCTGCTTCGTTAATTTTGTTTTCGTAGAAGGTAGCGTGAGCTTTTTTTATGTCATTTTTATAGATTTTTATGGCGGCCCGATATTAATTTTTGCTGGTTTGTGAGTAATCAATGCGCCATTTCCGTTCCAATCTTTTGCATTCTTTTTTAAGAGTGCGCAGGTCCTGTGATTACCAAGGAGCGTTTTTTGGTCTCTGTTTGGGTTTGATATCCTTAAATGGGATAGTAGGATCTAAGGAGGTGGTGATCCAGTTGTTGAAGTTGTCATTATTGATAATCGGATCGGGGTTGTTTACTGGGACAGAGGCTTTCAGAGTGGTTGTCCACAGGTTGGTGTTAAGTTGTGACCATTTGCGGTCCCTGCAGGAGGCGGTGGAAGGTTTAGGACGTGGTCCGGACGGCGCCCAGATAAATGGGATCAGTCAATGGTCCGTCCATGGGAGGGGAATGGATGGACTAACTGTGAGATGGGTACAGTTAGTAAAGATTGGGTCCAGGAGGTGACCTTTATTGTGGGTGGGTTGCAGCACTCGCTGGGAGAGTTCTAGTGCTTCCAGATTGTTGCGTAGTTCTACGGCATCCGAATCTAGGGGGGCATCTAGGTGCACATTCAGGTCGCCTAATAAGGTGTAGTTAGGTGAGGAGCAGACACAATTGGCTACCTCCGGTGCGAGTTGGTTTATAGAGTTAGTCGGAGTGCTCACCCGGAATTCTCACCCGGAATGTTAAAATAGTGTGTGTAGATAAAATGAAGGCTTTAGTAGGACCTAGTGTACCTGAGATATGTGATAGGTCTACATGTTTCAAACCATAGGTGGGAGTTACCGGTTTTTCTTCAGGACCATAAAAAATGAAAGGAATTGGGTGGTCAGGGTACACTAACGCCCTGCCATACCTGCAACCCTCTCAAAGACCTAGATAGCAAGTTTGAGTTTAGCACTATTTTAACATTGTCCAGTAGCCTTAGAATAAATAATATTAAGTCATACCAGGACAATTTTTAACCCACTGACCTTTTTTTTCACATTCATCACTCACATACCCGCTCCACTGTATTTCAGGTGTCGCAGCACACCTTGGCGGCACTCGGCTGTCAAGGTGGCCCCGATGATGAAGCATGTCACTGACCAGGTCGGTGAGTGAGGGGTTCCTTAAAAAACAAAGAAGGACTTCTTCTTCCCAATCAGAGTCTCATCCCACCAATACTGGCTGTTTAGCCTCTCCTTTGGTGGTACTCCTTATATTTGTTATATAGATAATAATTTCTTCGCCATGTGGGCACTCCCTAACAAACTCTGGAGCCAGTCTTTCTCTGCTAGAAGGATATCATAGCCTTTAGATAGATTTTCCCAAAAGAGACCTTTTATTTTCCTAGTTTTGTCCCCCTATATACGTAATGTTATTTCATATAGTTTATGGGGCACGCTAACTCTGGTGTCTGCAGTTTCCACCTGAATGTATTCATTCGTGTCGACTGTCTCCAGAAGATTCATCAGGATCTTGCGAGCTATGGTCACTTCTGATGCGCTGTCTAGGATTGTTTGGGCCCACTCTCCGTTCTTGAGTTGTGTCCTCAGGATCCTCGGCATGTTTTACTTTAATACTGGCTACCTTCTTTTCGGGAAATTGTAATTTTATACTTTGATGAGTAGGTTTTTTGTCTTTGGACTTGACACCCTCTTCTCTATGTTCTGACCGTCCTCTTCTTTCCGATTTCTGTAAGGAAGTCTGAAAAGATCGAGAGGGACGTGTATCAATATCTTGATATCTGCCAGGCAGGTTTTCTCAAATTTTCCATATTTCTAAGGTTATATCTTTTTTCAGAGGGCTCCCGTTGTGGAGACTTGCCCCCCCCCCCCCCCCCTTTCTGGAGATCTATCTCTTCGTTGGGGAGACCTTCCTCTGGTCTGAAACTGTTTTTCTCTGGGAGTGGTTTGCTTATTACCCTTCCACTTCTTCTTTTGGGAATTGAGATTATTTTTAATGAAAGTCTTTTCAGGATTTTCAGTTAGTTGTGGTTTATTGGTTTCCCACCCAAACTATCTCCACCTCATTCTTCATAGGATTTTTCAATTATTATGGCAAGTTCAAAAGGTTGGTCTGCTATGACTGTATCTTTTACTTTTTGACGGATCGCCACGGAGGCTGCTTCTCCTTTTATGTTGGCTAGTAGTATAGCCGAGACTTGCTTAAAGTCTTTCAGTAATTTCATACCTAGAGTTAAAGCAGGTTCTGGACCATATTCATTTTGAATCTGTCTTAGTACATCTGGTATAACCGCCATAGACGGAACACCATGTGTTTTTGTGTAGATTGAAGCAAAGACTCTTCCCCAAGTGTCACAGTCCTCCACATGTGGTGCAATCCCCATTGGTAAGCAGATTGTCAGAATTCTGTGTTTTTCGTGAGGGGTAGTATCAGGAAATACTGCCTCTATCTGAGTAATTTTTTGAACTAAACAGAATGGAATTTGTTCCCGTTTTGTGGGTATTTTACCAATGACTGATTGAATAGTCTGTGGTGTAATTTTATTTGTGTTCCCCTGGTGAGGGGTCTGCTGTGGAATTTTTATTGCAGGTTGGACTGTTAAAGTGCACATGACATATTGTACCAGTTGTCTATATATTTTAATTAGTTGTTTTAGCTGAACTAAACGTTATCAGCTTGACATTTTTTCAATGTCAGGATGTGGTGTATAGCTGGCTAGAACCGGCCATATGGCTCCTGGTCTACCTAGTGGACCGAGCCTGGTAATGTGATTTTGATGTTTTAGGGCGCCATTAAACAAGAGCTTGTGCTCTTGGTAAGTTAGTGGAATTTTAACTTCCTCGAAAGGAACGTATTCCTCTGGAGGTTCCTGTATTTTGTAGTAGTGGAACTCGAGTGTCACAGTATTTGCTGCAGGAAAAGTTATCCATGAATAGAATACCTCTGTCTGACGATTTTCATGTGCCTCAACAACAAATAAGAGTGTACCACCTCTCGATGATATACCATTTTCCATAAGTTTTATAGTAACGGTTTTCCTTACATTTACCGGGATGAGTTTCGCATCCGGGTCATTTTGTTGGAGACTTGTGTCTTCTGTCAAAGGTTGAGCTGCTAGTCTAGCTCTCTCCCTTTCGTCGTCACTCTCTAACATTTTGCTGACAGAAAGTTTGCAGAGCAAGTTTCAAGAAAACAAAGATTAGGTGCACAATATTTTGGAATACTGTATCCTTCAACGTTGACTAAACCAAAAACTAATACATAAGAATCTCTTCCTACCAAGTTTTGGTGGATATTGACCTTTTACCAACTCCAGACGTCTATTGGAGTTTTTACAGGAAAAGGGGTCTGTGTGAAAAGCACGACTGAGTTACTCTAGTATCTTGCATTAAATTATCGCCTTACCAAACGTTGGGCGCCATGTAGTGTAGTTCCTATATTCCCAATAGACTGGAATAACAAAAACGATAGTTTAGACATAGGACTTAGGTTGACTAGGTCTCTATTGAATATGTTACTTGTGAGACCGCCTGTGTGCCACCATGTCGGCCATGTTTGCGCCGACAATCGATTGCCGAAAATGGCGCCAAATCCCACGCTCCCGGCCGAGTCAGTCCACAAACCTAGCTCGTCCGAAGACGCTGGCGGCTTGTTCCACACTACTCGACCATTGAAGTCCGCCAGGAATGACAACCAAATACGCATGTCCTGGCGAACCTCTGCAGACAGTCTTGTGCGGTGGTGTCCTTCTTTGAGACCGACCATAACCTGTGCAATAGAGCGTGAAAAGGGGCGGGCCATTGGTAGCACCCTCAGGGCAAAGTTAAGCTGACCCACTGCCTGTTGTAACTGATGCAGGGTCACTTTCTCCTTACTAAGGCACAGTTCCAGGGAAGCCCTAAATTTCGCTATTTTTTCTACCGGCAAACGGAAACATCCCTCCACAGAATCGAGCTCAATTCCCAGAAACTCGAGTGAAGTAGATGGTCCCACCGTCTTACCTGGTGCCAATGGCACCCCGAATTCCCTCATGAGGATACAAAACTCCTGTAGAGCCTGCGCACATGTTGTGTCGCCGGCTGCCCCCAAGAACAGAAAATCATCTAAGTAATGCATAACATGGCTATGCCTAGTGGCCTCAGTGAACGCCCACTCCAAAAAACAGCTGAATTTCTCAAAATAGGCACAAGAGATGGAGCAACCCATTGGCATGCATCTATCCATGTAGTAACGTCCTTGAAACACAAAGCCTAACAGACGCTGGTCCTGTAGGTGTACCGGGAGCAACCAGAACGCCGACTCGATATCTGACTTCGCCATCAGCGCTCCGGGCCCCAGGCGATTCAACATGGTGACGGCATCATCGAAGGATGCGTACCGCACCGAACAAACTCCTGGGTCAATCGCTTCGTTCACCGAGAGACCCTTCGGTGCTGACAAGTTATGGATCATCCTAAACTCCCCTGGGTCTTTTTTGGGGACTACTCCCAACAGGGAACAGACAAAATTTGCCACTGGAGGGTGCTGATATGGGCCCGCCACCCGGCCTAGTAAATCCTCTTTTTCAATTTTCTTCTCTACCACCGCCGGATTATGCCGGGCCGATAATTGGTTTCTACAAAGCGATTCCCCATGAAAATCCCCCGCCGGGATGCGGAAACCATATAAGAATCCGTTCCTCAGCACTCCAGCGGAGACATGATCAGGGTATTCGTTTAGCCAGGGGGTTATTGCCATGATATCAACGGGGGTAGGTAACGGTACACGGTGACCCTCCTCAGTCTTGTTTGGACCCTCCCTTACCTCCCGACCCGCCATTTTTGGATCTGCACGAACTTTCCGGGTGCAAGGAATTCCCACAACCCGCACATGCATGCCTGAACTTACATGCCCCTTGCGGTCTGGAGCAGTTGCCTCTATTAAAGCTCCAACAGACCCCCCCGCTTTCCCCCATTCCCACCGGGCCTTGGTTGGTGATCGCCACGGAGCCCGCTCGAAAGGGCACCACGGGCTGTTGGCGGGAAAACCCCGACCCATTCCCGCCTGGCGAGGACGCCTTCGTCGCGCCCTGCAGGAGCTGCTTCTGCCAAGAAATCGAGTCGAGACAATCCCACGTCAGAGATGAATCGTACTCCTTGGCCTTACGGAACTTCATGTCGTAACCCATCCATTCATTACCCTCATACGTTTCGTAAAAATCCATTATTCGTGCCTGATAGCAAGACAATTCAGGCAAACCTCAGGCTTACGTTCCCCCATAATTGCAGTAAACATCGCAAAGGCCTTGGCCCAATTTGTTATTGTCTCATCCACCCTGAATCCCGCCATCTTGGCTCGCCACAAATCCTTCTGCGTTTTAGCATACTCCATCTCTTGATGGTCAGTTAACAGAGAAAACATATTAACATACTTGTCAGCCCACATTAACTCTTTCGTGGCCAACGGGATATGTTGAACCACTTTCTCCCATCTTGAGGGCAATGAGCCCCCCCCCCCCGCAATTGGCAATGCCTGCTTACCCGGTAAGGTTGACGTTCCCGCTGTTTTTTCCATGCCAGCTGCCGGTCCTTCCGAGGTTACCTGTGGGGGGAGAAGAGGGAGATTCACCTTTGCGGCATCTCGCGACTGCCGCAACTGCTGCATTAGTAACCTGGCCTCTTCGGCCGTGTCTCCAGGTGCCGTAGCACCCCCTGTTTTCTTGCCGAGCCATGCGGCCAACTGGGCGGCCAATTCAGGCGGCATGTCCTCCTCGCTAGCGGGCGTAATCACAACCGGTATCGGCTGACCCGCGTCTGGGAGTATCGGGGCCTCGACCGGAATGGCAGGGCTCACCGGGGGTACCTCGGGGACGGGGACCTCTACCCCTGGGGCCCTATTCCTGACCCGCTTCCCCCTACCCTCCGGGGCAACACCCGGCAATGCCGGGCCTATTACCTTCTTTGGATTACCCGGATTGTTCATCACAGCCATCTGCCTCTTCATGGTCGCCATATCTCGTCCAACGGTTCGTTCCATCTTCGTCATTCTACCAACCAACATCCGGAGCATCTGGTCAGTTTCAGACTTCTTTCCTGCCTTTTTGCCAGGCATTCCTTTCGAGTATTCACTCTAAGACGATCAGAAACGGTCCCAGGTCTTTTAGCCTTGAAGTCGCTGAAAGAGAAACACAAGAATTATAAATTCTCAAAATTGCTCCTTGTTCCGTCGAGGGCTCACGTGCAACGATTGGGTGCAGCTTCCAAGCACAAGAACAAGAGGATGCTTCTTTGGATTCCCGCTCTCTTTATTCCTCATCGGGAGGGCGTGAACCCTCCGCTGGTACGCCTACTGGGCGTGGCCATCGGTGTAGGTGTCTAGGACAACCCCTCTTGGGCGGGAAAAGGCGCATCCCGGCTACGCCGCTTTGGGCATACCAGCCGTGACACGCCCCCGTCCCAAAATGGTTTCCCGGGAGGATCTAGGCCCCCAACCATACGTTCGGGGGGACCGAGTGGTCGCCCCTTTCCAGACGTAGGACTTAGGTCGACTAGGTCTCTATTGAATATGTTAGACTTAATTGTGTGTGCCAGCTAGCTCAGAGGTCACTAGAAACTTTCACGAGTAAACAAGAAGGTGTTAACTTTCCTGAATAGACAACAAGGGATTAGCTTCTGACAACCATATAACATGACAACTTTGTTCCCCCTGAAATGATAAGATATGCCTATCCCGGTGTACATAACCTAAGCCTAGTACGTGGGAAGGAGTAGATGGGTTACAGTTTTTTGCCAAGAATCTGAATCAAGAATTCTCTAAGGGTCTAATCAGCTCCGTACCTTGGGTATAGAATGAAGGAGGTCTTCTATCTCTCTCTCAGGACTCGATCTCCCAGCAACCCGCAAGGTTGGCAGGGAAACAATGAAGCTGAATTTCTCGGCAGGAGAAAAGACAGCGTCTCTCTCAGTGCGTCAGCAGGGAGGGTCGGCTACCTACGGCACTCGCATAAGCTGGGTGTCAGGCAAGTAGATAGCCGATCTGCTCTAAAACACTGTGTGTTGCTTAAGGCAGATGCTGGTATATTTATACCTGGAAGGTGTCGAGTTTGACGTAAGGTTGGACATTAGACATCACTAAGAACTGGCAGTTCTTTCAGAACCCCAGGTGTTCTAGGACAAATCAAAACAGAAGCAGGGGGAATTCCCGGGCTGCTGGAGGCTTGGTTTGTTTAAGAACGTGTTGTGCTTTCTAGGAGTCTATGGGAGTAGCCTTGCCGTATTTGGACTGCATTGGCTATGACTTAATATGGATATGATTATTATGCCTTTATAAGGATATGATTTGTTATAACCACTCAATGGCATAAATCGGGAATGTCTTAATTAGGGTCCTGGATACATTCACAACAGTTGTAAATACAGCGTAGCACCATTAGCGATAGTTTATAATGTAGTTGTAAGGGGTGTGCCTGCTTTGCATCTCATTAGCGATGCGAGGCTAGGCGATAGGAAACCGGGCACTAAGGCAAGGAAACACGCGCTATTGTATCCTTGTTAATAAAGCAATAAAATTATCGCCACTTTTTGCCCAAAAACGGATGCCAAAGCAGTGATAATGTTATCCCCAGCCCTTGATAATATGCCTCCAAATTCTATCTGCCATTACAGACACCCCCAAGGCTTTTTCTCCAAGCAGAAGCTCATATATTGTGGGGCAGTTATTCACGTCAGCCCCTTTCTTCTTAACTTAAAGAAGAATGGTTATCTGTTGGATTGCTGAGGCTCAATAGTATAATCTAAGGTTCAGGACTGTACAACCATGCATTCTCTTGGAAGGGCTATATATTTTTAATGCCCTCTGAGCCTGGTAAAAGCCCACAAGAATCGCGATATCATCCCATCCACCTCTTAACTCAGACAGTTCATTTGTCAGCAGCTTTTTAGTGGAAATATCTTTAATTGCATCTTTAGCCATTGCCACTTTCAATTGTGCGGAGTCAATCTCTGACCCTGACAAAACTGCATCAATCAGGAGAGCATCTGCCTTTGCCAATGTCTCATACAAATCAAGCATGTACAACTTCTCTATCCTTTTGTGTTCTGAATTAAAACTCAGAGTCTCGCCCCACACATCAACCTTAAAGGCATCCCTGATCACTTCTGCTGTATCGCTGCCTGAATTATTAGTCATAAATACCGGGATCCTCTCCTTCATATACTTTATATATTCTGCGTCCAACAATAGCGCCCTTTCAAATGGCCAGCTCTGGAAAAGGCTAGGAGAGGGGGCCAGTTTTACCTCTAACACCAGTGGATTATGATGCAACATAACCCTAGGGTATGTGGTGACCAGAGAGTCCTGCACCAACTCTTCTGATATATAAAAATAATCCAGCCATGCATGTACCTGTTTGGGAACAGAAAAGAATGTAAAGCCGGTGTCAGCCATCTTGTGTTCAGCCCAAATATCCATTAGGCCATGTGTTAACCCAAAATTTATGAGGGATCTGCCGATCTTAGGCCTACGGCCTTGAAAGAATTTAAAACCGGTCTTAAGAATCTCAGAAGCTAAATTAATATTAAAGTCCCGCATAACATAAGCGGTATTAGCCATAACTCTAATTCATTATTTAATCCATGACCGAGCCACATATAGAGCAAAGTGTAAAGAACCAACTGGGGTAGCAGCATTCCACAATAGCCAACCGACCAAATTTGTCTGCACTAGAGCAAGGAATGCTGCAGACACACTTCTGTGTCAAAATAGCTACCCCCGTGTACGTGTCTATTGAGAGGTACAATAAAGAGCTTGGGGCTAGATGTAGGTAAATAGGTTTTATCGATTCTAAAATACCGAATTTTACCAATTCGGTATTTTAGAATCGGTAAATCCTATGTAGGTAAATATTCTGTAAAAATTACCGAATCATTAGGATTTGGTAATTACTGAATCGGTATTTACCGATTCGTAATTGCCATTCAATCTTATGGGCCTGGAGGCCAATAGTTGGTGGTAAATAACGAATCTTTAAAGCACAAAAGCACTCTTTAAAGTGCTTCCTACATCTCATTTACCGATTCGCTAAATACCGAATCGGTAAATGATTATTCGTTAAATACCGAATCGGTAAATACCGAATAGTTATTTACTGAATCGGTAAATATACCACCTACATATGAAAAGGCTATTACCGGTCGGTAACGGCCAATTTTGGCCATTTTTTGGAACAATTCTTTCATAGTAATGTTTTCCTCTTCCCCTCTGTTCCTTGGCCACATCTAACCTTTTTGAGGGGGTTCCATCATACATGCTGTTAGCCCCCCACTCTACACAAGCCTCCCTATACTCCCCACCATCCTCCCCACTGTCACACCCCAACAACCACCCCAGAAAAGCACACCCTCAATCAACAAACCGCCAGAGCAGAAGGTCAGAAATGACCCTAATGATGACACCCACTGTAGCACTACCCTAGCCCCTTACCAGCACTAGCCTGCCATTAAGATCCTACCTAACCAGTGAAGAAAAGAGAGATAACCCCCCATCAAAACATATTACCTGGAAATAAAGAAAAAGGTAGCTTCAGGCCTACCCGTCAAGCAGTAGCACAGTATACTGCCCCTTAAAGAAAAATACCCATATCATATATCTGACTAGTTGATTAGCAACTAGGACCAGAGCAATTAGGCCCCCCCAGAAATCTCCTTTGAATATTCTTGTGTCTTTATTTCTGAAGTAAATGTCTGGGCTTTCCCTTTAAAGATAACTTTTAAGCGGGTAGGATTAATTAAAAACACCTGACATCCCAACCCCTGAAAAGTAATAAACATCTGTTGTTATGGAGACCTGCTTTCCACTGTGACATGTGTTGAGTTTTTACGGGGTTATGCCCGAGTAAAAACTACCCGGCCTGGGTCAGTAGTACGGTACGTTTATATGTGGTCGGAGTAGTTGCAAGACATTCAAATTTACATGAAAAATGTGAGCATAACACAAAAAGACAGATCACCAGAAAGTCAAAAACCAATTCAAATACAAGGAGTATTTAATTGTCAATCAAGTTGCATTAGATGCAATTAATTGTTTCCACACAGTAACGAAATATGACTCATGTGGACAGGCTGGAAAGGCTTATTTGTATATAGTGTGTATTGAATCTTTGTCACAAATACCTTTACCCTGTCCTTCACTACAACTTCCCCATTTTTTCGCTGTGTCACTCCCTACACCCATGAGCACTAATTTTGAAGAAAATGCAAAACTACCCATTTAATGCTACGAATTACAATTGCATCCTATGCAGTTTGATTACAAATTAAATACTCCTTTCTTTTATTGTTTTTGGACTTTCTGGTGATCCGTCTTGTTGTGTTATGCTCACATTTTTGAAGTATATTTGAATATCTTGCAACTACTTTGACCACATATAAACGTACCGTTCCACTGTGACATGGCAGACATCTGGGTGAATGAAAAACGTATGACCCTCAAAAGAGTGCTTTACTGAATATTACCAGCCGGAGAAGAAAACTACCAAAGAAAACTAGAGTGCCCTAGGTTTCTCCACTAGGTCTATTTGTCTATTCTTCCTCATCATCAATGGAAGACTGTAAAACGGCTGCACTTCTGAGTCCCTGAGGGAAAGATCAGTAAAGTCCCCCTTTAACAAGCTCAACAGAAATGCCCTAATATTATTCCCTTCAACATTGTCTGCAAGACCTAAAAACGTCAAATTATTTCTCAGTAGGCAGTTTTCAAAATCCTCTAGTTTCCATTGGACGTCGACCATTTGAGATTCCTGTTTTTCAATGTTCTCCTGCAGGATTCCAACATCCGCTTCCACCACCATAGTCCAGTCTTCCACTGCTGTAACTCTCTTGGCCATTTCAGAACAATCTTGTTAACCTTCTGAATCGCTCCCTGTAACTTTTAGTGGTTAGAGGAGACCTTCGATTCTCTGACCGGGTTTCCTCCTGCATCTGTTTCAATGTATTATAGAGAAATTCAATGAATCTGCCAATTCTGAGCCTGTTGTTGTCCCATCCAGAGACAAGCCCCCTCTCCATGCATTATTCTCCTCATGGAATTGTAGGGTAGCTGAATAATCCCATTTTAACTGCTGGGCAACATTTGGACCCGCTTCTTGCTTTTTTCCGGAGATTCTGCCCTTCTCTTTCCACCTTTTTTAGGGCCAGCTGCCATTTCTGAGTAAATGGTTTATTAAACCGCTGCTAAGGATTCCACCAGAGGGTCCTGAGACAGATTCTTCATCTGATATCGCTGCGCTTAAACCAGACATATCGAAATCGTCTGTGAATGAAAAAAAGTGTTACTTAGCTCAAGGGAATCAACTTCCATCAATGTACACAACATATCAGGGTTCTTCGGAGATCTCTCTATACCCAAGGCAAGGATATCAGATGTTCTCACTCCCTGCAGATTTCTTGTCTTGGTCCTTTCCTTCCCCCACTACAGTGTGCTTGGGATCTTTGTAATCACTACCGTTTCTGCCCATAGCACTTAGCTCTCTCCTGCCCCTACTTTTGGGTTGCCAACCAAGCTTCAGATTTTTTAGCTACTGCCGTAGAGCCTCTTGCCTGTTGCACTCACAGTTTCTGTGGAGTTCTCATGCAGAGTCCCTTTTTTGTGAGACAACATCCAGGAGACTGCTTGCGCAAGGAACGACAGTGAAACAAAAGTGCTGGAGACCTACATGACCCCGAGTGTGATTCAAGAGGGGCATTAGTTTCTAAGTGCACTATCAATGTGCATGAGCCATGTTTACGCTGACAGCATGTCTTTTTAAAGATGTATTTACTCAGGTGTGGAGCTTTCATTTAAATAAACATTTTGAAATAATTAGGGTGGAAGGTAGTGACCACTACCCACTTCTGATAGAACTATATGTAAACAGAGCCCCGCAGAGACGACCCTGCAGTGCTCTGCACCAGAGGATAAATGGGTGGTCTATCTTGAGGAAATTTATGGTAAATGGCCAAGGATGGTGGAAATAATATCTAAAAGCTGGCCATGAGTCAGGGAAGAAGTAAAAGAGCATTTTTAGGAATGTAATAGCTAGGCTAAATTTAACTCGAGCTGCCGGCCCAGATAATTTACCTGCTGTCATTATAAAAACAAATCAAAACTGGTGGGCAGAGTTCTTCTCGAATATGTTCCAAGGGATATTAAATACAGTAATTATGCCAGATAGTTGGAAAGAGGCTATAGTAAGACCAATACACAAAAAAGGCAACATAAATTCCCCCAAAAACTATCGGTTAATGAATCTCTTGGATATAGGCGAAAAAGTATTCTTGAAAGTAACTTTGGGTTTACTCAAGGATTGGGCAGATGAAAAACAGATAGTACTGAGGTAATTGGAATTTTCATGGTCAATTGTGTCCCCTAACGTAGACCCCAACGGCTCCATGTACGAGTTTCAAGTACATGTAATTTCCATGTGACGGACCCCATGCGCATCTGCAGGATTTCCTGTATCTCCCTCAGGCCTACGGAGGTGACGGAGACTGCGGCCGACATCCAGACGAGGCGGTGAGGAGTGCGGAGGATCCCGACCAGAGCCCAGCCGAGAGAGCAGTGTCCGAGGTATCGAGAGGCCCACCTGTAGTGTCGAGGCGCATGCGTAGTGCGCAGCAGAAGCAGTGACGTCAGTCCAGTCCAGTCGAGTTTCCGAGGCCTTCCGTTCCGTGCTTCCCGGTGAGTACCATTGCTGGGGACGCATCTAGACGGGTGCATTAATTTGTGTCCGGTCAAGACGGGTTTGGGTACACAGACCCGGTCTGCACTGTTTAGCAGTGTATCTGTACTGTTTAGCAGTGCATCTAGTATATAATCATCAAGTTATTGTTGTTTGTTCCGAAATGTTTCAATGTGTTTTAATGTCGTGGTATGAGTGATTGTTCGCATTTTTCTTACTGTGTTTATTGTGTATAGTGTCTAGATCGAGGTAGCAATGCCTTTATTCTCGAAATTACGACAGGTAGGAACTAGAAAAGGGATACTTGAGGAAGCTGTTCCCATCCCACCCAGGGACACTCCTGGTCATTTTATGTACCACAAGCACGGCATAGATGCCATATTATATCTCGACTTGTGGGTGGACTACACGAAAGACTTAGCAGAGAATCAGAGATGGCCCATTACAGGGACATGGGAATGCCGAGTGCATCATGAGAGCAGAGGAAGCGTTGTGGAAAAAGAAAGCCAGACAGTCACAGAAAGATGCCATTGAATTATGGCGTAAAGAATCACATAGACGGACAGAGAAAGCACTCAGAAAAGCAGAGAAAAGTAGAGAGGATTCTGAAAAAGCCAAAGAAAAAGAACTACTAGAAGAAGGAGAACGAGTTAGAATGGAACAACACGACAGACAGAGTAATGCTATTTTGACAGGACTGTATCCAGTCCTGGCCGAGGGCCTGCCCAAGGCGACCCCGGAAACACAGAAAAATCTGCCCCCTCCATTGGTTCCGACTAAATTACGTCATAAGACCGCAACAGACATTTTCCTTTCTTCCTATTTAGACGACGTAGCTCCCGCATATACCAATGTACCTGCCCATGTACCCGTACCACCTGCTGACAATAACCTACCCCATGATCATCTGCCCCCTGGTCCGCAACAGCAGACCCCTCCCGGACCACTTCCTACACCCTTACCCGTTGTTCCCCCTGGTATTCATCCGCTTAATCCTTTTGGGTCTGGCACTGTTCAGATTCCAACCCCGTTACAGCAGATACCGACCCTACAGCCAGGTTATGCTCAAGCCTCCGCCTCAGGAGGTGCTACAGGAGGTTATCGCACCCCGCCACAGTTACAACGAGTGACGATGAGAGAATTCGCAATGTCGCGAACACCTAAAGGTGCCCCGGCCGAAAAGCTTAAAGAACAGCTTACAGATTGCAGATATGACTCAGTGCCTGGTAAAACAGGACCCATGTTGTTAGCGTCCCTACGTTTAAGACGTGTTACAGATTATTTGAAATTACTACCAGAAATGCCAGACCATCTAGACAATATGTATCCTTTTATTAGAACAGGAGAAAGACCGGAGTGTGTTGGTGAAGCCATGTCACGTCAGAAAGTTGAGAACAAAGGTTTAATAATGCGATTTTTGGTTAATTGTTTGATAAGGGAACAAGATCAGGCCGGTTTTCCACAAAGTGAGATGGATAGATTGAACAGATGGAGCCAGAATATTGCAGAGGGTAAACATGATAAAGAGAGATGTGTACATGCTATGGTTAGAAAGATCCGTAAAGAAATAATAGCAATACATACCCGTCGAGAATCTGAAGAGCCACTCGAATCAGACGATCAGGACTCCTCGCAGGAGGATGAACCAGAGAATCCAGCAGAAACCTCGCAACAGGCAGATAAAGACATGATAGCATATGTAGGTAGAGAGAAACTCCCTAGACCGTATCCTCTTGATAGGCCCTTCGATAAACCCATTCGTCTAGAAAACAAGAAACGTTACCTTTGACCGATACCAGAGCGATGTACCCTTGAACATGTATTCCAAATTACTGACAAAGTACTGAAAGAAAGAGTAGGTGTTCACGAACTCAATACCCTACGTGATCAGGAACTAGCCCGGTCCGCAGTACAATGGGCCGGAGATGACAGCATATATAAAGACGATTCAGTAGTGCAAACGTTTTTAAGTCTTACTCCAGAAGAACAGCGACTAGCTGGTATATACATGACCCAACACCTCATTATACAGTATGAAAACCAAGCATCTGATCCAGGTCCGTTATATAGTTTATTGCAAGACTTACTCCTGAGAAGATGGAGAGGTCTAGGTACCGATCTAATTGAAACGATTTTGGAACAACGTCACAAATATAGAACTTTCTTGACTCCACATCTTGTTTCCGTTCCACCCCCAGTCAGGCAACCATATCACTTTGACAAACAGAATCCTTTACGAGAAGTCCATCCAATCCGGAATCCTGATGATACCTTTGCACGTGTGTATGTATACACGCCCATAACTAAAATGGAATTATTAGAAATGAAGAAAATAGTGCCCAGTCATGATAAAGACCCTGCAGGTTTCCACCGTGAAATAAAAGACATGTTACTCATGGGAGATTACACCTATCCCGATATTATGAAAATATTGAAAGTGTTATTGCCTGCCGGTATTTACGAGAAACTCAAAGAAAAAGAATGGGAGGTGGGAGACAAAAAGATTGATTGGGCTGCATTAGAAGCCGAAGAAACAACTCGAACCCCAGGTGTAGGTCTTGGGGATAAAACTAAAGCATTACCAGGATTGTTAGTACAGGTTTTGCCAAGATTGTTCGCAACTAAAAAGGAGGACTGGGATGCTATCTCAGCCTGCAAACAGAAACCCGATGAAGACACTAGTGATTTTTATTCCCGATTTGAGAAATGTTTTACTATTAATAGTGGCCTGAAAACAAGTAGCGAGTCATATCCACACCTTTTTGTATCCAAATTAGTCGAGAATTCATTGCCCCAGGTTAAGAACCGTGTATTGAAAGTCGAGAGCACATGGCAAGCAAATTCGCCTTCCCAAATGTTACAAATGTTACAGTATCACCAGAACAGAATCAGGGAAGAACATGATCACGAACTGAGACGTATGAAAGACACGAAAATGAAAGTACTAGTTGCTCAGTCAGTTCCAGCTGACGGTCATAAAAGGTGTACGACACAGTCCAATAATTCAGCAGCTCCTGTTAAAGGGACATGCAACTATTGTAAACAGCCAGGTCACTATGTAAACGATTGTGCAGTTTTGAAACACAACATAGCCACAGGTAAAACTAAAGAGAGACCGCGTCCTCCTAGACAGGACCAGGTCCAACAACATGTTCCACAGAATATACAGCCTATGCAGATTCCACAACAGACCGTAGCGGTACCACAGCCACAGCCCATTGCCGCAACACAACATGTCACACAGCAGATGTACCAGTATTCACAATCCGACTACCCCGATTACCAGCAATACACATGAAACAGCCTAGAGAGGGAGGTTGGCTTGCCTCTTATTGAGGTTCCTGTAGATCAAGAGGGTCCTTATGTACATAGTCAGGTATTAGGGAAAGATAGAAAGTTTTTGATTGACACAGGGGCAAGCAGGACAACCATCAGTCACGACGAAGTTCCAGAGGCACCCCTATCAGGCTCACAGAATGTTTCCCTTGGATTTTCAGGAAAGCCTATTGTTAATGAAGTATCGAAACCAGTTCCCCTTGCAGTTGGTCCATTGTCCCGCACTACAGATTTATTGCTCACGAAATCATGTCCAGAAAACTTGCTTGGTATAAAGACCCTGAAAGCTCTAGGAGCTGTAATTTGTTGTTCTCCGGAAGGAGTAAGGTTGTTCCTTCGTGATTTTAAGGGACATTATGTATTGAGAGATTTTGACCCCAGGTTACAGAATGTTCCTGCACATTTATGGGCGAAAGGCCCCACTGATGTAGGTTGTATGCACATTACTCCATATCGTGTCACACTGAAGCCAGGAGTAGTACTACCACGCATTCGACAATACAAGTTACCACCAGATGCTGTAGTGGCTTTACTGAAAATCATTGACGAGCTCATTGCACAAGGAGTGGTTGTAGAAACCGACTCCAATGTTTGTAATTCCCCTATCATTACAATTCTTAAACGTACAGATCCAAATGCACCTCCAGTTTATCGATTAGTTATCGATTTACGAGAATTGAATAAATGCATTGTACCACAATATCCCGTGGTCCCAGACATTTCGTCCTTATTGACAGCTATTGATTCCGAAGCAACGTTCTTTACTGTAATCGATCTCAAGAACGCCTTCTTTAGTGTCCCTATTGACCCGGAAAGCCAATACCTTTTCGGATTCTGTTTAAATGGCCGAAGCTTCAAATTTGCACGCGCACCTCAAGGATTCACAGAAAGCCCCAGCATCTACAGTCAAGCATTAAAACGACAACTAGACAGTATTCACATGCCGACTAACACTGCCCTACTTCAATACGTCGATGATCTATTGATCACCGCCCGTAGCGAACCGGAATGTGAACAAGCATCTCTGACAGTCTTGCATTTCTTGGCGGACAAGGGACACAAGGTGTCTCCTTCGAAGCTACAATTCTGTGCCCAGCAAGTGGTGTACCTTGGGCACTTGCTGACCAAGTGGGGTAGGCAGCTGACACCTGAACGCATTCAGTTAATTGCACATCTTCCGCAACCCAAGACACAGAAAGAAGTACGAGCCTTTATTGGACTCACTTCTTATTGCAGACAATGGATTCCACAATATGCATTTCTAGCCAAACCACTCATACAGTCTGCCAGAGGTACAGAAGACCAATGCCTCAATTTGCACCTTATACTTAGCAAATACACTGTAGCATCAAGGGGGATGATGTACCTGGCCTTCATGGACCTGTCCACAGCTTTTGATCTAGTTAATAGGTCAAAGCTGTGGACAATACTCCTAGAAATGGGACTGGATCGGGCTCTTGTGGATTTTTTGGCGCGACTCCACAGTGACCTAAAGGCAACTATCCGCATGACCCAAGAAGGGAACTGTACCTCCTTTTTTAAATCGGGAAGGGGAGTGCGCCAAGGGTGCATCTTGGCACCTATGCTCTTCTCCCTTTATATTAACTCCCTTGGTGACTCGTTGAAAACTGCCTCTGCAGATGTGCCCTGCATGGGTGGTTCCGTGACGCCGGTACTTTTATATGCCGACGACACGGTGCTGATGTCAAGGACCCCGAGGGGCCTTCAACATCTCCTTAACACCTTTGGGGCTTTTATGCAAGACCTGGATTTAGTGATTAACGCCGGAAAATCGCATGTCATGACTGTGGGTAATTCAAAAAGTAATATCAGAACCCTGACTTGTAACGGTGCCGCACTTACTAAGGTTAAAACCTTCACATATCTAGGTGTGGTGTTCGACGAGAAAGGGACATGGGCACCACAAATCCAGAACAAGATCGCAGCAGTAAAAAGATCTTCTGCTGCTATATTGAGGTTCGCCAAACGTTTTAGGCGGCAAACCACCAGATGCTATATTATCCATATACAAAGCCAAAACCCTGGCAATAGCAAGATATGGAGCCTCCATCTGGGGACATAAGAACACAACCCAAATCCAAAGGGCAGAGAACATTTTTCTGCGAACTGTTCTGGGCTTACCTAACTCCACACCTGCTCACTCAGTACATATGGAACTAGGGGTGGGTTACATTGAAGATATGTTGTCTCTTGCACCACTAAGGGCATGGATTAAAACCTGGCTTAATCCTAATTTAACTTTGAACCACACGATTATAAAAGATTGTATGGGGCGGGATCGTGTGGCTGAGATCGAGTGGCTTTCTTATATTAAGAAAATAGCACAATATCTGGGCCGCCCTGATCTGTATACCAACCCTGAAGGCCTACAAAAAGATGATATTAGTTGGGCAAAATTGGAATATATAAAGAAAAGAGAAGCCGAAAGAGAAACTCGCGAGATTATGAAGCCAACCGTGAGGTCCCACTTTTTGATAATAACATCTTTATCTATCGAACCATACCTGGCGGTAGTAAACAAGCCTTTCCACCGGTGGCTTCTTACTAAATTTCGTTTTGATCAGTCTCACTTCTTGCTGGGTGAATACAATAAATGGTGTAAACCACATGAGAACGCCCCCTGTAAGTGTGACGATTTCTCAGACCAGGATTCTCTTCATTTCTTCTTTTTTTGTCCTTTTTTTAGAATTGCAAGAGAGAAATACATTAAGCCCATATTAAATGATTACAAATTTACCCAAGTGAAACCGGCCTTTCTGTTTTTACAGTTAATGGAAACACCCCTAACCATGTATGGGGTGGCAAACTTTCTCACTATGTCCATCAGGTCGCGTCGAAACAGAGCGAAGGCATCGATCAACTGTCCTAGCCTTGGTTAAAAACTGTACGCCCAGTAGGGGCAGCACTGTTAATATGATTGTATTATAGGTTTGTAAATATTATTGTAAATATATCATTGAACAAACTCCATTCCACAAAACGTATAAATGAAATTGTGTAGTAAACCACAGACAGTGCAGTATGAGGATAAACATTTTTAATTTTTCTATAACCTTTGTAAAAATGAAATTTGTAAATAGGAAATTTTGTATTTGTATATAATGTGTCTTGTTTTTAAGCTATTTATATAAAAAAAATTCTCTATATACTCCAATAATCAACTATGAATGTATAGCATACTTTTGTGATTTTAATCTAATCGAATAAAGTGTTTTTGACTGACTGACTCATACAGTTGACAACACAGGAGGCAGCGTCTTCGACTGTCCTCCCTTGGACTCAGGAACATACACAAGCTTTTGACGAATTAAAGAAAGCCTTATGTCAAGCACCAGTTTTAGCAACACCATGTTACAGCAAACCTTTTACACTTTTTGTCACAGAACGCGATGGCACAGCGTTGTCGGTTCTCACTCAGTTACAAGCAGACAAACACAGACCGTGTGCTTTTTTTTCGAGTACATTGGATCCAGTAGCCCAGGCCTTGCCTGGGTGCTTAAAGTCAGTTGCAGCTACAGCTCTAGCAATCAGACAAAGTGACTCCATTGTATTAGGACATCCATTGACAGTACAAGTTCCACATTCTGTAGAGGTTCTTTTAAACAGAACCCAGACTCAACACCTGACTGTAGCACGACTGACAGGTTATGAATTGACGTTATTCCAACCACACATAGAAATCAGACGCTGTAACACACTGAATCCTGCTACACTTTTACCATCGAGCACAGCAGATCCTACTCCACATGACTGCGTAGATGTAGTTGACACAGTTACGAAACCTAGACAAGACTTGACAGATGTCGCATTACCCGATCCAGACCTGACACTTTATGTGGACGGTTCATGTTTAAGAACAAGTACAGGAGAGTTAGTAGCCGCATATGCAGTGACCACTGAAACTGAAGTCATAGAAACACATCGCATTGACACCCTGTCAGCTCGAACAGCAGAGCTCATTGCTCTGACTCAAGCCTGTATACGAGCCAAGAACCTGAAAGTAAACATATACACAGATTCACGTTATGCATTCGGAGTTATACACGACTTCGGTGTCCTCTGGCAAGAGAGAGGTTTCTTGACCTCTCACGGAGCCAAGATTCAGCATGGGCCCCTTATTCAAGCCCTATTGGAAGCAATACATTTGCCTGCAGCCATAGCCATCATGAAGTGCAAGGCACATACAAAAGTCACAGACAAGATTTCTCAGGGCAACGACTTTGCAGATCGAACAGCGAAACATACAGCACTGACTCATACTCAAACGACGGACATGACAAAGACGGATACAACCTCACTGACACATTGCGTCCCAACGCGCAGCGATCGCGCCCCAGTCGCACCGAAGGTGCGCCACAGGTAAGCCTGTCTACGCTCGTCCGCGCCTGGACCGCGCCCAGCGCCAGACCCCCTGGTCCTCGTGAAGTCCACCCCTCCCGCATTACTTACGATGCCACCACCCTCCTAGCCCTCAACCCCGGCCGATCCCTCACCTGCGTCCAAGCTGCTCCTGGCCACACCCATGGACCCTTTTCCTGCAACTCCTGCAAGTTCGACGCCACCAAGAACTACTCCTCATCTATGATCACACAACAGATATCCGACCCCAACCACCTACAATGCATCCTGCTCAACACCCGATCGGTCCACAGGCACGCCATTGACCTCTGGAATCTACTCGACACCATCTCTCCGGACGTCGCCTTCCTAACAGAAACATGGATGAACGCCACTTCTGCCCCAGACATCACCATTGCCATCCCGAAAGGCTATAAGATCATTCGCAAGGACCGCACCGGCCACACAGGAGGAGGCATCGCTATCGTCCACAAGAAATCCATCCGCATCTCAACCAGCTCAGACATCAATCTCGCCAACTCTGAACACCTTCACTTCCAGATCCACATCAACCCCAAGACCACACTCAGAGGCACCCTCCTTTACAGGCCACCAGGACCCCGCGCACAATTTAGTGAAGACATCACGGACTTCATCACTCCACACGCGCTCCCCTCCGAGGACTACATCCTTTTGGGAGACCTCAACTTTCACCTTGAAAAGAACAACGACCGCAACACCTCCACCCTTCTGGACAACCTCGCAAACCTCGGACCTAAACAACTTGTCACTACCTCCACCCACATCGCAGGTCACACACTCGACCCTATCTTCACCTCCAGCAAACATGTTTCCTTCAGCCACACCACAGCTCTCCTTTGGACTGACCACAGCTGCGTTCACTTCACCTACAACAAGCCCACATCCAACAACCACCCCCAACCCACTCTGCAAAGAAACTGGAACAAAATCACCATCGACCAGATCTCCTCATCGCTTCTTCAAAAGCCCCCCGCCCATTCCTCAAACCAAGACCAAGCAGCCACCAACCTCACCCAATGGTTATCCAACAGCGCCGACATCCTAGCACCACTGAAAAAATGACAAATCAAACTAGGCAGCAAAAAGGCCTCCTGGTTCAACGATGACCTTAAGAAATCCAAGAAACTCTGTCGCTCCCTCGAAAAGGCCTGGAAAAAAGACCCAACCACCAGCACCAAGGACGCCTTCAAAAACGCCACCCGCATACACCACCAACTAATCCGAAATGCCAAGAAAGCAGCCTTCAAGGACCGTCTAGATAATAACGCCCACAACAGCAAGGAATTATTCAACATCGTCAAGGAATTTACCAACCCCTCAGCCAACTCCAACGACATCACCCCCTCCCAAGCCCTCTGCGACTCCCTAGCCTCATTCTTCCACAACAAAATCGCAGACATCCACAACAGCTTTGACAACCAACCCGGAGACCAACCCTCCCAATCCCCTGCAGGAACCCCACCCCCCCTGAACATCCTCAATGACTGGAAGCCAATCTCCACTGAGGACACCATCCGTCTGATGAACTCTATCCACTCAGGATCCCCCACTGACCCTTGCCCCCACCACATCTTTAACAAAGCAGACTCCATTATTGCACCGCACCTCCGAGACGTCATCAACTGCTCCCTCAACTCCGCAACCTTCCCGGAAAGCTGGAAACATGCCGAACTCAGCGCCCTCCTGAAGAAACCCACAGCTGACCCCACCGAACTCAAAAACTATCGCCCTATCTCACTCCTTCCATTCCCAGCCAAAGTCATCGAGAAAGCTGTCAACAACCAGCTCGCCGCATTCCTCGAAACCAACAAATCCCTCGACTCCTCACAGTCCGGCTTCCGAGCCAAGCACAGCACCAAAACCGCCCTCATCGCAGCAACAGACGACATTCGAACTCTACTGGACAATGGAGACACAGTCGCCCTCATCCTCCTCGACCTCTCCGCAGCCTTCGACACAGTCTGCCATAGCACCCTTCTACAGCGCCTCAAAAACATCGGAATCCAAGGAAAAGCACTAGAATGGATCACCTCGTTCCTCTCCGGAAGAACGCAGAGAGTCCGCCTCCCACCATTCAAGTCAGAGGCCACTGAAGTCATCTGCAGCATACCTCAAGGGTCCTCACTCAGTCCCACCCTCTTCAACGTCTACATGAGCCCCCTCGTGGGCATCGCACACCAACACAACCTCAACATCATCTCCTACGCGGATGACACTCAACTGATCCTATCACTCACCAAAGACCCCAACACCGCCAAAACCAACCTACATGAAGGAATGAAAGAAGTAGCCGAATGGATGAAGCACAGCCGTCTGAAACTGAACTCAGACAAAACAGAAGTCCTCATCTTAGGTTCCTCCCCCTCCGCCTGGGACGACTCTTGGTGGCCAGAGGCCCTTGGAAAAGCACCCATGCCGACAGACCACGCACGGAACCTGGGCGTCATCCTGGATTCCTCACTCTCGATGAACAGACAAGTCAACGCCGTTTCTTTTCTTGCTTCAACATTCTTCGCTTGCTCAAAAAAACATTTCGCTGGATCCCTACCGAAACTAGAAAAACAGTCACCCACGCTCTGGTCACGAGCCGACTGGACTACGTAAACACCCTCTACGCCGGCACCACCGCAAAACTCCAGAAAAAACTACAACGCATCCAGAACGCCTCAGCCAGGCTCATGTTAGACATCCCGCGTAAAGAACACATCTCTGATCACCTGAAAAACCTCCACTGGCTCCCCGTCAATAAGAGGATCACTTTCCAGCTCCTAACCCACGCACACAAAGCACTCTACGAAATCGGACCCGAATGCCTCAACACACGACTATCCTTCTACACCCCCTCCCGCCAGCTACGATCCTCCAACCAAGCCCTTGCCACTGTACCCCGCATCAACAAAACCACCATGGGAGGTAGATCCTTCTCCTACCTAGCAGCTAAAACTTGGAACTCACTTCCCACTGACCTTCGCCTTACTCAGAACCACCTAGCATTCAGAAAACAACTCAAAACGTGGATATTCGACAAGTAACTCCCCACCCTTCTTCAAGCGCCTTGAGACCCTCTGGGTATGTAGCGCGCTATATAAATCTTTGACTTGACTTGACTTGAACAAGGAGGGGTCCAGACAGACCAAGGATGGATGACGAGGGGAAAGACCACATGGTTTCTCCCCGACTCTATGGTTCAAATTATCATTAACACAGCACATAGTCCAGCACATTTAGGAGAAAAAGCCATGTTAGACAGTGTACAGAACCTTTGGTTCAACAAGCATTTACGAGCAGCAGCAAAACAGAAAGTGCGTACCTGCATGATCTGTTGTCAGTTCAATCCAGGAAAAGGGATTCCCGTAGAGCAAGGTGGATTCCATCCTCCCGACTATCCTTTTGAAGTCCTCCAGATGGATTATATCCAGATGGACAGATGCCGAGGATTTAAGTATGTCCTCGTAGTCGTATGTGCCCTATCCCGATGGACAGAAGCATATCCCGTCCCAGATTGCACTGCCCCGACCACTGCCAGGCAGTTGATTCGTGAGTTTTTCCCTCGATACGGTTTGCCCCGTGTCGTGTATTCAGATAACGGTCACCCATTCTCATCCGAACTCATGAAGCAGGTCTCTCTTCTATTGGGGTACCAGTGGAAGTTTCACTGTGTCCGACATCCTGAGGCAGCAGGTCTCGTGGAGCGACACAATCAGACTCTGAAAACTCGCCTTGCAAAAGTGTGTAAAGAGAAGGGAGTGGATTGGATAGTAGCATTGCCAGTTGCACTTTTCTATATGAGAATGGTAGCCCATTCTAGAACAGGGCTATCCCCGTATGAGGTGGTCTTCGGTAGACCTCCTAATATGTGGGGGACGCCTCTGCCGCGAAAAATTACTGATGTTGATAGTACTATGTTGACAGATTACCTTGCTTCCTTGATGTCTGCACTACAATCATGTCGTTCACAGGTCGCGGCAGCCTTCCCAGACAACACCGAGGTGAATCCACATGAACTGGTCCCAGGCGATGTTGTGGTCGTTCGCAATTTTGACAGATCAAGCCCGTTGGAGCCCCGCTGGAAGGAGCCGAAGATTGTTTTGTTAACAACAAGGACTGCAGTAAAAATCGAGGGGAGGAAGGGGTGGGTGCACTCCAGTCACGTCAAGCACTTTCATGGACTTCCGCCAAAATCTGAATCCCAGGACTCCCACGTACCAGTGACTGATACCAAACTCCCCTTTCGAGAGAAACTCCCCAAGAGGAGTATCGCCAAAAGTTGAGGTCTAGTAAGTCAGACAGTTTAATTGTCTAAGTCCCCCTTGGGTGAAGCGGTTAGGCAGTTCTGACAATGTTTAAGTTAGACCCAAATAGAGAGAGAGATAGACAGGAGACCAAGAAGCAAAAATATCGTAAAAGTCTCCGGAGCAGATGTATCTGCACATTACTTATTATGTTTTTTCTGAGTCTTACGATTATTGTTTTGAGTTGGATGCTTTATATGTATTTTCCTCTTGCACCTTCTTTTCCTAATAACACTGCAGAACACACGTTTAGTGCTCTACCTCCACACGAATTGTCTTATCGACTTGCGCTGCGCAACAACACATTCATTCGTATGTTACACCATTCTCACCAGACCAGCAATGCTACTAATTGTTGGATATGTGGCTGACTCCCTCCCTATCAGAACTACAAGGGAGCTCTGCCTCTCTTTCCTTACCCGTTTACACATAATGGTTCCTGTGGTGCCTGGTTTAGTTTAATTTCTTCTATAAACACTGACTCTAAGGTTTCCCAAGGCAATTGGATATGGGGAAATCTGAACACAGTCATGAACAAAGCATGTTTCCCGAATGAGGAGGGTCTTCCACAAATGACAGGGACAGATCTAGAAAATGAAGTGTATGGATTAGGCAATTTCACGCTTAACCTCATGATTCTAAATGTGAGCAAGAGGATGGAAATATCCTAAAAAGTCTGTTCTCGTTGCCAAGGTCATCTATGGTACAAGCAGCAAGACTAGAGCTGGGAATCACCTCCTGGTCTATAACCGCCTGCATGGCCCTAATACGTTTTTGGCAGCGTCTCGGGTCAGGTGAGGTCCAGAAAATCTCTCAGTGGTGTAAAGTGAAATTGACACCAGTGAGCTGCCTTGGGCAAAAGAGACAAGAGCCTCAATAAACAAAGCAAATAGAGGGCTACAATTAAGGCTAGGCCCTCAGTCTATGCCCTCAGTCTATGCCCTCAGTCGCTCCATTTAACAATAGATAAAAAAAAGAACTTAGGTCTCAGGGATTTGAAATGTCTCAGAAACACGACCAGGAGTATCTCTCACGAAAAACCTCAGTGTCCCACATGACCGTGGCTTGGAAAAATGATCTACATTATCCCTATGTAGACAGATTACCTAGCTACTGTTTAAGGCGTGAAGTGTGAAGAGTGCAAACTGGGATAAACCCCTGATATGCAAATAAAGGGGTTAAAAATGTAATGTTAGATTATAACGGAAAAATGCACTTTCACTTTAGGTACCAACTGTAATATTTTACATATTTTATTAGATTGTATGAAGATTTTAGATAAATGCAGGGAGTCTTTATGCCCAATTTTAAAAAATACGGGATCAAGAATAGGATGCAAGCTGTTAACCTCTTAGTGGGAATGACAAATTTAGATATCGTCTGTGCCATGGGGAAATTTATGGCTAAAGTTAAAGAGTTCCTCAAATGTGCAGAGTAAATATTGTAAGCTGATCCCTTAGGATAATACGAGATTGAGCAATTATAGGAAAACCGTACTGTAGGTGATATACAGGAAGTTCTTGATGTACAAAAATGAATTATTTGATTTTAAAAATGTGAATATGAAAGAGGAAATGTGTTATTTAGGCATGAAGAACATGTGCTACACTTTTTATGAAGCTGACTTGTCTATGCTTTTTAATCGAATGATGTGCTGCTAATTTATGGTTGTAAAAAAACAAATAAATTTTTAATGACTGACTGACTGAAACAAAAGTGCTGGAGAACGACGTGATTCACACACGGTGTAATGACAACTTTTATGTCTCTGCAAGTCCACCAACATAACCTGACAATGCCTGAACTACTCGACCCAGAGTGTGATGCAAGAGGGGCATCAGTTTCTAAGTGAACTATCAATGTGCATGAGACATGTTTATGCTGACAGCATGTCTTTTTAAAGATGCAGTACAAGCGATTCCAGAGGATATCTGGTGAAACTTGAAACTGCCTGACAATATCTCAGTTCGGTAATGATGACTCATTTGTGTTAGTTTGACCCCCGATGAGTGACACTTGACAGGGATCATGTGATGGCTGCCCGAGGTCTTTCTCCCCCTGTAAGCATAAGCAAAGGGTGTGATGACTTATTGGTGGGCGTGGTCTGTGTTAATTTTGAAATATAGGGGCATATTACCAAGCAATAGCGATAATTTTTGCAATTGCTTGGTTAGAGACAAAAATTTACTGCTGAGCTGCGGCGATTTTTATCGCAGATAAACCTTGGTATTACCAAGGTTTATCGCAAATGCGATAAAAATCGACCGCGATGCATGAATATCGTTGAAAAGTCAGCGATATTCATGTATTACTGAGCTAATGCTCTTAGCTATGCTATCCACCTCCCATTGGATAATATAGCTAAGAACTGCTCAGGGCAGGTGTTAGCTTTTGGAGATATTTGTGCTTAGCGCGTGTGAGAAGTTGGCCTGGTATATAATGCTCACTAATTCTTAGTGATCACTTTGTACCATGTCAAGCAACCCTTATGATGATGGTTGTAATTCAACCTTGTAGACCAGTTATCCTAGTGGTAACATGGACAAAGCAGTCTTAGGCTAAACTCTGAAAGGCATGTGAAGCCAGCTGTTATACCATACACAACCCCCTTGAATACCAAATGAAAGGGACACCACACAGATATATATTGAAAATATATATTGATTTATTAACTATAAAATCCCCTGGACTCTTTATGAGCACAGAAGCACAAGCGTTAAATCACAAGACAGTTTAAAATACACAAAAGTTGCACAATATGGATGAGCCCTAGGGGCCACCTAAACCATATACTAAGAAAGTGGTATAAGAGATACCAATGGGAAAGTGAAGAGGCCTAGGGCCTTGGGAATCGCTGGAGCTATTCGATACTAGTAGTGACTAAGTCGGGAGAGGCCCACGGGACTCGGGTGCAGTGTTCAAAGTGCACGCACTTTCCAATGTAAAGTCTATGGTGCGTAAAAAGTACAAAGTTAGAAAGTTAGGAACAACCTTCCGAGTGACCTACGGAGCTGAAACTTAAGACACAGGCCCTTGAGATGTGTACCAGTGCAGGAGCACCGGCGGAGCTGAGTTACCTCACCCACAGGAAGCGGGTGCACAGGGTCGAAGTAGTGTCGGGTTTCGTCACGCTGGTCGATGGTGCTTGGAGCTGAAGATGCTGCAGGCGGCTCGATGTGAAGAGTTCCGGTGGATCCAAGGGTGGATCTGAAGATGTGAAGACCTGAAAGCAGAGGGGACAGTGTTCAAAGTCACTAGCCAGTGACTACCGTGGAACCAGATTGGAACCAGGCGATGTCGGGTGCAAACAGGCGTTGTTGGGTAGCTTCTTTCTGCAGCCACGTGGATACCCGGGGTCGAGGACGTCCAGGAGTCGGTCACGAGCTGTCCCACGCAGGCTTCTCGCTGTTGGCGGTGTCAGCAACTTGATCGGAGCAAACAGGCCTTGGCAAAGGCAAGCCAAGCAGAAGTTGAAAGATGCTTAACACTCGGACCAGCAAGGTCAGAGCGGGTGCTCCTTTTTACAGGAGCTTGGGTAGGTCTGGAGCAACCAGACCTGCTGTGTAAATCGTCAGTTTCGTCGCCAAGATGGCCGCTGACCACGTGGCTAGTGGCCGGGATGGCGCGTCGAGTGGCACAATGCAAAAGGGCCCCACGCAGATCGAGGAGATGCTGGAGGGCTGATCTTCGGTGCAAGGGCTGCTCGGTGGTGGGGGGTTCTCAGTCCCCAAAGCACAACATCGAGGATGCCTCAGAAGCTGCGCAGTCAGCTTTTCGAGTGTCTTCCAAGAGGTCCGGTCCCACGTCACTCGGTGCCTCCACGGGTCCCTTCATTGCAGGGACTGTGGATCGGGCTCTGAGAGGTCTGGGAGTCTGGTTCTTGTCGGGCTCTGGGCTCGGGCTCCAGCGGGAGGCGGCGGCAAAGCAGACGTCGAGTTGCTGGCTGGTACCTGTGTTCACAGGGTGGCCACTCCTAGGCCACAAGGGAGATTCTCTTCAGTCTTCTGTGCAGCAGAATGTCGAAGTCCAGTCTTCTTCTTCGTGTAAAGTTGATTCAGGATGATCTGCTGTGCAATGGCACTGCTCCCACTCTTATTCCCAATCTGAGGGGTGGATCACCTACTAGGTCCCTCCTCTGGGAGGAACCAGGAAGGGGGGCGGTTACACCCCCTTTCCTTTGTCCAGTTCCGCGCCAAGCCTGGGTCTGGAAAGTCCCAGGACCGGTTTGGACTGGCCTATGCACGGGGACACCTTGTGTGCCCCGGGCATGTCTGATTCTATTCAGCCCTGTCCTACCCAATAGACAAAACCCTGTCTGGGGTGGTGCTCGCACCTCCCAAGGCAGGAAACCCTTTGTCCAGGCCACCATCTGCCGAGTTTCGGTCAGCAGCAGGAGGCCAGACTCGTGTCTGTGGTGGCAGCATCCATTTTGTGATGCTGAGGCTCTGGTTAACTTTAACCGGGGTTAAGGCTACACACATGTCGTGTCCCTCTAGAAGGGTGGAATGCTATCCCCGTCGCCAGAATTGGCGAGGGGATAGTATTCCAATTCGTATGACACCTTACTCATCATGTTTTGATAAAGCCAAACCAAAGATAGCAAATAACCGCAAGGATTATAATGCACTTAAGAGTATATGGTATGGCAATATCCCGGAACAGCTTAGGGAGTGGATCCCGACAGCTGCAGACAGGCTCAGCTCATGCTAGAGCACCATCTCACATATTTCCAAGCACTCTGCCTCCAGGATTGATGAGGCCTTCCATAGGAGTGGCTGATAGGAATATATGTGTCCAGTTTAGGTTTAGGCACAGACATACTGTACCTAAGTAAGAGGTGGTTACACCGACTTACCCCAGCTGAGTGATCAGCCAGTTGTGCCAAATATGGAGGCCAGGCCAGGGGTGGCACAATACATGCTGCAGCCCCTGGTAGGCCTTGGATACACCTATGCCCTGGGCACCTAGGGTGCACTAATACAGGGGCTCATAAGGTGAACCAGTTTCAATTCGTAATGCACCTAGAGTGCATTGGCAGTAATTTAGAGAGCGAACAGCAGGCTGTGGGTCTGATTAGCAGGCCCACAGCCACATTAAATCAGAAACCAGTGAAGCAAAAAGCAAAAATTTGGGGTGACCATAGGATAGCAGACCCTACTCTCCTACATAACCCCCCCCCCAAACGCAGGGACATTAGACTAACCTTGACCAGTTGTGTCTTCATGTTCTAAGTGGAAGTACCTGGAGAGACTATCTGCGTTGCCATGGTCAGTCCCTGGGCGGTGCTCCACTGTAAAGTCCATCCCCTGTAGGGAAATGGACCACCTGAGTAGTTTGGGGTGTTCACCCTTCATCTGATTAAGCCATAAGAGGGGCTTATGGTCGGTCTGAATCTTGAAGTGAGTACCAAACAAGTATGGCCTCAACTTCTTCAGGGCCCACACCACAGCAAAGGCCTCCCTCTCTATAGCTGACCAACGTTTCTCTCTGGGGGTCAGCCTTCTACTAATGAAAGCAATGGGCTGGTCCTGGCCATCTACATTAAGCTGTGAAAGCACTGCTCCCACTCCCAACTCAGAAGCATCTGTTTGGACAATGAACTCTCTTGAGTAGTCAGGACTCTTCAGGATAGGTGCAGAGCACATGGCCTTCTTCAGGTCGTCAAATGCCTTTTGACAGATTTCTGTCCACTGAACCTTTTTGGGCATCTTCTTAGATGTCAGATCATTAAGAGGGGTCACAATGGACCCATAGTTCTTAACAAACTTCCTGTAGTACCCAGTCAGGCCCAAGAAAGCTCTGACCTGAGTCTGGGTAGTTGGAGGGGACCATTCCTTGATGGTCTGGATCTTACTCTCCAGTGGTTGAACTTGGCCTCCACCTACAAGGTGGCCCAGGTATACAACCTTACTCTGCCCTATCTGGCACTTTGTTGCCTTGATAGTGAGGCCTGCCTTCTGCAGAGCCTCAAGCACTTCCTTCAGGTGGACCGGGTGATCCTCCCAGGTGGAGCTAAAGACAGCAATATCATCCAGATAAGCTGCACAAAAGTCATCCAACCCAGTAAGGACTTGATTCACCAACCTTTGGAAGGTGGCAGGTGCATTTTTCAAACCAAAGGGCATTACCACAAACTGATAATGCCCACTAGGGGTAGAAAATGCTGTTTTGGCTTTAGACTCCTCAGCTAACCTGATTTGCCAGTAGCCAGCTGTCAAGTCAAATGTGCTCAAATATTTGGCAGAAGCCAACTTGTCAATGAGCTCATCTGCCCTTGGAATAGGGTGTGCATCTGTCCTGGTGACAGCATTGAGTCCTCTGTAATCCACACAGAACCTCATCTCTCTCTTGCCATCTTTGGTGTGAGGTTTGGGGACCAGAACCACTGGGCTAGCCCAGGGGCTCTCTGAAGGCTCAATGACACCTAATTCCAGCATCTTTTGCACTTCAGTCTTTATACAGTCCCTGACGTGGTCAGGTTGCCTGTAAATCTTGCTCTTTACAGGAAGACTGTCACCAGTGTCCACCACATGTGTACACCAGTTAGTCTGACTGGGTGTCAATGAGAACATATGCCTGTATGCCTGTAGAACTTGTCTGCAGTCATGTTGCTGATGTTCAGTGAGGCTGCCACCTAAGGCCACACCATCAACTGAGCCATCCTCAGGGTTCTGAGTGAGCAGGTCTGGGAGAGGGTCACTCTCTTCCTCCTGTCCCTCATCTGTAGCCATGAGCAAGCCCATGTCTGCCCTGCTGACATATGCCTTCAATCTGTTCACATGGAGCACCCTGTGGGGGCTCCTGGGAGTTCCTAGGTCCACCAAGTAGGTAACCTCTCCCTTCTTCTCCAGAATTGTATGGGGTCCAGACCATTTGTCTTGGAGTGCTGCTGGGGCCACTGGCTCCAACACCCATACCTTCTGTCCAGGCTGAAATTCAACAAGGACAGCCTTTTGGTCATGCCAAGCTTTCTGTAATTCTTGGCTAGCCTCAAGGTTTTTGGATGCCTTTTCCATGTACTCTGCCATCCTGGAGCGGAGACCAAGTACATAGTCCACTATGTCTTGTTCAGGCTTTTTGAGAGGTAACTCCCATCCTTCCTTCACTAGACACAGGGGTCCTCTTACAGGGTGCCCAAACAACAATTCAAAGGGGCTGAAGCCAACCCCCTTTTGAGGGACCTCTCTGTAAGCAAACAAAAGGCAGGGCAGTAGGATGTCCCATCTTCACCTGAGCTTTTCAGGTAATCCTTTAATCATGCCCTTTAGGGTCTTGTTAAATCTCTCAACAAGCCCATTGCATTGTGGGTGATAAGGAGTGGTGAACTTGTAGTTGACACCACATTCCTTCCCCATAGCTGTCAAATATCCTGACATGAAGTTGGCACCTCTATCAGATATTACCTCCTTAGGAAACCCCACTCTGGAGAAAACTCCAAGTAAGGCCCTGGCCACAACAGGAGCTGTTGTGGTCCTAAGTGGAATTGCCTCTGGGTACCTGGTGGCATGATCCACTACCACCAGTATGAATCTGTGCCCAGATGCTGTAGGGGGATCCATTGGACCCACAATAACAATCCCCACTCTTTCAAAGGGAACCCCCACCACAGGTAGTGGTATCAGGGGGGCCTTTGTTGTTCCACCTGCTTTACCACTGGCTTGGCAGGTTTCACAGGAGCGACAAAACTCCTTGGTGTCTTCAGACATGTGAGGCCAGTGAAAGTGAGGGACAAGCCTGTCCCAGGTCTTATTCTGGCCTAGGTGTCCTGCTAAAGGAATATCATGGGCCAAGGTGAGTAGGAAGCCCCTAAATTGCAGAGGTATAACCAACCTCCTGGTAGCACCAGGCTTGGGGTCTCTAGCCTCTGAATAAAGGAGTCCATCGTCCCAATATACTTTATGGGCACCTTGAGCATTCCCAGCAGCCTCAGCAGCAGCCTGCTGTCTGAGGGATTCAAGAGAAGGACAGGTTAACTGAGCCTGCCCCAAGTCTGCCCTAGAAGGTCCCCCTGTCCCCAGAAACTCAACCTGATCAGGTTCAAGTTCTTCAGGGACAGTTCCTTCAGGGGTCTCAAGATCAGTTTCCTGTGAAGCCTGATCCTCACTTGCAGGCAGTTGGGAAGGCGCAGCCTTAACCCTCCTGTTCTTTCTCTTGGAGGGTACTTGGTCCATTGTTCCAGGATCCAAGACCTGAGGTTCAGAGAGGCACTTTTTGGCCTGTGACCTGGTCACAGCAAGGACATGTGATGATATCCCTAACATCTCTGCATGAGTCCTGTACTCAACTTCTGACCATAGAGAGTTCTCCAGGTCATTGCCCAACAAACATTCTACTGGGAGATCAGCACTAACCACAACTTTCTTTAGGCCAGTTACCCCTCCCCAGGAAAAGTTAACAGGTGCCACACTATGTGTAGTAGTGACATTGCTGGCATTGGTCACCGGGTAATCATCGCCTGGCATGTATTGTCCAGGGTCCACAAAGTTAGGTGTCACCATAGTGACACTGGCACATGTGTCCCTGTAAGCTTGAGCCACTTTATTGTTGATCAAAGGTGTCTGTCTGTATTTGCCCAGGTTACTGGGACTTATGTCAGGGGTCAAATCTATGTCCCCCTCACAAACCAGAACAGCCTGTGTAAGGGTTCTGACTAGGTCAGAATCTCCTTCAGTTCCCAAAGTGATACCCACTAATCCCTTGGTTTGAGGACCAGCACTGCTAGCTGTACTAGTGGGTGCAGTTGCCCTAGGGGCTGCAGTGCTGGGGGCTCCACCCTTTTTACACTCACTTGTCCAGTGAGAGGTGTTCTTACAAGTTTTACACCAGGGTTTCTTCTGACCTTCTTTCTTCTTCTTCTTGGAAGTTTGGGACCCACCCTCTGTCTCAGTTTGGGGCCCTGTTGAAGACTTCTGGTCTTTAGCTTTCTGCTCCCCACCCTTCTGGTCTGTTTTCTTCTGGTCACCACCCTGGTTCTGGTTCTGGTTCTTTTGCTTAACTCTGGTTCTTACCCATTTATCTGTCCTCTTTCCCATTTCTTGGGGAGAGGTCAAATCTGAGTCAACCAAATGTTGATGCAACTGCTGGTTCTGACAATTATTTAAAATATTTTCTCTCATCAGAAAATTATACAATCCTTCATAGTCTTTAACCTTGCTTCCCAGCAACCATCCCTCCAGAGCCTTAGTGGCACACTCAACAAATTCCGACCAGTCCTGAGTCTGTGTCTTCTGGGTATCTCTGAACATTAACCTGTACTGTTCAGTGGTTAAGCCTAACCCATCAATCAGAGCACTCTTCAGGACCAGGTAGTTTCTAGAATCCCCATCACTAACTGTGAGGAGTCTGTCTCGGCCTCTGCCTTCAAAGGAGAGCCCCAAGATTGCTGCCCACTGCTCCTGAGGGATCTGCTGTACTCTGCAGGCTCTCTCCATTGCAGTAATCCATTTATGGATATCATCCCCAGCTTTGTAGGGGGGCACAATCTTACTCAGGTTTCTGTTATCAAAAGACCTGTCTTTATCCTTGTGGATATTGCTGCCACCAGTGGGTTCTATTACCCCACTCTCTCTAGGCTGTCTTGCTCTAGCAAGTTTCTCTTGGGCCAGGGCAATCTCTAACTCTTGTCTCTGGACTCTCAATTCAGCCTCTCTAATTTGAGATTCTCTCAATTTGGCCTCATGTTCCCTTCTCTGAGGGCTAGTCAACCTCCTTCTGGAGTGACCATGAGAACCTCTAGAAGCATGGGAGTTGTCAGAGTCACCTGAGTGAGTCCTTCTCCTCCAAGGCTCCTGGTTAAGTTCACCTGGGGGTCTGAATGGGTTGTTACCTGATTCATTCCCAAGTAAGCTTAAGTTAGCCTTGTTCAGTCTACTGACCAGCACCTGACTATTTCTGTCATCATCTGACTCACTGCTTTCCACCTCCTCCTCTTCCTCTTCCTCTTCCTCCTCATCTACCTGAGGAGCTCCAGTGGTGGAGCCTTCCTCATCTACCAGGATGATAGGGGCAGGGGTGTCTACAGTGTCATCCTCTGAAGGATGGCCTCCTTCAGCATTCCCTGTGGGGTTTGCTTTAGAGGGCTTTAGAGTCTCAGACTGGTCTAAGAGCTCTCTTAGGTGGTCTGTAGTAGGGGAAGGCCCTGTCTTCAGACCCCTTAAGACACAAAGCTGTCTTAATTCCTTAAAGGAAAAAATAGCAAATTTGGATGGTGCCCTTGGAGGGTCACTCTCAACAGGAGTAAGTCCACTGGACCCCTCTGCTCCAGACATTGCTCTAGTGTGGGTGGATGTGTTGCAATCTACCTACACTGGTGTTTACCTACTAAACCTATCTAGTAGTTGTAGCTAGGGTGTGCTACTCCCTTTACTCTACAACAACTAAGTTCAGTAGAACCTATGTATACTAGTCTTGTTTTATATGTACCTAGAAGGTACCTGTATGATCTTTCAAATGATAATCTCAAAGATTGTAATGGTAAAACAACAGCAAGCTCAGATCCCAATCCGCTTCTCACCAATGTGAGAAGTTGGCCTGGTATATAATGCTCACTAATTCTTAGTGATCACTTTGTACCATGCCAAGCAACCCTTATGATGATGGTTGTAATTCAACCTTGTAGACCAGTTATCCTAGTGGTAACGTGGACAAAGCAGTCTTAGGCTAAACTCTGAAAGGCATGTGAAGCCAGCTGTTATACCATACACAACCCCCTTGAATACCAAATGAAAGGGACACCACACAGATATATATTGAAAATATATATTGATTTATTAACTATAAAATCCCCTGGACTCTTTATGAGCACAGAAGCACAAGTGTTAAATCACAAGACAGTTTAAAATACACAAAAGTTGCACAATATGGATGAGCCCTAGGGGCCACCTAAACCATATACTAAGAAAGTGGTATAAGAGATACCAATGGGAAAGTGAAGAGGCCTAGGGCCTTGGGAATCGCTGGAGCTATTGGAGACTAGCAGTGACTAAGTCGGGAGAGGCCCACGGGACTCGGGTGCAGTGTTCAAAGTGCACGCACTTTCCAATGTAAAGTCTATGGTGCGTAAAAAGTACAAAGTTAGAAAGTTAGGAACCTTCCGAGTGACCTATGGAGCTGAAACTTAAGACACAGGCCCTTGAGATGTGTACCAGTGCAGGAGCACCGGCGGAGCTGAGTTACCTCACCCACAGGAAGCGGGTGCACAGGGTCGAAGTAGTGTCGGGTTTCGTCACGCTGGTCGATGGTGCTTGGAGCTGAAGATGCTGCAGGCGGCTCGATGTGAAGAGTTCCGGTGGATCCAAGGGTGGATCTGAAGATGTGAAGACCTGAAAGCAGAGGGGACAGTGTTCAAAGTCACTAGCCAGTGACTACCGTGGAACCAGATTGGAACCAGGCGATGTCGGGTGCAAACAGGCGTTGTCGGGTAGCTTCTTTCTGCAGCCACGTGGATACCCGGGGTCGAGGACGTCCAGGAGTCAGTCACGAGCTGTCCCACGCAGGCTTCTCGCTGTTGTCCAGTTCCGCGCCAAGCCTGGGTCTGGAAAGTCCCAGGACCGGTTTGGACTGGCCTATGCACGGGGACACCTTGTGTGCCCCGGGCATGTCTGATTCTATTCAGCCCTGTCCTACCCAATACACAAAACCCTGTCTGGGGTGGTGCTCGCACCTCCCAAGGCAGGAAACCCTTTGTCCAGGCCACCATTTGCCGAGTTTTGGTCAGCAGCAGGAGGCCAGACTCGTGTCTGTGGTGGCAGCATCCATTTTGTGATGCTGAGGCTCTGGTTAACTTTAACCGGGGTTAAGGCTACACACATGTCGTGTCGCTCTAGAAGGGTGGAATGCTATCCCCGTCGCCAGAATTGGCGAGGGGATAGTATTCCAATTCGTATGACACCTTACTCGACATGTTTTGATAAAGCCAAACCAAAGATAGCAAATAACCGCGAGGATTATAATGCACTTAAGAGTATATGGTATGGCAATATCCCGGAACAGCTTAGGGAGTGGATCCCGACAGCTGCAGACAGGCTCAGCTCATGCTAGAGCACCATCTCACATATTTCCAAGCACTCTGCCTCCAGGATTGATGAGGCCTTCCATAGGAGTGGCTGATAGGAATATATGTGTCCAGTTTAGGGTTAGGCACAGACATACTGTACCTAAGTAAGAGGTGGTTACACCGACTTACCCCAGCTGAGTGATCAGCCAGTTGTGTCAAATATGGAGGCCAGGCCAGGGGTGGCACAATACATGCTGCAGCCCCTGGTAGGCCTTGGATACACCTATGCCCTGGGCACCTAGGGTGCACTAATACAGGGGCTCATAAGGTGAACCAGTTCCAATTCGTAATGCACCTAGAGTGCATTGGCAGTAATTTAGAGAGAGAACAGCAGGCTGTGGGTCTGATTAGCAGGCCCACAGCCACATTAAGTCAGAAACCAGTGAAGCAAAAAGCAAAAATTTGGGGTGACCATAGGATAGCAGACCCTACTCTCCTACAGCGCGAATATCTCCAAAAGTTGGTAATAGGAGATAGCGATGTTAGCGACTGCTTTCAGTCGCTAACATCTTGGCACGCTCACTTTGCATGTCATTAGTGATAAATATCACTGACATGCAAAGCGGGGCCCAAGATGGTTGCTATCTCCTACTAGCTGTCGCTAACTGGTGTTAGCGACAGCTAGGTAATAGGGAGATAATCTTATCTTTGCTTTCTTGGCTTTTAAAGCCAAAAAAGTGGAGATAAACCCCCTTGATAATATGCCCCATAGTTTCTTTTTTAGGCGTTCCTGTAATCGTATTTAGAGCAGGGCCTTTCACCTAAATGGCCAGAGGCAGAGCAGGCCTTTCGAGGACATGAAAGAGTGGGGTGTGTCGTCGACCTCTGCATTCAGCCAGAAACTGATGTTGTTCATCGCAAATGGAAAGACCTGGCCACAGGGTGGAGGTCAGTATAGCGTCCTTCCTGGTCAGGCAGCCAGGTCAGAGCATGTTGAGTGTTTTACTTTTGCATATTCTACTCCTGCTTGAGTCCAGTGACTGAGGTTGCAGTGTGCTCTTCTGCACATGAAATGAGAGAAGCCAGCAATATATTATCAGAGTAAAAACAGAAGCATGTCAGCTCGGTTTTAACTGAGCACTCATTAATCTTTGGCAAAGCCGCCCAGTCTGTCCCACTGTCCCTCCCACCAGGAGTAGAAAAACGTATTGGAGTCTGCTGTGTGCTTCTATTTGAGCTTGGGCTTGGTAGGAGATTGGAGCTGAACGCACCTGGAGGAGGAAAAAACAGCTGAAATTTCCTCCGCAGACGGAACAGCAAGTAAGTGAGCTCGATTTGTATTCTGATCTTTTTGCATTGTTACTCAGGCCGACCCCGCTCTCCCTCCCGCCAGACTGTACCATAAAGTGCGAGCCTGAGCCAGTGCTGGCACTGCAGTATGGACTCTCAGAGACTAAGAAACCTAATGCATTTACCATTGCTTGTTTGCATTGTTTCCCTGGCCGACTCCTCTCTCCCTCATGCCAGTCTGTACCTGAAGTGCCAGCCTAAACCAGCACTGACAATGCACTACAGATGCTCCGAGACTAAGAAACGTAATGCATTTACTAATGCTTGTTTGCATTGTTGCCCAGGCTGACTCCGCTCTCCCTCCTGCCAGTCTGTACCTGAGGGGCCAGTCTGAGCCAGCGCTGACAATGCACTACTGACCCTCAGAGACTGGGTAACCTAATGCGTTTACCAATGCTTGCTTGCATTGTTGCTAAGGCTGATGCCGCTTTCCCTCATGCCAGTCTGTAACTTAAGTGCCATTCTGAGCTAACGCTGGCAATGCACTACTGACCCTCAGAGACTGAGAAACCTAATGCATTTACCAATGCTTGTTTGCATTGTTGCTAAGGCTGATGCCGCTTTCCCTCATGCCAGTCTGTAACTTAAGTGCCATTCTGAGCTAACGCTGGCAATGCACTACTGACCCTCAGAGACTGAGAAACCTAATGCATTTACCAATGCTTGCTTGCATTGTTGCTAAGGCTGATGCCGCTTTCCCTCATGCCAGTCTGTAACTTAAATGCCAGCCTGAGCCAGGGCTGACACTGCAGTACAGACCCTCAGAGACTAAGAAACATAATTCCTTTACCAATACTTGTTTGGATTGTTGCCAAGGCCGACCCTGCTCTCCCTCATGCCAGTCTGTACCTGAAGTGCCGGCCTGAGCCAGTGTTGATACTGCATTACTGACCATCAGAGTCTAAGAAACCTAATGTGTTTACCAATGCTTGTTTGAATTGTTGCCCAGGATGACCCCGCACTCTAATAATAATAATAATAATGTGAAATTTATAATGCGCTCAGCTTACCCTGGGGCATCCCGGCGCAACAGACCAGAAGGAGAGACTCAGCTAATCACTACTATGGAAACAAGTTGGTCTTAAGAAGTTTCCTGAATGGTAGGATCTTGGGCTCTGAGCGAATCTTGAGGGGCAGAGAGTTCCAAAGAGAGGCCACTTGCACAGAGAAATGCCTGCCCCCAGAACGAGCTCTTCTTACTCTCGCTAACTGCAAAAGGTGTTTTTGGTCCGAGCGCAGCAGACGTGGGGGTTTGTAAGGACGGGCCATGTTAGCAAGGATGGGGGGGCCTTTGCCATGTAAAATTTTGTGGGCTGTACATAGCGCTTTAAATTTCACCCGCTCCTTCACGGGGAGCCAGTGAAGCGCTTTGAGGGCCGGAGCAGCAGACTGCCTTCTGGGAACATCCATAAGGACTCTCGCAGCTGCGTTTTGCACCTGTTGGAGGGTTTTGAAGGTCGCTTTTGGAGCACCGAGAAATAGCGCATTCCCATAATCGAGCCTCGATAGAATCAGGCCACGTATCAACAGCTTCCTTGCTGGATCAGGAAGCAGAGGTAGCACCTTTCGGGCTGATCTCAGTAAACCAAAGCAAAACCCTGCGGTCTTCCTGGCATGAGTCCTGAAGGACAGGTCTTCTTCCAACCATACTCCCAAGGACTTGATCTCCTTCTTTGAGGATGATGGGTCACTAAGAGACCGGGGCCAGCAGCTCGCAATAATGGAGGGGCTGGAATTGCCCAGGAGCATCAGCTCGGTTTTACCTCCATTAAGCTTTAGGGCGGAGATAGACATCCAACGATAAACATTGGCAAGGCAGTCGTGTAACACCTCAGGTTGTTCAGCCAGCTAAGTGAGGCCCACCACCAGCTGAGTATCATCAGCGTAACTGATGATCTTCACCCCTGAAGGGGCGACCACTCTTTCAAGTGGAGTCATATATATATTAAATAGGGTAGGGCTCAGCGATGAGCCCTGCGGGACTCCACATTGAAGAGGGAATAGGGCAGATTGCTCTGACCCTTCCCAGACTTGGTAGAAACGGTCAGAGAGAAAAGATCCCAACCATTTCAGGGCCGTCCCTGAGACACCTACCTCTGACAGACGTTGGGGGAGCACCTGATGACTCACGGTGTCAAAGGCAGCACTCAAGTCCAGGAGGATCACTGCCACTGACCCTCCTGTATCTAGAGTGCTCCTTGCCTCCTCCACTACTGCCAGCAAGGCAGTGTCTGTTCCATGGCCGGGGCGGAAACCAGTCTGGGAATCTCCTAGCAGGTGGTTAGACTCAAGATGGTGAGAGAGCTGACGGTTGACCAACTTCTCTGCAATTTTAGAAAATCCAGGCAGAAGTGAAATTGGCCTGAAGTTGGTCAAATTGGATGAATCCAGTCCTGGTTTTTTCAATAGGGCTTTCACCACAGCCTTTTTCCATCTCTGGGGCACTGTTCCCTGAGCGAGTGAAAGATTCAAGAGATCAGTCAGAGGAGTTGACAAGGTGTTAGCCACGAGCTTAAGATGTTTTATGGGAACTGGGTCACTCGGGGAGCCACTCTTCATCTCCAACAGGACTTTTATCACCTCCTCCTCCGGCTTTGAGGAATAGTGGGTAGGGAGGATAAGATTTTCTCTAAGCACCCATCCCGACAGACCACGCACGGAACCTGGGCGTCATCCTGGATTCCTCACTTTCAATGAACAGACAAGTCAACGCCGTCTCCTCATCCTGCTTCAACATTCTTCGCATGCTCAAAAAAACATTTTGCTGGATCCCCACCGAAACTAGGAAAACGGTCACCCACGCTCTGGTCACGAGCCGAATGGACTATGGAAACACCCTCTACGCCGGGACTACCGCTAAACTCCAGAAAAAACTCCAACGAATCCAAAACGCCTCAGCCAGGCTCATATTAGACATCCCATGTAAAGAACATATCTCTGGTCACCTGAAAAACCTCCACTGGCTTCCCGTCAATAAAAGGATCACTTTCCGGCTCCTAACCCACGCACACAAAGCACTCTACGAAATCAGACCAGAATGCCTCAACACACGACTGTCCTTCTACACCCCCTCCTGCCAGCTTCGATCTTCCAACCAAGCCCTTGCCACTGTACCTCGCATCAACAAGACCACCATGGGAGGTAGATCCTTCTCCTACCTGGCAGATATAACCTGGAACTCACTTCCCACTTACCTTCGCCTTACCCAGAACCACCTAGCATTCAGAAAGCAACTTAAAACGTGGATATTTGACAAGTAACTCCCCACCCCTCCTTAAGCGCCTTGAGACCCTCTGGGTATGTAGCGCGCTATATAAATCCTTTGACTTGACTTGACATTTTTCTTTGGGATTATCATGCAACACTGGAGGGATCGGGGCTTTCAGAAGTTCCTTGAAGATTTTAAACGATTCTCCAGAAGAATTGCTTGCTCTCTCAATCCTGTCGCTAAAGAAAATCTTTTTAGCGTCCTTCAGTGCGCTTTTATATTTCCTCAACTCCCTTTTGTAATTGGCCCGGCTTTCTTCCGTCTGCTCTCTCCTCCAATCACGTTCAAGCCTTTTACAAGAGGTTCTGATGCACCTAAGTTCGGAGGTATACCAGGGGGCAGAGCCAATTCTTCTCTCCCTGACAAGCCTCCTTTTATTCGGGATCAGTAAGTCCAGAGAGTTAGTCAGCCATTCGCCCAAGAGCTGATCAGCGATGTTGGGGTCATCTACGGGGTGAGGACAGGTTCTAGCTAGTTCTTCCGCCCAACTGTCCACCGGGAGCTTCGGCCAGAGTCGTTCCACAATATGTTGTCTTGGTGCGGGGTCTCTCCGGTTCCCCAGCAACCAGCTAAACGGAATGAGATGGTGATCGGTCCAGGGGAGAGCCAACATCTGGAGAGCCTGTAGGTTCGCAGAATTAGCAAAAACCGCATCAAGCTGATGACCTCTAATATGAGTAGCTCCCATATTAACAAGATGTAGGTCCAGTGCCCCGAGCGAACTTAAAAAATCCCTTGCTACTACGTCATTGGGGTCGTCAAAATGAAAGTTGAAGTCCCCAAGAATGACAAAGTTGGACGAGGCAGCAGCCAGTGGGATAACAGCCTCCATGAAAGAATCCACAAAGTTCCCTAGCGTAGCGGGAGGCCGATACACAAGGAGGCCAGAGATAGAGACAGTAGAGGAGACACGAAGGGTAAACTGACAACTTTCAGCGTTGTTGATGCCGCAGTCTACTGCTTTGCATAAGAATGTGTCTCTGTAGACAATGGCCACTCCACCCCCTCTCCCATCCGGCCTATCAAGATGGAACATGAGGTATCCCGGGGGGAGAGCGTTGACAATGTCGGGGTCGGAACCTGTAGTCAGCCACGTTTCCGTCAGGAATAAGACATCCAGACTATGGTCCAAAAGGAGGGAGTGAACCTCCGTGGCATGACAAGGCAGTGATCTGCAATTAAGCAGAGCCATAGTCAGTGAGTCAAGGTCCTTGCAAGTGTTATGCGGGCGACAGGCAAGACAATGTTTAAATGCGGAACTCTCAATCCAATAATAGCAACAGCTGGGGTGTTTGGCCGTGCGTAGAGCAAGCAGTGTGTCCCGCGAATACCTGTGAAAGGGGGTCCGAGGGCTAGAAGAGTTAAGCAGAGTGGTATGCCCTAAGCCCGTCTGGGCCCGGTCGGGCACAGACGGGCTAGTCTTTGGAGTGTCTTCAGCGTGCTGAAGGTGTGCCCGCTGCGCTCGACCGCTGCGCTGTCGAGTTGTGAGCATGGTAATGAGGTGGAGGAGGAGTGGGCGTGGCTACAAGCGATGGGCGTGGCCCCAAGTCACATGGGAGCTTGACGCTGAAAAGGGATATTTATCTTCCCTTTCAGGCGCTCGCTCTCTAAACAATGTGCAGTTTAAAAAAACACAGAAAACGAGTGTGCAGTCACAAGGAATAAAAGCAGTTTAGACAGAAGAAAAACCCTGGCTTCCTTATGACTGTCTGTACCTGAAGTGCCAGTCTGAGCCAGCGCTGACACTGCAGTACAGACCCTCCGAGCACAACAAACTTAATGCATTTACCAATACTTGTTTGCATTATTGCCAGGGTCGATCCTGCTCTCCCTCATGCCAGTCTGTAACTTAAGTGCCAGCCTGAGCTAACGCTGACACTGCAATACAGACGCTCTGAGACTAAGAAACCTAATGCATTTATCAATGCTTGTTTGCATTGTTGACCAGGCTGACCCAGCTGTACCGCATGCTAGCCTCTACCTGAAGCGCCAGCCTGAGTCTGTGCTGACGCTGCAGTTTCCTGAGGGGTTTCTAGGTGATGTTGGCATAGGGTGTGTTGCCGTAGTTGAGGCTGTTACTAACAAGTGCTTCTGTGACCATCTTTCTGGACTCGGTGGGGATCCACTTGAAGTTCTTTCGGAACAGGCGTAGCATGTCGAAGCAGGATGATGAGACAGCATTGATCTAGCGGTTCATGGTGAGAGAGGAGTCCAACCTGATGCTGAGGTTTCCTTTGTGGTCTGCGGGTCTTGTAGGGATCCAAGATCTGCAGCCCACCGTGAGTCATCCTAAGCGGAGGGGCTGGAGCCCAGGATGAGGAAACACTAATTATAAACTAATCTAATAATCCAGATCCAAAACACGGAGGTTCTTGATTTGTTAGTAGCGACTGTACACATATGTGTGTGTCTTTCCTTTCCATCTATGTGAATTGGGGTTTTACCCTTCGAGCAGCATCATTTTCCAACCCATCTTTTTTGAGAGGCCCATGCCTGACAAAATACAGTAAACAGGTAGAAAGAGGCATCTAGGTGGCAAACACTTGTGGCGCCTACTTTTTGAGTGGGTATGTGTTTGGTTTGTGGGTTGCAGGGTTTATCCCAGACAGAAAAATGAGGTACTATGCTTCACAAATATCTGTTATGCTTTGATAATTGTCTTGAAACTTGTGCTGTAAAATGCCACATTGAAAATCAAGTTTTTCAAAAACTAGTTATAAATGTTTGCTATAAAATCTATAATTTGAATCCCATATTTTCAAAAAATTTCTTGTGAGGGAAAACTTGAAATTGCTCTTTTCACTTCGGACTTGCTCACTACGTTCGCAGACACATTATGCGTGTGTATATAATGTACGCCCCATCACTTTTGAAATTCAGCAGCCACCCCTTACATAAAAACACGGGCAGTGGGATGAAGAGAGTTGTGAGAGGAGGGCAGGCATTCACATAAGGACACTCACAGGGGGCTGAAGAGAGGTGTGAGAAAAGAACAGACATTCAATCAATCAATCATTTGTAAAGTGCACTACATACCCGCGAGGGTCTCAAGGTGCTGGGGGAGGATGGCGCTACTGATCGAACAACCAAGTCATGAGTATCCTCCTGAAGGTCAGCAGGTCTTGGGTCTGTTGTAGGCTCAGTGGGAGGGTGTTTTCTGTATCTTGGTGGTGAGGTGGGAGAAGGATCTCCCACCGGTGGTTGTTCTTCGGATGTGCGGGACTCTGGGGAGTGAGAAGTCGGCCGAGCGTAGCTGGCAGTTGGGGATGTAGAAGGAGACCCATCTGTTGAGGTAGGCTGGGCCGGTCTAGTGGAGTGCCTTGTGAGCATGGTTGAGGAGCTTGCAGGATATCCTCTTGTTGACAGGGAGCCAGTGCAGGTTTCTCAGGTGGGAGATGATGTGGCCGTGGCATGGTACATCGAGGATCAGTCGTGCCGAGGTGTTTTGGATGCATTGTAGTCGTTTGATGAGCTTGGTTGGGGCTCCTGCGTAAAGGGCATTTCCGTAGTTGAGTCTGCTGCTGACGAGGGCCTGGGTGACTGTCTTTCTTGTATCTGTCGGGATCCATCTGTAGATCTTGCAGAGCATGCCGAGGGTGTTGAAGCAGGAGGAGGAGATGACGTTGACTTACTTGATCATTGAGAGCATTGATGAATATTCCCAGGTTGCGTGCGTGGTCGGTGGGTGTCGGGGCTGCCCCCAGTGCTGTTGGCCACCAGGAGTCATCCCAGGCTGAAGGGTTGGAGCTGAGGATGAGGACCTCCGTCTTGTCCGAGTTCAGCTTCAGACAGCTGGTCTTCATCCAGTCGGCGACGGCCTTCATTTCTTCGTGGAGGTTGGCTTTGGCGGTGATGGGGTCCTTGGTGAGGGAGAGGATCAGCTGACTGTCGTCGGCGTAGGAGATTATGTTGAGGGCGTGCTGTCGGGCTGCGTGTGTGAGCGGAGACATGTAAATGTTGAACAGTGTCTGGCCGAGGTAGGATCCTTGGGGTACGCTGCAGATGATCTCAGAGGCTTTGGAATAGAATGGAGGGAGCGGACACTCTGGGTTTTACCAGAGAGGAGGGAGGTGGTCCAATCCAGAGCCTTGTCTCGGATCCCTGCGGCATCGAGGCGTGCCCGTAGTGTGCGGTGGCAGAAGGTGTCGAAGGCGGCAGGGAGGACTAGGATGATGATTGCTGCGGTCTCACCGTTTTCCAGCAGGGTCCTGATGTCGTCGGTGGCGGCGCTGAGGGCAGTCTTGGTGCTGTAGTTGCTGCAGAACCCTGACTGGGAAGGGTCCAGGATTCTGTTTTCTTCAAGGTATCGGGTTAGCTGTCTGTTGACGTTTTTCTCTATGACCTTGGCCGGAAAGTGGAGCAGAGAGATGGGTTGGAAGTTCTTGAGGTCTCTTAGGATGCCTTAGGTTTTTTGAGTAGGGGAGGTTGATCTCAGCATGTTCCCAGATCTCTGTGAAGGTCGCGATCTTGAGGGAGAGATTGATGATGTTGCGGAGGTGGGGTGCGATGGAGATGCTTGCTCTGTTGAAGGCGTGGTGCGGGAATGGGTCTGACGGAGAGCCGGAGTGGATTGTGCGCATGGTCTTGATGGTGTCATCGATGCTCACACTGGCCCAGGCTAACAGGGAATTGTGATCATTCATGTGCGGAGGGTCTGTTTTGTTGCTGTCGGTTGGGGCTATCTTGGTGTTGAAGCTGTCATGGATGTCTGCTATCTTGTGGTGGAAGAAGGTGGTGAGGGAGTCGCACAGGGTTTGCGACGGCGGGATGTCGTTGGTGTTGGAGCTGGGGTTGGAGAGTTCCTTCACAATGTTGAAGAGCTCCTTGCTATTGTGTGCGTTGTTGTCGTGGCGGCCTTTGAAGGAGGTCCTCTTGGCCGCCCTGATAAGGTGGTGGTGGTTGCGGATGGTGTCCTTGTGTGCTGCGTGCTGTCCGGAGTTCGTTCACTGTGCAATTTCTTCTCTAGTTTCCGGCAGGCTTGCTTGACGGCTAGGAGTTCTGGGGTAAACCAGCTGGCCCTCTTGCTGGTGTCTCTGTGGGGGGGGGGTTTCAGAGGGGCGAGGGTGTTGGCACAGTCCTTAATCCAGCTTCAGAGGCTGTGGGCAGCGTCATCGGTGTTGGAGGGTTCGGTGGGTGGGCTGAGAGCGAGGTTTGCGTGTATTAGGTCTTCAGTGATTTTGCTCCAGCAGCGGCGGGGAGATCTGTTGGGTGCAGTGGTGTGTGGTGGGTTTCTGTAAGGCCAAGTGGATGCAGCGGTGGTCGGTCCAGAGGAGTTCGGTGGTGTGGCTGACGGAGACGTGCAGGCTTGAGGAAAAGACGGGGTCGAGCTTGTGGCCGGCGGAGTGGGTGGGCGATGTGATGAGTTGCTTCAGTCCGAGGTTGGTGAGGTTGTCGATCAGGGTTGTGGAGATGTTGTCGTTGTTCTTCTCAAGGTGAAAGTTCAGGTCTCCGAGGAGGATGTAGTCAGTGGAGGTCAGTGCGCGCGTGCTGATCAAGTCGGCGATGGAGTCGCTGAACTGGGGGCGGGATCCAGGGGGTGCAGTCTCTGCAGGTAATCTTGTATCCGTCTGGGATGGCTTTGGTGATATCGGGTGCGGAGGAGTCGATAAACCAGGTTTCTGTCAGGAAGGCAAAGTCCGGGGATGTTGCATCGAGCAGATCCCTGAGCTTGACAGCATTAACATAAGGACTCATAGAAGAGGCTGAAGAGAGATGTGAGATAAGAACAGACATTAACATAAGGACACTCACAGGGGGCTTAACAGAGATGTGATAGAGGAACAGACATTATCATAAGGAAACTCACAGGGGGCTGAGGAGAGGAGTGAGAGAGGAACAAACATTAATATAAGGACACTCACAGGAGGCTGAGGAGAGATGTGAGAGAAACACAGACATTAACATAAGGACCCTCACAGGAGGTTGAAGAGAGGTGTGAGAGGAGAACAGACATTAACATATGGACACTCACAGGGGGCTGAAGAAGGATGTGAGAGGAGAACAGACATTAACAGAAGTACACTCCATGTGAATTTACTTCCGGTTCACAGCAGGGCATGGTGTGGAGCAGAGTGGAGTAGTGAGCAGTGAGTTTGGAGCCGTGAGCCGCGAGTACTCCGTGTATCCAGGGAAATCTGCAACTGCAACCACACTCGAAAATTACAGCTCTGGCAGACGGCGACGCAAAGGTGTGGTGTGGTGCGACAAGGCAGCATCACTAGAGTGGAGGTGAGGCAGGGAAGCACCGCAGTGGAGGCAATGGGGTGGGGTCAAGCAGGTGAGTCCCTTTAGAGATAGTGATTCCAAACTCCCCCGGGGAAGCGGACCTGCCTAGTCTGTGTGCGGCTTGTGGGTCGGTGGGCTCCCGCAAGATCCCTGACGACTCCTTGATCCCTCCCCACTGCCTCCTTGCTATTGCTACTGCTCTGCCTTCCTAGCCTTGCCCCGGGTGGTAGAAAACAGGGGACAATAGCCACCCCACAATTGGGGGTTGCAGAACTTACAGAGTCTACAGTCTGGTTACAGTGTGAAAGACCAATGGGAGATTACAGCGGGGGGTAGGCAAGGCAACTTTCCACTGAGTACAGTGCAGCCCCCCAGCCTTTGTCTCCTCCATCTACCACCATTGTTGTTGGCCGCAACACCACCAACCCAACACTGCTGGGCCTGTCCCTTGGCAAGAGGACATGCCATAGGGGGAGGGGCACATCCACATCTGAGATTTCAGTGCTGGAGGGAGCTGCAATTTACTAGTCCCTGCAACTCCAACAGTACACCCCTATCTCAGCCTAAAGCATCTAGGGGGACCACTACCTGCAGGCTGGATCACATATTCCCAAAAAGAAACATCAACTAGAAGATTGGAACAAACTCAAGCTTGCTCACATACTATCTCTCGCAAGTCCGACTGCCTGACTGCCTTTCTTGACCCAAACGACAGGAGCAGCCTAAAACTAATGATCTAGCCACTTGGAAAAATACACAATTAAGGGCACAAACAATGGCATAAATAAAGGGTTCAACCTCAAACGGCAATTACAATAAAATACAGTATACAGGAAAACAGGAATACAAATCAAACTCAATCCTAGCACAAATTCCAAGAAAAGGGGCATCAAATAATTATGTGCTCAACCCTTGCAGCCATAAGAATGACAGGACTGTCAAATCTAACAAGGCTAGGCCGGGACAAGTTTCAGTTGTCCTATGGTGAGTTACCGGAACTCACGAAACACAGAGGAGAAGATGAGATCAGGCGGACTCTGAATCAGCTCCAGAAGCCTTAACAGCAATGAAACAGGTAGTAGTGTTCCTTCAGAGGGAAATATCTGCACATTCACTAAACATGTTTAACCATAGCATCAATAAGCGTGAAAAATAATAAACTCATAGCTTATTAGGCAAAAAGGGTGCTAGATCAGCCTCAAACACCTACTACCTAGAAGTGTTACATAGCACAAACAAATGCGCACACATTTTGAAACCACTGCCCCAGAAGCCTAGCAACATGAAGCAAGGTGCAAAAAACAAAATACAAAACAACCAGCAAAAGCTGCAAACTGGGCAAAACCAAAAAGAGTCCTTTAATTTCATTGATTTTAACAATGTTTAGGAACCCAGAAAATAGTGGAACTAAGAACAATAGCTCCAGCTTCTTCTTCCTCAAAGAACTCCATAATATATTTGATTCCTGGAGAGGTACCAGGCCTTCTGACGCTCACTTGCCCCTCAGAGGATGGCCTACAATGCTACCACAAAAGAGAAGTAAAACGACCTCACACACAACAGAAAGGACCCAAATAGCCCACACAGCCAGGGGATCCGTCAAAACTTGGACCTGGTAGACACAGGCCTGGAGAACCCAAAGGAAGAAACAAGAAGATGTGTGAGGCCAATGAGAAACCACCCACACTTAAGGAGTTATACATAGAGGAACCAATAAAGGTCCCAACAAACAACACTGACGTCACGAGCGACAACAAGATCGCAGTTGAGCACCTATCTCAAGAAAAGAAGGGAGCAACGAAGGAGAAAACATAAATTCAAACGCTCAGTCAACAAACCTATGAATAGGCCACAAAATACTGTCCTACTCAACCCCAAGCCTATAACACAATACAAAACAATACAAGGGCCTACAGCTGTAGCCCAGGTTCATCAGACACACCTAGAGGATTTAGAGGGCTCAGAAAGTTCATGGCTGAGAACAATAAGGCTCACGCCTAACAAGGACAACACTACAAGACATAGATTTAAAAGAGAAAATCAGCAGGAGGACTACAACTACCCCATGCAATGTAATAGGGAACCAAAACACAACCAAAGTTATTCTCCCACCACAGGATACTAGCAGAGTACACATCTGAAACCAACCAGCAAACCCAGAACCAAAATCCATGCAATCACAAGAGGAAGGGGCATAATACTAAGGGCCGGCGATACAATTATCGCCGCTTTTGCGCCCATTTTTTGAGCGCAAAGCAGCAATAATTATATCGCATTATTTACAAGGACACACTAGCACGTGTTTCCTTGATTTAGCTCCCATTTTTCACACGCCTCGCATCGATAATGAGAAAGTAGTCGTGGCTGCGAAAAGAACATGGGAAATGATTAAAGAGGCGTAGCGATAATTTAAATTGCATTAACGCTGCCTTAACTAAGGAATTTAACGTCTGTTAAATTCCTGACTAAGGCATACTAACATGAGAGGTGGATTGTGGGATAAGGCCGCAGGGCCTTATCACTAAGCTTATCGACATTTTCAAAGGAACATCGCTGGAAAACCAACGATGATCCATGGAAAACCCCGCTATCACTGGAATATTTTGCCATAGCTCTAAGCGTTGATAATATAGAGCTAGCTTGGCAATATATTCCAGCGATAGCTGGCGATAATTAAAGCACACTTAATTATCGCTGGGGCTTGATAATATGCCTTGAAATACTTAGTGACACAAGTACCTACATGGAGCTCTTTAAAACACTACTACAAACACTACAATCATCTACAAAGGCACTCAATTTGCAACCGGATAAACTGGACATTCAAATTGAATGAATGAACATCACAGCGCTACCCATCACAGTGATAAACACAAAATTGGATAATCTTAATAATTTAATAACAAGAACACAATCCAAATATACACCACAGCAAAGGCCCTGTGCCTGTGGCCCGATAATCGACACATTGAGCCTCCTACCAATTTTATTAGAACAAATAATAGCTCTCAAAAAGGTAAATACAGCTCCCATCAAGCACACTTACTGAGCACGAAGTACAAATAGTAATTCCCTCACAGGCGGCACCGAAAGAAGAACAGAAGGTAACAAAAACCTCAACTGAGCCACAAAGATCTTTGGAAACGAAGGCAGCACCTGTAGAGACTATGCAAGGTGACTCAGCAACAGTAAAAACTGAATTACACACCCGACTAAAGAAACCAGAAGACACAAAAAGCATGGAAGGAAAGCAAGAAATCAAACAACACTCCGAGTTAATGAGCAAGCAAGATTTAGCTCAACCAGGGAGACCCAAGCGAAAACAAACCTTATAAATCTTTTCACGGGCATGGCCGACACAGAAGGATTGGGACACAGAAATGGATGGCCTGGAAGAAGCGGAGCACAACAAACCAAGGGCTACGAACTCCTACAGTGCCACAGGCTCCAAACTGTGTGGAATAACAACCACACATATTTGGGGAGGCTTAGAACTCTATACAAGAAAAAGAACAACAAAAAAAGACCCAATGCAGAGAACAAACCGCTTGGAAAAAGGAAAAAGCAACAAGACAGAAATACCCTACAATCAGCGTCTTCTGGAACAAATCCGAAGCCCAAAGATCTGCTAGGAGGAATCGTGCACAAGAAACAAGTCCCTAACATCCTGACTTGCAAAAACTCAACCAACAACGATTCCACACAGCAAGGAAGGCCAAATAATGCCCAAGGCACGACAGAAATAAAGGAGCCAGGAATCAGAGATCCCGAAGAATTATGCAACCAAGATAAGATCCAGAAGGTACCATCTTTTTTATTTAATACCCCATCTCCCAAAGTCAGAATAATGGGAGTTCTGCAACAAGAAAACCTTAGCTTTTACATACAAAACCACAAAAAAAGCAAGTTCAACAGAATGCAAACAAGTGAAATTGCCATGAGTAAACCCCCGAGAAACTGAGCCTGGAAACTTAGAACAGGACAGAACAATAAAACATAAAGAGACCATTCAGACTAACTTGCCTATTGCAGAAACATCAATACACAACATAAAAAGGGCTGAATGCATCAACAAGGAAACTTCAGACTGCACAAGTCCACTATAGTGGAAGAAGAACTAGAAGAAGCAACCAGTGTAAAAAACCGGCAGTGTGGACTATCAATGCAGCAAATAGTTTTAACACCAGAATACCAATCACAGGGTCGGCATGACATACTAAATAGAGGCAATACATCAACAGCTCCAACCAACATTCCTGCCTTAAAACAGCTAAAGTCAACCCATCTCCCGGTCATGGAATTTTGCCCAAAGGGAAAAAAAACAACAACGAACAAAGGCTCACCACGCAGCAATAAATGGAAGTCGCACGGCTCATCATGAGCTACATCCAACAATTTGCACCGAAGCCGCCAATACCTCATCCTCGCACGGCACAGCCGATTTCAGGTGCTGACACCGTGACTTCACCCACCTCAGCCACCATCTTGCTGGTAGGAAAGGGTTGTGGTCCAGTTGTTGGACGCCTCCCACCCTCCTCTAAACCCTCCTCTAAACATGTATAAAAACACCAGGCCTCCCCATCCGCTCAGCGGGCGCGCCGATGGCGCGCCCGAAGGCGTGCCAAAGGCAAGCCCGTCTGCGCCCGTCCGCACCTGGACCGGGCCCAGGGCCGCCACCCCTGGTCCATTCGCCCCAGCCATCCATGTGCACTACTCAAACCACACGCTGCTCAAGTTGCACCCACCTGATAACAGTGACTGCCTAAAGCTCGACCCTGCATTCCTTCCCAGTCCTTCCATCCAGTCCTGCCCCCATTGTACGGCCTCTATCTCCCTTGCAAATAAAACAACCTCCATTGCCAACAAAAATACACCAACGAGCATACCGATAGCACTTACCAACATCCGCTCTCTCGGTAAACATCGACTGGATATAGCAGACCTGATGTAGGATAGGAAATTATATATATTATTTATGACGAGACTTGGATGGACAACACATCTGACCCAGACCTAGTCATTGCAGCCCCAAGAGGTTTCACAATTTATAAACACGACAGACAGCGCAAAAAAGGGGGCGGACTAGCCATCATCGCCCAAGAATCACTTAACGTGAGGACCACTGCTATCCCTTCATCCTCTTGTGAAGCCATGCAATTCGCCATTAAGCTATCCCCTTCTAACAACTTTAGATGGATTCTTGTATATAGACCACCAGGACCACGGTCAGACTTCCTTACGGATATAAGCTCAATCCTGGAATCTCTGGCACTGGAAGATTCTCTAACAGTTTTGGGCGATTTTATCTTCCATTTAGACAAATTAGAGGACAGGGATACCTTATCCCTCCTCTCGGACATTAAGACACTTGATCTCCCCCTTCTGGTCAACTCCCCTACCCACGACGGCAGCCATACCCTGGATGGCATTTTCTCCAACCTGGAGGATATTCATATAAATCATATCCTCCCACTCACGTGGTCCGATAATCATGCCATTCTGGGTTCAATCAGCATCTTTGAAACACCTACTCCCAAAGTACTCACTACCTCCCGTCAACCGTTCAAAGCTTGGAACGACATTGACAGCTCTAGCCTAAAAATGCTACTCGGTAATTCCAATCCCATTTTTTCCACCGACCCCAACATAGCTACTAAGCAATTCCACGATTGGCTGGGCACCGCCACTAATTCACTGGTTCCCCTCAAACAGGTGGCCAGAAATAGACTCGCTCCCTTTGCACCTTGGTTTACCGAAGAACTAAGGACCCAGAAACAACTCTGCAGGAACAAGGAGAGGCACTGGCGGAAGTCCTAAAGAGACGATAACAAAATCCGCTATAAGGAGATGTTGGTCAAATACAAAGCCATGATCATTGAGGCCAAGAAGAAGTACTTTAGCGAACGGATAGAGCTAGCCAAAAATTCCTCTAAAGAACTTTATGATACCACTAAGAAGCTAGCAGGTTACTCTCCTGATCTTAACCCACCTCCCTCTCAATCCCTCTGTGATGCCTTGGCTACCTTCTTCTTTACGAAGGTCAATGACATCTTCTCAGCTTTTTCGAATAATATCAATATCCCCTCTAGTACAAACACCCCTACACACCCTGTACCCAAGTTTACCCCTTTCAAAGACATCACCAATGCTCAAACTGCGGAAATCATTAGCACGATTAAAACAGGTTCTGCACTAGACCCATGCCCCTTTAAAATTCTCCCACCAATCATGGACGTCCTGATACCGGCCATTACTCAAATCTGACATTACCATGTTTAGATCAGGAATCTATCCAGACGCCCTCAAAAAAACTCTCCTTAAACCATTACTAAAAAAGTCACATCTCGATAAGGACGAACTGAAAAACTACCGGCCAATAGCAAGCCTCCCATTCCTGGCAAAAGTCGCCGAAAAAGCTATGAATCTACATTTATCTGCTTTCATAGAGGAACACCATCTACTCGATAATACTCAATTCGGGTTCCGTAGGTTCCACGGTACTGAGACCGCGCTGATCAAAGCTGCAGATGATATTAGATCCATCCGAGATTATGGCGGCACAGCAGTATTAGTACTGCTAGACTTATCCGCAGCTTTCGACACAGTTGATCACTCGATCTTGGTCGACCGTATCAAAAACATGGGCATTCAACATACAGCTAAAGAACTTCTGGCATCTTTTCTGTCTGAAAGAACTCAGGCTGTTACACTGGGATCTTTCCAATCGCCCACCCTGTCTCTGCCATGTGGGGTCCCACAAGGCTCATCCCTAAGTCCGACACTCTTTAATATCTATGTGTCGGACCTAGCTAACATCATTCGAGCTCATGGGATGAGCCTTACCTCCTATTCGGACGACACGCAGTTGGTCTTGGCCATCAAAAACAACAGCGACAAGGTGGGAGAGAGCTTTAAAGAAGGTATGTTGGCAATTGGAGACTGGATGGCCTCGAATTGTCTAAAACTCAATTCCAAAAAGACGGAAGTCGTCATATTCGGACAACTCACCCCAGGTTGGTCCTTCGTATGGTGGCCCACGGCCTTCGGAATCCCGCCAAAACCCGCCAACAAGGTGAGGAACCTAGAAGTGGTCTTTGACGAGCATCTCAACTTCGTCCCTCATGCCAACCAAATTGCATCCTCAGCCTTCCATAAACTATGTCTAATAAAGAAAATCATCCCCTTCCTCCCCGAAACCACCGAGAAAACCTTGGTGACCTCTCTAGTGCTGTCCACTCTGGACTATTGTAACGGTCTTTATGCAAATGCCCAGGTCAGGGTCATCAAAAAAATGCAGACCGTCCAAAACTCAGCAGCAAGACTTCTGGCCAGAATTCCTAAACATAATTCTGCGACCGACACCATCAGAAACTTACATTGGCTTCCCATCAGAAGCAGGATTAAGTTTAAAACTCTCTGCATTGTGTACAAGTCTCTGCATAATCAAGGACCCTTGTTTCTCAAAGAACAACTGATTCCATATCGTCCATCCAGATCGCTTCGATCTACCACTTTAAACGATCTAGTGGTTCCCCGTACCAAAACTGTTTCTTGGGGAGATCGGAGGTTCTTGGTCTCGGCATCAAAACTATGGAACACCTTACCCCAGTCAATCAAAACCAGCCCCACTCTCTGGTTCTTTCGCAAACAGCTAAAGACCTGGCTGTTCAACCAGTAACATCGGATCACACTTCAGCAGCAGGAGAATTATTCGCAGATTTCTTAGCACCCAGACGCCAACGGGCATTTGTTCGCGCTTAATCAAATGTCATAAAATAAATAAATAAATAAAATGTGTGACGCATTCCCTGTCAGAAAGGCAGCTCATTTAGGAGTTGCGTTTCAAGCACGACTCAACTCCAGCAAGGCTCGGGGGTGCCCTATCTCTAACATGCTGCGTGTAGATTTCACTCAGCCACTTTTAGGAGGCGTTCCTACACCAGTAAAGCGCCCCGCGCAGGGCTTTTCAACGTGACGCATCTCTCAGATGTGTCACGTTGTAAATACCCCGCAGCATGGCGCTGGTTTTGCGCAGCTGCTGCACAACGGTGGCGTAAAAGAGGTGCAAGGGGCTTGTAAATCTGCCCCCTTGGAGTTTTATATGGACCACAGACTAAATCGCTGAGAGCAGAAAACGTATATGTCACAGAGAAGTAGAGCATTACATTTTGTCTTCAGGACCCTGGCAAAAAAAGCTGAAGGGTCCATCATACAAACCTATTCTTGCAGTGAAAGAGCTTCCACCAATAACATGTGCCAGTATTGCTCTACAAGGCAAAGACTTCAAACTTCTGAACAAACTAGTACTTTCTACGTACAAAAAGGTTTTCCAGATATATCAGTTTGCTTTCCCAGCACAGGTGAGACTTGAATTTGGTATAATAAATGACACAACAGGGAGGATGTATGCAAAAATAAAGCTTTGGTACCGATTGAAACAGAATACAGCTAACTCCACAACTTAACAATACTTTCTGGGCGGAACTAGACAACGGAAAAAAAATAATTCCATTCAATCAATACTTCCAAAAAGCACTAACAACAACTTGTATTAGAGAACTTGACTCATTCAACCTTCAAGCTTATAAACAAAACTGATAAATTTCACTCCTTGCTAGTCGATAAAAATATCTTTAATGAGCGAACACACGCCTGATTGGTGATCAAAAATGATAAGATCCTTGCACCGGCACATTATCTAAGTTTTACATTTTCGATCTACCGAAAAAGACAACTGATGGCTCTTCGCTTCGGAAAACTACCATCGATTGCAGTCGAGCCAGCCTGGGTCCACAAAGGATCGACCCTATGCCGACTCTGCAGCAGTAAGTAAGAGGACTTTATTCATCCAATTTGCACATGTCACAAACGTTGGACAGCACACGTCATTGTATTTAAAAAAACGCTAAACACCAGAAGACATGAAAAGTGCCCATAAAAGCAGGGCTGGATCCGTCAGATCATCAAATGAACTTTCAACTGATAAAATTTCTCAACCGCCATGGTCTTGCACTGAAAACAGAAACTATAGCTATAGCTACAGATGGATCAAGAAACATCTAATACATGGGGATCCTATTTAAGAAAATCCTTGACTGAACTCGATATCAAATCAGCATGGGACAGCAGGGTAGATGAGGCGAACTTCAACAAATCCAGCAATGATTCAGCAAAGAAAAAATCTCTCTCGGAAGATAAAAAAACACTTTGTCCAAACGACGTCACGCATGGACAGTGATTAATTCCTACACTCATTTAAAGCCTCAAGCTTATCTATCAGCACATTTCAGCATGGAGATAAAAAAGAGCTTTATTCATGATCGCTTAGGAATGCACGACCCAAAGGACTTACAGCCATCGTGGAAAAGTAAAGACCAAGCAGCATACTGTCCATTATGCGGGTACGCTAACGAAACAACAACTCATTTGTTATGCGTATGCCCCGCAGTCAAGGATTTGAGGAAACTGCCTTTAAAATTCATTTTTAACGAGTCGAACATCCGTGCATGCAGGCAAGCTGTGATAAGCTGGATGGAAGGTTCCTCAATCATTTTGTCCTGCCAGGGCGTAAAATATTTTGCGGAATTAATGAAACTTCTGCGGCAAGCAGACTTAAAGAAAAATGAAAAGATAGAATAGCTCAAGTAACGGGGCATGGCCAAAATTCTGTTGCATTTTATGCACTCACACTAGCAAGAGTCCCAGGTACAATTGTTTAAACTGGATAAACCTTATAGCAGGATCTTGAAGAATGACCAATATTTTAATTACCTTCTAAACACACTGAACTTTCTGTTTTAAAGTCATCAAATACAGCCAGACATAATTACCATTGTGGCAGCTTACACTTTATAGGCCCAACTCTTCCAGGCACTTCAGCACTTTAAACAAATGGCTTGAGTCACTGTAACACCTTCAGATGAACTATGTTGATTAGGCTCCACCAAGCAGCGAAAGCCGATGGCTGCCGCTTAAGAATTCTTATAAGACTATCTGGCACTCAGAAAGTCATCCGTGTCGGTTCACGAAGCGCTAATATGATACTTGAAAAACTCAGAAGAACTCTTGCCCGTGGAACAGCAGTCAGCTCTTTAGCCCAAGACCTATTTGTGTGAATGTCTGACATAATATCGACAGACAGAATATCGAAATACAAAAATATCGGCACAAAAATATCGACATCAAAAATATCGGAGTCATATCTTCATAAAGGTAAGTACAAAAATATCGACAAAATAATATTGTAGTACAAAAATATCGAAATTAAAAATATCGTTTTTTTAAATGTATTAATAATAATGTAAAAATAATTTTAAAATACATATAATTTTACAAATATTAAATAAAAATATTAAAACAAAATTAAAACTAACACATATACATTTAAAATAAATAAAACACTTAATAATTTAATGTAATTTTCTTTTTTTTTATTTCATTTAATTGATTTAATGTAAAAAAAAATATTTTTACCCTGTACGCCTGTACCCCAAAAACCCAAAACTGACCCTGAACCCTAAAAATATCCCTGTACCCCAAAAACCCAAAACTGACCCTGAACCCTAAAAATATCCCTGTACCCCAAAAACCCCAAACTGACCCTGAACCCTAAAAATACCCCTTTACCCAAAAACTGAAACTTGACCCTGAACCCTAAAAATACCCCGTTACTCAAAGACTGAAAACTGACCCTGAACCCTAAAAAAACCCCTTTACCCAAAAACTGAAAACTGACCCTGAACCCTAAAAATACCCCTTTACCCAAAAACTGAAAACTGACCCTGAACCCTAAAAATACCCCTTTACCGAAGAACTGAAAACTGACCCTGAACCCTAAAAATGCCCCTTTACCCAAAAACTGAAAACTGACCCTGAACCCTAAAAATACCCCTTTACCCAAAAACTGAAAACTGACCCTGAACCCTAAAAATTCCCCTTTACCCAAAAACTGAAAAATGACCCTGAACCCTAAAAATACTCCTTTACCCAAAATTAATTAATATTAGTCAATTACCAATTAATGATTAATTAACAATAACAATAAAGTAAATATATTAGCACATTAGCTGTAATTAATTTAATTTATTAATTAATATTATTTTTCCCAATTAATTAATTAGGAATAACAAAAAATTATATATAAAAAATTACTCTAATTAATGTAATTAACTAATTAATATTAATTAATTACCAACTAATGATTAATTAAATATGTACAAAATTATATTAATTAATTACCTAATTAATATAAATTAATTACCAATTAATTATTAAATAAAATGTGTACAAACATATATTAATTAATTAATTATTATTAAATTACTTCACACCCTATTCCCCTATAAACCCATAACCCGCTACAGAACATATTTATCAATTATTCAATTAATTAAAATTAATTAAAAATTAATTCTCAATTAATTAATTAATAATTCCTACTAATTAATAATTAATTTAACATAATTAAATTACTTCCCACCCTATTCCCCTATAAACCCACAACCCGCTACAGTAGTAAAAGACAATATTTAATTAAATTACATTAAAAATAAATAATAAAACATAATAAATACATTAAATTTATTTAAAAATTGATATTAGTAACATCAAAGTTATTTATTTCGATATTATTGACATCGATATTTAAAACTTCGATATTACTGATATCATACTAATATCGATATTAAGATTGTCGATATTACTTACCTTCGATATTTTGTCCCATCGATATTTAAACTTCGATATAATTGTATATCGAAATTTAAAACTCGATATTTTGTCTGTGTACCATTTGTGTATCACATTTTATACTGTTGTTTTTTTTTATATATATTTTTTTATTAATCATATGTTGTCTGGCACTGCCTCATGAACATGGTTGAACATGATTGTTATGGTTCAGTGACAATTTTCGTTGAGCATTTTTTGATATTTTATCCTTTTGAAAATTGTAATGATTTTAAGTAATCAAACAATAAACTTTGAACTTGAACTTGAACTATAGGTACAAAGCAGACTGAGAAATCTAATATCCATGATCCTTAAGTGGAGAATGCTTGTAACTTTAAAATCAGGTCTGAAAAGCTACTCTTAACTTAACTATACAGTAAGTGCTTACCAGACGCTACAAACCCCACTAATATAACAATTGAGAATGTAAAGTTTTTAAGTTTTTAAAAATGAAGACATTATATTGCTTACTTTTACCCATGCAATAAATTGTTAAGGTTTTAATTAATTAAACAATAAACATGTATTATCATTATTATCATTCATAAGTACACTGAGATGGGGCAGAAGAGAGATGTGAGAGGAGAACAGACATTAATGTAAGTACACTCGCAGGGTGCTGAGCAGAGTTGTGAGAGAACAGACATTAACATTCGGACACTCACAGGGAGCTGAAGAGAGGTGTGAGAGGAGAACAGACATTAACATTCGGACACTCACAGGGGGCTGAAGAGAGATGTGACTGGATACGACATTAACATAAGAAACTTACATGGGCTTGGGGTGTAGATACATTTGAGGGGAAACAGACATTAATATAAGGACACAGACAGGGGTATAAAACAGATGTGAGATGAGAAAATATATTAACATAAGAACACTCCCAGGGGTCGAAGAAATATGTAGGAGGAGAAGAGACATTAACATAAGGACACTCACAGGGGGCTGAAGAGAGATGTGAGAGAAGAACAGACATTAACATAAGGACACTCACAGGGGGCAGAGGAGAGGTGTGAGAGGAGAACAGACATTAACATAAGGACACTTACATGGGCTTGGGGTGTAGAGACATTTGAGGGGAAACAGACATTAATATGAGGACACAGACAGGGGTTGAAAACAGATGTGAGAGGAGAAAAGATATTAGCATAAGGACACTCCCAGGGGCCGAAGAGATATGTGAGAGGAGAACAGACATCACAAACGTAAAGACACACACAAAGGGCTGAGGAGAGGTACAAAATGGAGGAGCCGTTAACACAAGGACACTCACATTGCCTTTCTGGTGTAGAGAGATTTTTTTATTTGTTTTTATCATATTTTATTAATGCTTCAGGACAAACTCTCGGGAACAATAGCTTTTATCGTATGTCTGACATTACATGAATTCACATAGAGGAGTGAACTACAAAGTGCTTGGATATTAAAGATACACATACATTTCAACAACCATGTCTGCAATAATCCACAATATCCTTTAATAACGGCTGAGTCCCGGGACCTAGTATTCACTATCGCTTAGTATTTTCTCTCCTTATTTTAGCATGCAGCAATAATTGTCCGACCTTAGCAGTAACCCTTGTTTGCTGTTCCAATTTGCATGATAAAAACTGAATAGCCAACAACTGTCCCCAACCCCACCCCTTACAGACAGTAAAACATACCATGTGCGATATCCCAACAGCAGCACAGAATAGTCATTTCCTTACAACAACACATTTTATGACCAATAGTTATCCCAATTATTTATATACGTACTACATCCTCTCTTGCACAGCCCAGCTTTTTGGTGATTGGCTCGTGGAAGCACGGGCAGCCTCATCAATATGCTTGTACATCCACAGCTATGAAGTCTACTAGCATTGTATTCCACTCCAATGAAGGAAAATGCTACTTACCAGTATGCATCTGTTCTTGACATGTAAAGCTGCAGAGTTACACACTATGCAAAGAGGGCCACCTAGTGTTGGGCCCAGATGTTTGCAGTTTGTTTTGTTGTTGAAAAGTCTTTGGAAGTCACAGGATAGGTGACTCCTCCTTTGGATGATACTGCGCATGGGCATACCCCTTTGTTCCTCCCTTTTCAATTCATCGCGCTCTGCTCTGCCCCATTTAACCACCTCGTTATACCATTCTAGCACATATGGTGATTTAGCTGTCTTCCATCACTTGGTTATGTTACGTTTTGCTAGCATTAGGGCCAGGTCAGCAAATTTATGAGTGGGTCCTACCGTCTTCCCTCTTGGTCCCAGTCCCAATACACAATATTCCAGCGAGTCGCCATTTCGCATCGGGGCAATATCATTGACCATCCTATGCTCTGATGACCAATAATGTGTCAATCTCGGGCAACTCCATATCATATGCAGTAATTTTGCGTTTGTCGAGTGGCAACGAGGACAACTGTCCACTATGTGTGGAAACATGGAGTTCAATCGGTGTGGAGTCAGGTATGCTCTATGTACAATCATAAACTGTATACATTTAAACTTAGGGTTCCTGGATACTTTTCTCAGATATTCCAGCAAATTCTCCCATTCTTTATCAGTAATCTCATGTAACATCCATAGCCCATTTGTCACGGATGATCTCCTGTGACACTGCCACAAGCGCTCGTATACTGCGGTATAGCCACTTTGTCAAGTTGCCATTGTTGCCCATCAAATACTGCATGTTTATTAGTTCATGTGCCAATGGCTCTGTCCCATCTGGGGACCAATGAGTGCGAATGTAGCATGTAATATATCCGTGCAGCATAAACAATGTGCCCGAAACCCATCTTGCCACACAAATGAATAATGTGTCATCAGTGCACCATCCGTGAAGAACATGCACATTGTGGTCACACCTGCATTCCCCCAAGCCAATATTCTCCTAAATGTAACTATACCCGTTGGGAGTGGGAGTCCCAGAAGGGGGATAATAGGGACGTAAGGGGCCCGTGCCTTTGTATATCGTAAGGCCGTTCTCCAGTACAATAATGCTACTTGTAGCAGCCGTGGTGTAGTTCGGGGAATCCTGCTATTAGGTAGTAAGAGTGTATGTAGTTCCCCAAGTTACCACGCCAGTTGGGTCACTGTAATCTCGTGTAAATACTAAATTGCGACCCGAGATCCAATATGCCAACCACTGTAGCTGGCTTTCATAGCAGTACACTTTCAAGTCCGGCGCCCCCATTCCCCCTTGCTTCGTATCCGTCTGTAACTCCGCAATCCCAATTCGCCCTCGGCCCATCCCCCATATCAATTCCACCAATAGGGAATGTAGGAATTTGAACACCTGTCCTGGGACAATAATGGGTAGGTAATTAAAATATTATAATAATTTAGGGAACATCACCATATTGGCAATAACCACTCTACCTGCCACCGATATTGTCAGGGAGGTCCAAAATTTTATTTTGGGCTTAAGTGCAGCTATAGCACGATTCAGATTACCATCTAACAGAACCTCCATTTCTTTGAATATCCGAATTCCCAAGTACCTAAATATAACTGTTGCCGTCTGAAACAGCCAACCATCAAATGGCAGTGGGTCTGTGCTTGTTGTATCCCTGAAGAAGTATGTTTACCAAGGACCACCGTTTGAAGAAGCACTCGCAGACGCACATTCACGGCACCCAGCGCTTCATCAATTCAACTAATTTGAAGTAGCCCTATGCGTTTCTGAGCATCTCGGCTCCTTGGTCACAGCCAGTTCTGCATGGAGTGTGGATGATTCAAAGGGGGCGTCGCCCAGCATGTTCTTTAGTAACGCCCTCTATTAGGCAGCAGGTGTTAACAGCTTGTGTGGCATGCTGGTACTTGTAGTAATAGTACATTCCCTTGGTAGGTTACACGCCTCTTTTGTATATCCATTACTTTGGTAAGCTTTGTTTTTCCATGATATTTTCAGCATTGTTCATAACCCTCCAGTTGGTTCTTGATCAAAGGAACGCCGTATTTGTGGTATAGCCATTCTCCACTTGCCAACATGAGACTACGCCAAGTTCTTTGACTCTGTCGTCCCGTTCGCTTTCAATGGGGCAGTGCAGTCTTCGCGGCTCGGTCTGCACCATATAATGTTTGTTTTCCAAGGACCACCGTTTAAAGAAGCACTCGCAGACGGCACATTCACGGCACCCAGCTCTTCCTTTATTCAACTAATTTGAAGTAGCCCTACGCGTTTCGGAGCATCTCGGCTCCTTGGTCACGGGCAGTTTTGCATGGAGTGGGATGATTCAAAGGGGGCGTCGCCCAGCATGTTCTTTAGTAACGCCCTCTATTAGGCAGCAGGTGTTAACAGCTTGTGTGGCATGCTGGTACTTGTAGTAATAGTACATTCCTAGGTTACACGTCTCCTTTGTATATTCATTACTTTGGTAAGTTTCGCTTTTCCATGATATTGTCAGCATTGTTGATAACCCTCCAGTGTAAGAAGTATACGTAGGACGGGCTCTCATTTATTGAGAGGCCAGAAAGCCTCTGGAATGGGGCAAAAATGGTAGGTATGGGTTCATAATCCTCATCCAAATCACCGATATATAATATTAAATCATCTGCATACGCTGAGATATGTGTAGTAGTGCCCACTTTTATCCCTCTATGTCCTGCCATATTCCTTAGTCTGAAGCAGAGGCTCAAGGGCCAAGACAAATAACAATGGCGACAGTGGGCATGCTTGTCTAGTACCCCTTGCTATCCCATATTGCTGCGAGATGTGAGCACGTGTACGTGCACGTGTCGTGGGGTGTGAATACAGCCGCCTTACCCACTTTACATTTACCTATGGGACGTCAAAATGCGACAAGGCATATAACATATACTGCCAGTGTATTGTGTCAAATGCTTGATGGAGATCAAGCGATATACATCCCTGCGCATTTCCCACTGTAGGCATGGGTGTCATTAACTGGTAGCAGTCTCATGACATTAAGGGCCGTACGTTTCTTCCTGGCACAAAACTGCAATGGCCATTATGTATTAACTGAGGAATTAATTGTTATGTTATGTTATGTTATATGCTGTTTTGTAACGCGCACAACTACTACCGGAGTATCCTGGCGCGGTATACCACTGGGGACCCCGTCCTGGCTTTCCCTGTGAGATGGTCCCTACTGGGAGTCCCCAAGGTGGAGCCAGGCATCCCCGGCGTTGATGAGGCCGTTGGGCAGATAAGGCAAGCTAATGCCCAGAGTTGCCGAGTGGGACCCCTGGTTAGAGTAGGCACCGAGGCGAGAATTATCGAGTCCGCTGACCCTGGTCCACGACCCTGCCGCGTAGGGAATTGAACCCTGGTCTTGGGCCGACTCCTGCTTCCGGGTCTGCCGCCTATAACCAGTGAGCCACACCACTCCACTTGGACCAGCCTATTCACCAATAGTTTACTCGGAATTTTATAACCTGTATTTAGGAGCGAGAGGGGTCTATAAATTGTCATATCTGTTCCATCTCGTCCTAGTTTCGGCAGTGAGACCACTATTGCCTGTAATGTAGTCGAGGAGAGCGTGCCAGTATCCAGTGACGCTTGATAGAGCCGCTGCAAGTGGGGAACCAACAAATTCAGATATGCGGCATAAAATTCAATAGGTTATCCATCACTGCCTAGTGCATTGTTACAAGACAGTGCCTTTATCGCTACTCTAATTTCCATGTTTGTCACCGGCTTCTCCAGCTCCTCCCTATGTTCATCTAATAATTGTGGGAGTAGTAGACCTTCAAAAAAGGGCTCAAACTCCGAATCTTCTAGGTCCCCCGGTTTCTCATAAAGCTTCCCATAGTAAGTTTTAAAGGTCTAGTTAATTTCTAATTAAGAACATAGAGTATCACTGCCAATATTTTGGATTTCTAATATAGGAGATACTAACGGGGCATCTTTAATAATTTTAGAAAGTATTGGGCCTGCTCTATCTGCTGTTGCATGCTGCTTCTGTAAATATAATCGGTAGTGCAAAATGCATAAGTCTTCTAATAGTTCAGCATGTTTTATGTTTGCTTCTTGCAATGTCGCCTTCTGTGCCTCTTTCACTGTTGCATCCTGCTCTAATTTACACAGTCAATTTTTAACCACCGCAAGTTGTTCGATCTGGCCAGTCCACACTCCTGCCCGTGTGCTTATTGCCACCCCCGTATCACTGTTTAAAAGCATCCCACTCAGTTTGTCGTGTACTTGCTGTGTCTGCATTTTCAGGGACATAATTAACAATTGCCTTGGAAAGTGCACTACGATAGACCGGGTATTCTAACAGTGAGGGTTGTAGTTTCCAGGTTGCTGTCGGTGTAGGTACCCAACCAGAGCAGAGCGTGAGCTCCAGAGGATTATGGTCCAATAGAGTTTTACCCAAGTAAGTTGTGTCATTTACAAAGCCCACCAAATGCAAGGAGCAGTATATCTGGTCAATGTAAAAATGTAGCCCATGTGGGAATGAAAAAAAGGAGTATTCCCTGCTAGTGGGGTGTAACATACGCCAGGCGTCACCCACTCTCCATCCCTCAGCCCAACTCTTAAGTGTTTCGGCTAACTTCCTACAACCCGTATTGTGCAAGGTGGAGTACGACTTGCCCAAATCTACATCGAACACTGCATTAAAATCGGTGCACAGTTAAAATATCGATTCCTAATTGTCGACCTACACAAATATCGAGTTGGAAATATCGAAGGTACAGAATTTCGATGTCAAGAAGATCATTGGACAGAATATCGACCCTAAGGTAAGTAATATCGAATTTATTTATATTGATGTAAGTAATATCGAAGTCAGTAATATCAATAGCATATATATCGATGTAACTAATTTCAATGTTACTAATATCGATATTTGTATTATTTTTATGCTTTTCATTATGTATGTGTAATATGTTTTTATTAAGTATTTTTTTTATTATATGTGTACTATTTTTATATATTAATAATCTTATTTTTAAGTAAATTTTATGTTTCAGTAGCGGAGCGGGTTGTGGGTTTATAGGGGAATAGGGTGGGAAGTAATTTAAATATACTAAATAATTATTACATTTTAGGAATGATAAATTAATTTTAATATTGGTTTTTTTCTGTAGCTGGTTATGGGTTTATAGGGGAATTGGGTGGGAAGTAATTTAACTGTAATTAATTAATGATGTATACATTTTTTTGTTATGGATAATTATTTTATTTATAATTAATTATTATTTGTCAATTAATTATTTTAATTAATAATTTATTTTTTTAATTGGTAATTAATGTTTTTAATTGTTAAAGTTTTTTAATTGGTAATTCATGTTTGTAATTGATTTTTTTTTTAATTGGCAATTAATATTTTTAATTGGTAATTATTTCTTATTAATTGGAAACTATTTGTAATTAATTGGTAATCAATGTTTTATATAACGTATTATTATTAAACAATAAAAATAATTTTATTGTTTAATAATTTTTAATTGTGAATTAATTTTAAGTAATATTTTTTTGTAATGAAAAATATTTTATTGTTTAATATTTATTATTTGGTGAGTAATATTCATTAATTAATATTTATTGGTATTTGTTGTTATTTTACTGTTAATTAATTATTCAAATGTAATTGCTTTTAATAATTTTTATTTGTTTGTAAATGATGTAGATTTATTTAAGAATTGTATTTTACATTATTTTAAATAAAAAAAGGATAAATTCTAAGCTATCCAATGCTTTCCCTACTGTTGCACCCTCTGGAGTTGAAATAGTAATTTTTACCCCTACGCGATCCAACGCTTTCCCTACTGTTTCACCCTCTGGGTTTGGAATAGTAATTTTTACCCCTACGATATCCAACGCTTTCCTTACTGTTACACACTCTGGAGTTGGAATAGTAATTTTTATCCCTACACTATCCAATGCTTTCCCTACTGTTACACCCTCTGGAGTTGGAATAGTAATTTTTATCCCTAGCCTATCCAACGCTTTCCCTACTGTTGCACCCTCTGGAGTTGGAATAGTAATTTTTACCCCTATGCTATCCAATGCTGTCCCTACTGTTGCACTCTCTGGAGTGGAAATAGTAATTTTTACCCTACGCTATCCAATGCTTTCCCTACTGTTGCACTCACTGGAGTGGGAATAGTAATCTTTACCCCTACGCTATCCAACGCTTTCCCTACTGTTGCACTCTTCGGAGTGGAAATAGTAATTTTTAACACTACGCTATCCAACGCTTTCCCTGCTGTTGCACTCTCTGGAGTGGGAATAGTAATTTTTAACCCTACACTATTCAACGTTTTCCCTACTGTTTCACTCTATGGAGTTGGAATAGTAATTTTTACCCACCCACTATCCAACGCTTTCCCTACTGTTGCGCTCACTGGAGTGGGAATAGTAATTTTTACCCCTACGCTATCCAAAGCTTTCTCTACGGTTGCACTCTCTGGAGTTGGAATAGTAATTTTTACCCTCCCGCTATCCAACGCTTTTCCTACTGTTGCACTCTCTGGAGTGCGAATAGTAATTTTTACCCCTACGCTATCCAACGCTTTTCCTACTGTTGCACTCTCTGGAGTGGTAATAGTAATTTTTAGCCTTAGGCTTTCCAAAGTTTTTCCTACCGTTGCACTCTCTGGAGTGGGAATAGTAATTTTTACCCCTACGCTATTTAACGCTTTCCCTAATGTTTAATTTTCTGGAGTGGGAATAGTAATTTTACGTTCTATGCTATCCAATGTTTTCATTACTGTCGTTTTTTTGGACTTTAAATAGTAGTTTTATTTATTTATGTATTTAATGTTTTGTAATATTTTAGATAATGTATTTAATTAACTTTAAAAATATTGAAATATATTTAAATTTTTAAATGTATTAAATATAATTATTTATTTCTATTTCTATTTTTATTTTATGTGTGTAGATGTATTTGCAATCCATAGCATTTTTTAATAATTTATAAGTAATTAAAATAATTAATACAAATTATTATTAAGTAAGTATATATTATATATTTTATGTTTATTTTTAATAAACATGTTATTATTACATATGTATAATTTATTAATTTTAAAAATTATTAAATATGTTAAAAAATGTTTTAATAATTATTATTTACTTTATTTAACTTTTTCTTTTACAGAAAAAAAACCTGTATTTTTAATTACAATATTTTTAACATCGATATTTAGGTTTTAATGTTTTTGTACTTACCATGTGGTAGATAGGGTGTCGATATACTTGCCTTCGATATTCCAGCGTCGATGTTTTGTAGGTCGATATTCTGCCCGTCGATATTCTGTGAGAGATTCATTAAAATCACGTCCCAGGACCGGGAGATACACTTCCCAGCCTGCTAATACAGTGCTAATATCCTTGAGAAACTTGTCCTGCTCTGTATTTGGGGTGTATATACTTCCTATCATAATGTGCTCCCCGTCTAGTAGTCCATGCACCATGACATATTTACCTTTCAAGTCTATCTTTCCTTCCAACAATTTGAAAGGGACACCACTTCTTACCCATATCGCAGCCCTGCGGGCAAATGCAGAATAAGACGTGAAAACAGTTAACCCCTCCATTTCTTTTGTATTTTGCCCGCTTCCACACTCGACAAATGAGTTTCTTGGAGGAATGCAAAATGGGTTTCCTACGTTTTAGCTGTACCAGGAGTCTATGCCGCTTATGGATGGAACCCAGACCCCTCACATTCCATGAGATGTAGGTATATTTACTGGGTTGTGTCCTAATTCCTTGTGTGGGATGATATGCCATAAATATAAAGCACAATAGGCCTATCAATTAAAACAAAACATGTGTCTGAGTCTGCGCACCCATAAACTTGCCCCGATATCAGGTTCCCCTTGACAACATTAGAGGACAAAACCATGAAACTAAATTCTTTAGAAACTCTGTGCAATACAGAACATTGGGCAGTCGCCACAGGGGGAGCGGCAACCATCAGATTCCTAATGCACATTTCACTGTATGAAGTTGCATTTTTCATTGTGCTCCAGTACTAGCCCTATAGCCGCTCAAGAACAATTGGTAGATGGACCATCCTGTATCGGAGTCTATAATGAGACATACTCATCTGTGCAGTACACTACACCAACAGCTGGCATTCTCAGCTATCAACCCAAGTAGGCATTCGCTGTCTGAGGAGTAACCATGGCAAACAGTGTAAAGCTACTTTCAGAGTCCAAGTGAGCAGCAGCATCTTCCGACAAGTCCACTGTCTCCGCAGTGCACCCGCCGTCAGGAGAACGTCCTTTAGGCTGTTCAAAATCTGCTCCAGTGATGGGCTCAGACTAGATCCAGCTCTAGGGTGCCGATCTTCCTCCGCCTCGGCTTCGTCATTCCTCCGAGACATGGACTGACAAGGCTGACTCGGTGGGATCAAGGTTTGAGATGCAGTAGGTGTGAAAGTAATTTCCATCCAATCCGCTACCTCCTCAGGGTTGTGAAGAACAAGGCTTTTTGTCCCAAAATAACGTTCAGCCGGGCCGGGAATGATAGAGCATATTTCAAAATATGCGCTCAGAGTTTGTTTTTAACATCCTGGAACGTGCCTCTTCTGAACTGTGGGCGTGAAGTCTGGATAGAGGGAAACTGTTTGGTTCTCATATTGTAAGGGAGCATGTTCTCTTGCAGCACTCAGCATTGTGACCCGAACTCTATAGTTCAGTCTGCATGCTATAAGTGGCCTGGGAGGCGCCCCCGGAGGGGAGGTCTAAATGGCATCCTGTGTGCTCTTTCAACACTGTAGAGGTCTGCGAGTCCCTCACGCACCATGTGGTCCAGCAGCTACTTTTCAACAAATTGTGTGGGATTGGACCCCTCACTTCTCTCCGGAATTCACAAGATGCGTATATTATTACATTGGGATCTCCCTTCCGCATCGTCCACGCATCGTCCACTCTATCCTGCAATCCTTTGAGCTGACACTGAAGATGATCTATTTGTGTTGTATGTACTGTTTGTTGAGGTATCAGATCATCGAGAGCCACTTTGTGTGTTTTAACCTTTTCCGCTAATTTCGTGTGGTCCGCTTTCAACAGGTTGAGACTGACTGACAGTGTACCTATTTGTGTCTCAGACCTCTTTCAGGATCAAATCCAATTTATCCACAGTGCCTTCATGTACTGTGGGTGGCACTGCAACCTCCTCCTGGCTTGGCGTGCATTCACCGTGTCGTACTATGTTCGGTTTGTCTGAGACCGGTAGGTCGGGCTTCCTATTTCTGGTTCACCCCATTCCTGTGAGACGTTAAGCCACGATCCCCTTTGTCCTTCAGTGAGCGTGTGCAATGAAGGGGCCCCCTTCAAAATACTTTGACGATGCGTTCGTACTTCGCCAATTTAGTCTGTCCGTGCCACTACACCTGTGTCCTACACGCCGGGTCACCGCTCGTCTACTCTCTGGTGCGCTCCAAATTATGCCACTGCTAGCAATTTTAGTACTCCATCATTGTTGCTCCACTCCGCCTTGTCATGAGGAATGTAAGTGCCGAGTGCTGCTGCATTAGAAGACAGCTTTTATTTCTTTCATTGTATTTGGTCCCTCATCCCTCCTTCCACCTGTTATAGATTTTACCCCATAGTTGCTGCTTAAGTACAGTTTTAGTTCTGGCTGCTATTTGCAATTTGCACACTTTAAATCATTTTGTTCACCGCATTACCTTGCTTTCACTTGTCTCCACCTCCCCGATCTGACACTGCTTCGCCGTTTGTTCAGAGGGAGGCGGACACACCTCCCTGCTAGTTGTCTCACTTCCGGCCTGGTGGGTGGAGCTTGGTGATTCTTTCCGCGCTGGCCAGGCTTTTATTTCAATACTCGGGTAGATGCCCAGCGGGCGCGCCGGCAGCACGCCAAAGGCAAGCCCGTCTGCGTCCGTCCGCGCCAGTGCGGGGCATGGGGCATGTCACTCTGCCCAAAAATACACCTACTTTGCAGTTAGTCTCCTAGATATGGCACCAAAGGAATCATATCTGATTGAAGGGCAATTGTCACAAAAATTGCAATCTTTGGGGCTTTTAAATTACAAGCCCCGGACTTCTGCTGATACCCTATTTTCGTGTGTACTTCCTAGGAGTCGACTGGTGTCACCTTCATTAGGCACTGATAGAGTTCCGGTCAAAGACCTTTATATCATGTACCTAAACACACGCTCCATGGCTAAACACCAATTAGAAATTTTTAATATTTTAGACACTGAAGCACTGGATTGCCTGTTACTTACTGAGACCTGGCTCACAGAGGAGTCCTCTCCTGACATTCTGGCAGTCCTTCCCGATAATTATTTTATTCTACGTACGGACAGGCCATTAGGTAAAAGGGGACAGGAGTGGCTCTGAATATTAAAAAAGAACTTTTCGCCTCTGCCCTGCCTCACTTGGAAATCCTGTCAGTTGACTCTCTTCTACTCAAATTTAATCTACATAGTAGCACGCTGATCTATGTGATATTATCCAGATCCCCTCAACAATGCCAAAACCTTTGCTAACTACATTGCGTCCTTGATCACTAACTACGACAAAGTATTGATTGTAGGTGACCTTAACTACTGGGCCAATGAGACTGACAAGGGTAAATCTTCCAGGGAGATTTCTGAGTCCCTTGCTTGTCTTAACCTCACTCAACACACATACCCTTGACCAAGTGTGGTCAATTATTATCAACCTGATTAATCTGCAAGTTCAACCCTGTGCTTGGTCTGATCACTATATCATCAGTTTTAATTTTCTCATTCTTCTACTGAGTTCTAACCCCTCTCACTCCAAAAGCATCTGTAGAATGCGGAACCGGTTATGATCTGGTTAAACTAGTAGATACTCTGTCTAGGAATAACTGGAAGAGCGAAATTACTGACTTGCAAATGAAGGCCTTTAATCTCCATGCTCCTTTACAGACCAAAACCTACCGCTCCAGGCAGCAAGAAGCCTCCAAATGGTTTAACAAAGACCTTAAAACCACTAAACTCCAAGTACGCCAAGCTGAGCGGAAATGGAGAAAAACTTACAAAGTGCAAGATAAACTTGATTATACCACCAATCTACATGACCCTTGACCCTGGATTCAGGCCAGGTCGTTCCCCCGATGCATTAGCTCGCCGTGCTAGCGCTGTGTCTGCCCTGTGCCCCGCTGCTGCCGCCGGTTCGATCCCTGGTGGTCCAGTGGGCGTAAGCTTGCTCTCTTTTCTGCTCTTTATTGCCTTATTCTGCTGCCAACTGTACTGTCTCCACTGTGTTACCCTTTCTTTTGATTCACATTCTGTGCCCCATTGACTGTACTGTGTTGCCTGTACTCCCTTAGCGCTTTTTCGTTTGTGCCCCTTTGCGTCCTGTTCACGTTGATTGTGTCCCTTCACGTTTCTGTGCCACTTGCTCCCTTCGTTCCTGCCTCTGCGTCCCCCGTGGCCCCGCCCCGACCCCCGATTGGTCCTCGCTCCCCCTCCTAGCTGCTCCTCCCTCCCTCGACCCCTTCATAATGCAGGCCGCTGCGCGGCCACGCAACGGAGGCGCGCACAGGCGTGCCGCGGGCGCGCCGCGGGCGCACCAAAGGCACGCCTTAGGCAAGCCCATCCGCGCCTGGACCGCGCCCAGCACCAGGACCACTGGCCTCCGACGATGCCAGCCCACACGACAGACTTACAATGCCGCCACCCTCCGCGCACTCAACGCCGGCCTGAACCCCGCCTGCTACTGAGCCACCCCGAAACGCACCCACAGACTCTTCACCTGCTTGGCCTGCAAGTTCACCTGTCTCCAGACCTGTCCAACACCCGCAAGGCCAGGCACCAGCAACAATCATCTCAAGTGCATCTTGCTCAACACCCGCTCCGTCCACAGACACGCCATCAAACTCTGGAACCTTCTGCGACACAACATCACCAGACGTCGCCTTCCTCACGGAAACCTGGATGAACGCCTCCTCAGCCCCCGACATTGCCATAGCCATCCCGGAAAACTACAAGATCACCCGGAGGGACCGCATCAACCAAACCGGAGGAGGCATCGCAATCGTCCACAAAAACACCATCCGCATCACAACCAACTCTGACGACACCCTCAACGCCGCCGAGCACCTTCACTTCCAGATACAGACTGACCCAAAGTCCACCCTCAGAGGCACTCTCATCTACAGACCCCCGGGACCACGCACACAATTCAGCGAAGCCATCGCAGACTTCATCAGCCCGCACGCCCTCACCACCTCAGACTACATCCTCCTAGGGGACCTCAACTTCCACCTCGAAAACAACAATGACAGCAACACCGCCGCCCTACTGGACAACCTCGCAACCTCGGACTCAAGCAACTGGTGAACACCCCCACCCACTACGCCGGCCACACGCTTGACCCCGTCTTCTCCTCCAGCAAGCACATCTCCTTCAACCACTCCACCAGACTACACTGGACTGATCACAGCTGCGTCCACTTCAACTTCAGGAGAACCACGACCCACCACCACTCGCAACAGGTTCCATGCAGAAGCTGGAGTAAGATCACCGCCGACCAGCTCAACACCTCCCTCAGCCAGAACCCTCCCGCCAACACAATGGACCCCAACGAAGCAGCCCGCAACTTCACACAGTGGCTCACCAACTGCGCCGATGACCTCGCACCACTGAAGAACCCTCCCAGCAGACCCAGCAGCAAGAAAGCCTTGTGGTTCACTAATGAACTCAAAACCTCCAAGAAAAACTGCCGCACCCTTGAGAAAGCCTGGCGACACGACCGGACTACAGAAAACATGACAGCCCTCAAGAATGCCACCCGCACACACCACCAGCTGATCAGCACCACCAAAAGGACAACAACACCCACAACTGCAAGGAATTCTTCAGCATTGTCAAAGAGCTAGTCAACCCCAGCGCCTGCAGCAACGACATCACACCCTTGCAAGACCTCTGCGACTCACTCGCCTCGTTCTTCCACCGCAAGATCGCCGGCATACACAACAGCTTCGACGCACAGACCGGGCACCCAACCACCGAACCAACGCCCCCCACCACCACCCTCTGCAATTGGTCCCCGGTCAGCACCAAAGATACCACCCGCACGATGAACACCATCCACTCCGGATCCCCAACCGACCCCTGCCCTCACCACTTCTTCAACAAGGCCGACTCCATCATCGCACCCCAACTCCGGGACATCATCAACATCTCCTTCGCCACCACCACCTTGCCGGAGAGCTGGAAACATGCCGAGCTCAGCGCCCTCCTGAAGAAACCCACCGCGGACCCCACGGATCTCAAGAACTTCCTCCCCATCTCGCTCCTCCCTTTTCCTGCCAAAGCCATCGAGAAAACCATCAACAAACAACTCGCCGCCTTCCTCGAGACAAACGGATCACTCGACCTCTCACAGTCCGGTTTCTGAGCTCACCACAGCACCGAGACCGCCCTCATCGCAGCTACCGACGACATCAGATCCCTGCTTGACAACGGGGAAACAGCTGCCCTCATCCTCCTGGATTTCTCAGCAGCGTTCGACACAGTATGCCACCGCACACTAATACAGCGTCTCAGCAACACCGGAATCCAAGGGAAGGCACTGGGGTGGATAATCTCCTTCCTCGCCAGAAGAACCCTCCCCCGTTCCGATTCGGGTCCACCGAAGTCATCTGCGGCGTACCTCAAGGATCCTCGCTCAGCGCTACCCTCTTCAACGTCTACATGAGCCCCCTCGCAGCCATTGCACGCCAACTCAAGCTTAACATCATCTCCTACGCCGACGACACCCAGCTCATCCTCTCCCTCACCAACGACCCCACCACCGCCAGAGCCAGCCTCCAGGAAGGAATGAAAGATGTCCCCAAATGGATGAAGATCAGCCGTCTGAAACTGAACTCAGACAAGACGGAAATCCTCATCCTGGGACCATCCCCCTTGGCCTGGGATGACTCCTTGTGGCCCCCTGCCCTGGGCCCCGCCCAAAAGCCGACAGACCATGCCCGCAACCTGGGCTTCAGCCTGGACTCCTCCCTCACGATGTCCAAGCAAGTCAACGCCGTCTCGTCGTCCTGCTTCAACACCCTGTGCATGCTCCGTAAGATCTTCCATTGGATCCCCACCGAAATCAGGAAGACGGTCACCCAGGCCCTCGTCAACAGCCGACTGGACTACGGGAACACCCTCTATGCGGGAACCACAGCCAAACTCCAGAAAAGACTCCAGGGCATCCAGAACGCTTCTGCATGACTCATCCTGGACATCCCCCGTCACAGCCACATCTCTGCCCATCTGAAAGACCTTCACTGGCTCCCCGTCAACAAGAGGATCACGTTCAGACTCCTCACCCACGCACACAAGGCTCTCCACGATATGGGCTCCAAGTACCTCAACAGCCGCCTCACATTCTACACACCCACTCGCCAGCTCCGATCCGCCAGCCTCGCCCTCGCCACCATCCGACGTATTCGAAGATCCACTGCCGGAGGAAGATCCTTCTCATACCTGACGGCCAAGACATGGAACTCCCTCCCCACTCACCTACGGCTGACCCAGGACCATCTCTCCTTTAGGAAACAACTCAAGACCTGGCTGTTCGAGCAGTAGCGACCCCCCCCCCAGCGCCTTGAGACCCTAGTGGGTGAGTAGCGCACTTTACAAATCTCATGATTGATTGATTGTATAAGGTGGCTATACTGAAGGATAAGAGAGCTTTCTTCATGAACAGGGTACTCGATTCCGATAATGGTTCGAAAGAAATCTTTAAGATAGTAAAAGAACTCTCTAACCCAAGCCGTGTGACCCCATCCTTTGTGCCTAGCCAGGAACTTTGTAATGACCTGAATTCTTTTTTTTTAGAAAAAATATAAACAATTCAAAATTCAATTTCTCCCACAAACTGTAGCTCCAGGAACAACAGGGATAATTCCAACTCATGCTTTCTTAACTCCCTCCCCTTGATTGATAAGAAATGTTTCTTAGACCTTGTAGTTAAGGTCAAATCGGGCTCCTTTAAGGAGGACTGCCCCATCAACGTCTCAAAAGCAATCTATAGGTCCTTTCCCAAAACTTTCTTAAATTTCTTAAACACTCACTGTCCCTTGGCATTGTACCACTTGCTTTTAAAGAAGCAGTGGTCGTTCCACTTCAAAAAAGCACTGCATCAATCTCAATAATCTAGAGAACTATAGACCTATTTCTCTTCTCCCATTGCCGGCAAAAGTGTTGAAGACCCATGTGGCCACTTGCCTTAGCTCTACTATATTCCTGGACAACCATCAGGCAGGTTTTCATCCTGCTCATTCCACCGAAGTAGTGATTCTATCAGTACTTGACGACCTCAAGGGACAGGCCGATGTGGATCACACTCAGGCCCTGGTCCTCCTTGACCTGTCTGCGGCATTGGACACAGTGAACCACTAAATTTTGCTGGATCGCATTGCCACAGCGGGTCTCGGGGGCTCATCGCTCGACTGTTCAGCTCCTTTTTGGAGGACTGCAATCAGGCAGTGTGGCTATCGCCCTTCAAGTGCAGAATGGTAGATCTGAACTGTGGCGTTCCTCGGGGCTCCTCCCTTTCACCAATTCTGTTCAATATCTATACACGTCCTCTGATTTCGGGTCTACGGCTGAAGGGTATAAAAATCTTCAACTACGCTGATGGCATGCAGCTTATCTTCACCCTTGACAACTCTACAGAATCTAAGGACTTCCATAGGAGGTCTATGCTGTACGTCAAAACGTGGATGAATGAAAACCAACTAAATCTGAATTCAGAAAAGACCGAGATCATTGTTCCCCACAGTAAACTTGACTACTGGACTCCCTCCTATTGGCCCCCTGATCTAGGTGTGGCACCCACCCCTAAACCTGCTATAAAAAGTCTGGTTCTTCACCTTGATGCGGATCCCTTCATGAGCACCCAAATTGGCACAGTGACATCGGCATGCTTTGTCCAACTGCGCAAATTGCGCAAGATCAAACATTTTTACAGTAAGGAGGCCTTCACCCAAATTGCCAAAGCCCTAATCCTCTCCAAAATTGATTATGGGAATGTCCTCTACATTGGACTCCCACAATTGCAGAGACATCGCCTGCAGATGATTCAAAATCATCTATCTTAAGGATTGGCGCTGCCTTATCACCCCACCTTCTTAAAGACCTCCACTGGCTTCCAATGGAACAACGAGCCTTGTTCAAGGCCGATTGCATACTCTTCAAAGCTAACCAAGTCACCGGCCCAAGAATCATTGTATCAATTATCAATAAACACCTACCCAAGTAGACTTTGAGATCCTTGAACCGGAACCTTTTGACAGTGCCCAGAATCCGACGCAAACGCATTAGCTGGACTAGGTTCTCTTTCATAGGCCCCATGATGAGGAATGCTTTCCCTGCTTTCCTTAAGCTTGAGGGAGACTATCTGCAGTTCAGAAAACAACTGAAGACCTGGCTATTCACCATGGCCTATAATTAGCGGTTTCTGGCTTAAGTGGCACTCTTCTGTCATTTCCACAGCGCCAAGAAACCTGTTGGTGTACGTGCGCTATACAAATCCCCATGTAACATAAAATAACATAACATAACATAACATAACTTCAGTTTGGAAGATGCCCACCCTTTCACAGCAGCCTCTTTTGATTAATGGCCCGCTGCCCAAACTAGACACACTCAATCAGCCATCAATTGAGCGTGTTAAGCAGTCCGCGGCGTATTTCCTCCACGGTCGACTGCCACTCATCTGCTCGTAACCTGCTCAGGCTTGTGACGCAGCAAGCAAACTCCGCTCCTTTCCGTGGTTCACCGAGGCTCACCATTAAGCAAGGGCAAACAATAAACTTTGACAACGACACCCAGCCTAATATATAAAAGGGAAGGTGCTTACCCTAAACATTTGCACTCCTCTGCAGTCCTGCCCAGGTCCGTTTCTCTCAAGGGCTGCCGTCTTCTACCATGCGTCCCACCGGAGACTCTCGCTCTGGGATATCCGTGTACAGCTCGCCCAGCACTCTCATCCGTTCCCTCACCGGCAGGAGAGTTCAATGCAAGCCTTCAAGTGCCACAATCCAAGGTCCTGTTTTGCCTCCCTTAGTCCGTGCTGTCGCACCCGGACAATTTAAGCGCTCCACTGGAGCCGAGCCTTCGTTCAGTACTCTCTAATTCTGCCCTGACATCTTGGGTCCCATTGTGGTCTCCCACACTGTAGCCTCCACTCACTCACCGACGGGGCAGTTCCAAGCCCTTCCTCAGATGCCCCGACATGTGCTCGAGTCCCACCCCTCGCAGCCCCTGGAGCCGCGCTCAGTCCGACACCTCCAGGCTCCTGACCAAGTGCATGCCCTCCGCCACCCCCCTCCGGTGTAGAGAGATTTGAGGAGGAAAAGACATTAACATAAGGACACAGAAAGGGGTCTGAAAACAGATGTGAGAGGACAAAAGAGATTAACATAAGGACACAGACAGGGGTCTGAAAACAGATGTGAGAGGAGAAGAGACATTAACATATGGACACTCACAGGGGGCTGAGGAGAGGTGGGAGAGGAGAACAGACATTAACATAAGGCAACTCACAGGGGGCTGAAGAGAGGTGTGAGAAGAGAAGAGACATTAACATAAGAACACGCACTGGGGGCTGAAGACATATGTGAGAGGAGAACAGACATTAACATAAGGACACTCACAGGGGGCTGAAGAGATATGTGAGGAGGGAAACATACATTTTGCATATTTGAAATAACTTGTTTTCTTTTTCTTTTATTTTATTTTTAAGGTAAAGCAGCTTCATTAGGCAGAATAATGACATAACCAAAAACAATTACAAGAACTAGATAAAACAATAAACTAAAAATCATAAAAAGCATATGGAATTGAAGCTGTTTTAACAATTTTGAAACTATACAGGGGAAGGGAGGAAGGAGCAAGAGGGGAATATATAACAGGACAACCAAGTTAAAAGAAGTTAAAGAAATATCAGAAAAAGACATAATAATATAATGTAATATGAAAAATCAGAACAAGGAGTATCAAAATTTAAAACTGATGACAGAGACTTAGAAAATCAAGTTAGTTTAAAATTTTCAGATGAAGTAAAACTGGGAGATTTATGAGCAACCTCATCCAGAAAAGAGGTTAAGGGTAAACAATATAAAACTCTATTAGCAGAAGGAAAATACATAGAGGAGGAGGCAGTATCTAATCTATGATAATGACAAACATTATTCCACCAGGCTACATAGGAGATATTTTAGCACATTTCAATTAATAGCAATCTGTGGAAAGGCAAGAGCTAGCATACGATCCAACAAGCATAAATTACTGCATGATGAGTGGATATCTTCAGAGAGACTACCCAAAAAGAGAGTCAAGGGGGATAGTGGAATATTTAAATGGAATAATAAGGATAATTGAGACCAAATCTTTTCCCAGAAGGACATTATAGGGGGACAATGGAACAACATATGCTTAAGGTCTCCAGATTGGTGATCACAGGACCAACATTTAAGAGAGGAATTCATGGAGAATCTTCCTAGCAGAGACGGGGCAAACTAAAGTCTATGATAGAGAAAAAACAAAGATTGGGAAGTGGAGGCAGTTCTTGAAGTTTTAAAGAGTTTGTCCCAAATTTTATTCCAAAACGGAGGAGTCCAACTACATCCCAAATCCAATTCCCACTGCAATTCTAACTTAGAACTGGATCTGACATATGATAAATAGTGGAGAAGTTTATAAATAAGTGATGTATTAGGAACATAGTCAAGAACTGAACCAAGGGAGGAGTGAGAAGAGGAGTAAGGGAGAGTGTCAGGTAAAGAATGAAGAAAATCAAGAAGAATTTTTAGAAGAAGAAGAAATTTAGGTAAAAAGGAGAGTGGACATTTGAATAGGAGTTCAAATAGTGAAAAGGGTAGAGGATCATTATTAGCGAATAGATCCTTGAACCAAATGATACCTGTTTGTCTTTAAGTTTTCCCCAAAATTGGTTTGTTGTTGATAAGGTTACTTGTTATGTTGTACCAGAAAGGGAATAACAAAAGGAATCGCGATTTGCAGGATCTCACTGGTAAATTGGTTTTAGAATATTACAAGTATGTTTTTTTTGTTGTTTTTTTGAAAACCTTTATTTTCATTTGCAGCAATACATTTGTGGGCCTACAACCACAGGGGCCGGCCATCACTAAAACGAAACAGAGACTTGACATTTCACAGATACACAGCTCGGGGGCCCGGCAGCGATTCAGCATATTGTCGTATGGGTCATATGATATTACGCAGGATAAGGTTAAGGTTTTACATTTTAAATATATATAAAGAAACAAAAAAAAAAAAAAACTAACGAAGCAAAAGAGGCGATGCGGTGGGTGCCCGTCCCAGGGGGGAGGAGCCGTATCAAGGAACAATATATGCAACAATAACGGATGAAAAGTGGGAAGGGGGGGCGGGGGCGAGTGATCATTATGGCAGCAAGAATCTATACAGTACAAGGAACGTCAGGCTATTGAAGGACTGGGTTATTTAAGACCCAGCGGTGCCAGGGGACAACACCTGAAACCTTCGTGGGTAACCTGCTCCGGCGTACGAATGACAGAGACACGGGACACTTCCTTCGGCGTCAAAGATTCGAGATTTATTTACTGCAGGGAAACACAGAAGTCACAGGAAGTACAACGAGTGTAGGTTCGGGGAGACTGCTTCAAATTGCTACTGGGGATCACTCCTTTTATACATAATTCTCCCATAGGTTTACATGGTACACAAAGGTTTACGACTCGGTTCCCATAATTATCCCCGAGAGGGGTCGCTTTGGTCACTTTGATACATTCAAGGTCCGGAACATAAGTGCGGAAACATTTGGCGGTTCCCAACTGTAAAAACCCGTCTTCCCACCATTAGTACATTCCAATCAGCAGTAAAACAGATCGAAGAAGGAACAAGAACAGGTGCAGAGGAAGATGGAAACAGTGGGGAGATTGGAAAGGGTGTAAAAGGGGAGGTATCGGGAAACACGAGCTACAGGCATCAAAGGGACGTGCCTAATGAGATGCACGGCCGAGACAATAAACCGGCACGGCGAGATGAGCCTCGAGCGGGGCCATCTGCCTTACAGTATCATCCCCCTCGTCATAAAGACACTTCCAAAGAACATGTGTCTTCCGCAAATATCTTGGGAATCCCAGGGTCGCGAAGCGGACAGCGTCCGTTCGCTGGCTACTTGAGGACAAGAGACAAAATGGATGCCGTATCTAAGATGGAACCCGTGGGTACAGATAGAGAAACCCACGTAACAAACGAACGGTTTAGGTTAGCACAGCGAAACTGCGTACACCCACTAAACTCGTCATTTGCGGTTCATAGATACCAGACTCGACCATATTTGTGCGAGCCGAAAACACCACTTACAATTGTCACGGAACCTCAGACGCTCCTTTTGCCCTCATGTAGACAAGCACTAGTCGGAATCATACTCGATATTCATCAGACCATCTAGATGTTGCTGTAACATAGCTCTGTCCAACCGAGCTCCTTTGGTAACAGGCGGCTGTCTTATACACGTTGTAGCACAGAGGCCACATAAGGCAGGACCACACTGCACACAAAGGCAACCCGTGAACAGGAACGCCACAACAACTCCGATAATCATCAGAATCTTCCAACCCCAAGTCGACATCAGGCCCCAAAACCACCCAAGTAGCGTCCAATCCCCTACATCCACGTGTATGGATTCAGAGATCTTATGCAACTTTGAGATGGCTTGATAGACGGTCGGAGCGTTATCTGGAATGAAAATACAGCAGCTCGAATGGATCACCTTACATACCCCACCTCGATCTGCTAAGATCACGTCTAAAACCATACGGTTTTGTAACGTCATAAGTCTATCCGCCTGAAGTTCTGTGGTGATATTACCAAGGGCACTGGCAGTAATATTAGCTGTCGATTCTACCACTTGAGTCAACTGTCTCAGGTTCCTACTATTAACCATAGGCCCCCAAAACGGGAGGAAATCCTTGAAAAAGTCTCCTGCCTCTTGACCGGCAGTGTCCTCTTCGCTAATTATACCTCTCACAACTCTAGTCTTGTGATAGTCTGCGTCTACAGTGAACGTCGGAGGCAACAGATTTGCGATAAAACATGAGCCCACAAAGTCGGAGGGCAACCATGCATACGCACGATCATGGCAGACAAAGTATGTACCCTTGGCAGCCAGAAACACAGGGGACGAGACCATCGGCAGAATGTAATTTTCAGTGCAGGCACTCTCTCCAAGTCGAGCTTTCGATCTTCGGCCACGACCCATTAAACAAAAATTACCAATGTGGGGTACGACCCATATCGGAGACGAGCTTTTGAGCTGTTTGTCACTCATGAGCGCACTATACTCGACCTTACTCAGGACCCTATAGGCTTGTACCTCTTCCTCCGGGATGAGCGACGGCTCATAGATATCTCTATCTAAGTCTTCTATCGCTATAGACAAAGGCTTGTGATACGAGCCAGGGCCAAAGTAGGGAGAACGTGGCTCTCGACTGGGGTAAGAATCTAGTGCGCTTCGAAACAATGTTTGGAATGCTCGAGCGGAACCCTGGGAACTATACGGTAAAACCAGATATGGAATTCCCTTATCCGTGGTATGTGGCATCAGCCCACACACCCAACAATTATTAGTGTTAACCACTAACTGGTGCTGGTGAAGGAGCTGAATAAAGGAATTATTGCGGAATTCTGCACGTCTGGCCTGCTCGTGTTCGGGTAAGATATGGAAAGAATGAGGGGATGCAGTGGAGGTAAGTTTAGGGTCAGAAGTAGGAGTAGGTATGGCAGAAGGTAAGAAGTACCACATCGTGTAATACACCCCACCCGCCAATAGTGCAGAAACAGTCAAAAGCAATACGAATATTTGAAACATAAAACATTTGGTACGACTAAGTTGTTGTAGCTTGAACCTTTGCGCCTGAGCTTCTTCCAAGTCCATCAGCTTTGAAAACGCCATCCCCTATGACCGTCCTCAACGTTTCTTGACGCACTTCGTTCTGTGTAGCAGTAGTCAATCCCTAGGAGTTCCCAGGAACCGACGGTCTTTAACCTAGCGTCAAGACCTACTAACCAGAAGGAAGTACACGCACGGCCCTACGGCCTTTATTTACAATGTATATGCAAAATGTCTCTCAGCTGTGGAAGCAAAAATACATGTGGAACAAAACTCAATATATACAAAAATAATTACAATGATACGGGTGTTCAGACTGATCGTGGAAAACGGGATAATGCAATTGTCAAGGGACAGAACAAAATCTTTTTATTTGTCCTTAGTGCTGGATCGCAAGAAATATCGAGTTTTCCCAGGACGTGTCTGTTCGTCAAACAAGGGATCCGTTGAAGGAACAGAGTTCTGTTGATCAGTCGAATGTTCTGGTCTTGAGTCTTTTGGTGACAAATGTTCAACAGTGTCTTTCTGCTGCACTGAGGATTCTCCGACAGGTTGTGCGTCGCTCAAAGGTACAAAAGCCGGTAATCCTTCGGATTCAGCTGAAGCAATGCCCCTCCTCACCCACGAGTCTGCCGGTAACGGTATAGGAACTTTCTGCGTATGGGTGGCATGCACCCAAATTTTCCGGCCCTCTAGACGAACGGCAGTTCTCGTGGCAAGGAGGACCTGGTAGGGTCCAGTGAAGCGGGGCTCCAAATTCTTCTTACGGGCAAAGTTGCGCGTTACCACCCAGTCTCCAGGCTGGAGCTGGTGGCCTGGACCCTCCGTCTGCGTCAGCAATGCTTCGTAAACCTGTTGGTGAATTAACCTCAGTTTAGCAGTCAGATCATGAAGATAGTCAATCAACATTGGGTACTCAAGATCACAGAACACACCCGGTCTAGGGACCCTCCAAACATTCGCAGGACGACCGAACACTATTTCATAGGGACTGAGCCCTACTCGGGAGTGTACGGTTGCCCTTGTTGACAGTAAAGCTAAGGGTAAAGCGTCAGGCCACGAAAGACCAGTCGTAGCCTGAATCTTCGCTAGCTTTAGTTTAAGGGTGCCGTTATACCCTTCAACCAAACCAGCTGACTGGGGGTGATTGGCGCTATGGAATTTTTGATTAATTCCAAGGCCCTTACACACACTCTTCATCACACTCCCCACAAACTCACTTCCGTTATCAGACCATACAATTCGAGGCATTCCGTACCGAGGAAAGTATTCCTTCAGTAGGATTTTCGCAGTTGACAAAGCAGTGTTGTCTTTGAGAGGATAGGCTTCAATCCATCGGGAGAATGCGCAAACCACAACTAAAACGTATTTCAGGTTATTGCATCGCTCCATATGGATGAAGTCTAATTGAATCACCTCAAAAGGACATGAAGGGGGAGCAAAACTACCAGGAGTAGTTGGAGTTCCCTTACCAGGATTGTACAACATACATACCATACAATTCTTAACCAATCGTTCAGCACATTTCGTGATACCATCATTCTTCTACGCAGGGGACAGCAACTTACAAATACCTTTCACGCTAATATGGGCTAACCCATGTGCCATTGTCACAACAGCCAGCACATACGCATCCGGCAACATCCATCTCTTATGTTCCGACAAATCAACCCAACAACCATTCGCATCCAACTTTCCCGTACTTTCTTTCCACTTCGTCTTTTCAGTCTCGGTGGCCTCATTCTGAATTGCTTTCACACTTTCGATAGTATCTTCACACATATTAGTCTCTGCAGGCCACCTAACCGAACTCGTCACATACATTCGAGTGCTAAGGTTCCGGGCAGTCTCCTTAGCTGTCTCATCCGCAAATGCATTACCACGACCAACATCATCCGTCACCTTACGATGCGCACTACATTTAGCAATCGATACCTGCTTAGGCAACGTAAGTGCATCCAAAAGATCATTCACAAGCTGACCATGCTGAATTTTTGTGCCATGCGACGTCATAAAACCTCTCTCTCTCCACAACCGTCCAAAGCTATGGGCGACGCCAAATGCATATTGGCTGTCGGTAAACACATTCACACGTTTCCCTTTCGCTAACATACACGCTCTAGTGAGAGCAATCAGTTCTGCAGCCTGGGCAGAATTCTGATTCAGTCTCGCAGCATCAACAACAGTATTCAACGTTACAACAGCATACGCAGTAGTCACATCACCATTTGGCAATTTAAAACATGAACCATCCACATACAAAGTTCCATCTGGATCTTCCAAAGGAGTGTTTTTAAGGTCCACTCGACCTTTTGTTTCCTCTTCGGTCCTCAAATAACAGTCATGTTCTGCTATTTCATCTGACTCTGTGCTAATTGGTAACAAAGTCGCCGGGTTCAGAACATTGCAACGTTTTATCTGAATATGACTTGCCAACAGCGTCAACTCGTACCCAGACAACCTCGCACTCGTCAAGTGCTGAGTTTTTGTACGATTGAAAAGAGTGTCGACTGCATGCGGAACCATCACCGTAAGCATATTATCCATGGCCAATCCTGCTGATTGTCGGATGGACACCGCAGCTGCCGCTGTTGCTCTCAAACAACTCAACAATGCTCTAGCTACCGGGTCCAAGGTCGAGGAAAAATATGCACATGGACGTTGCTTACCACCAAAAGGTTGCGTTAAAACACTCAAAGCACAACCTTCCCTCTCGTGAACATATAGTGTAAACGGCTTGCTGTAGTCAGGAGTACCTAACACAGGAGCCGAGCACAATGAGTCACGCAATTCAGAAAAACTTTTCTGACATTCTTCCGTCCATGGTAAAGGAGTTGAAACATCCTTGCACGTAAGAACCACCAATGGTTTCGCTAGCAATGAAAAATTTGGAATCCATTGCCTACAGTACGACGTAATACCTAGAAAGGCACGCACATCTCTTTGGGTTGTTGGCACAGTCATTCGCGCGATTGCTGCAATTCTCTCTGGGGTCAACCGCCTTCCCTCCTTTGACAATAAGTGACCTAGATAGGTTACTTCTTGACAACAATATTGGAGTTTAGAAGGTGACACCTTGTGATGTAAGTCACAGAGATGTTGCAGCAACGACACCGTAGCAATTTTGCAAATGTCCTGAGTATCTGCAGCTACCAATAAGTCATCGACATATTGGATTAGGGCCGCACCAGCCGGCAACGTAAACGCATCCAGTTGACCCTTAAAGGCTTGACTGTAAATCGATGGACTCTCACAGTAGCCCTGAGGAGCACGTTTAAACCGGAAGCTGCGACCACCAAGAGAGAAACCGAAAAGGTCTCTGCTCTCTTCTGCAATCGGAATGCTGAAGAACGCATTCTTCAAATCGATCACCGAAAACCAAGATGCAGAAGCTGGAATCAGAGTCAGTAGCGCCGTGATGTCAGGCACAACGGGGAACTGAGGAATCACAATTTTATTTACCTCCCGTAAATCGATAACAAAACGATAAACAGGCGGTTTCGAAGGATCAGTACGTTTTAGAATGGGCAGCACAGGGCTGTTGCACACGTTTCCCCGAGTTTCTTCAATAACATCTTTCTCGATCAGATCATAGATGATCGCTAACAGTGCTCATTCACCATCAACAGAGATACGATACTGGGGAATACGTGGCAATCGCACATTAGATTTCAGCTGAACAACGTAAGGGGAGATGTCAAGCAGGCCCACATCATTGGGACCTGTTGCCCACAAAGATGCAGGAAGAGAACTCAATTCCGGTGGAAGCTTATCGAGAGACAAGTACATAGGAGAGACAACCCTCTCACCTAACGTAAGCTTTACACCCGCAGGAGAACAATACAAAGTTGCATACAAACGTTTTAGCAAATCCAGGCCCAAAAGATTTTCACCACAACCAGTAGTCAAAATCAATGGAGCTTGAAGCTCACGAGGCCCAATTGTAAGGGGCAAAGGGCGCGAAACTGGATTGCTAACGGGGGCGCCAGAGAATCCAACGGAAACATTTGTTAAGCCAGACAAAGGTGCGCCAGGGAGTTTCGAGTGCATTATAGAACTTTTCGCTGCACCAGTGTCCAACAGAAAAGGCTAAACGACGCCCGATGTAGCAACTGCGACGTAAGGCCCTCTCTGATCAACCGGAACTGATACCACTCCCTCTCCTTGTCTATGGCTGTCCTAGTAATTACTGTCGTCAGTTCCCTGAATGACGTAATAATCGTCTACATTGTACTGCGCAGATCGTCCTTGCGATGATCCACGTTGATCAAAACAATTATTGGAATTCGATGAGTTATCTGAACGATCATTTTGAGCACCATGACCTCTACCACGTGATGTCTGCTGAGAACCACCACGACCTCCTCTAGATGAGTTACCACTATTACGATTGTTTAGGACAGGACAATTGAATTTTAAATGACCCTCCTGTCTACAATAGGCACACTGATTGTACCCTAACAAAGATCTTTGGGAAGAGGAGTCATTTCGAGATTGTGATCGATTAGATTGCGACTGCGATCTATTTTGCTGCGAAGCATTCTGATTCGAACGCGGAGGATACGCCTGCTGTAACAACACTTTAGTTTTAAGTTCTTTCGTCTTTTTGTCAGCGCGGTCGTTCTCCTCTTTCTCTCTGTTCTCATAATACTGTGCTGTAGCCAATATTTGAGCCGAGGTAGAAACGGCCCACGCACTCTCAGAATTTTTTAATTTATTGCTCAAGTCGGGCAATAAGTTAGAGACAAATTTGTCCACAAACAACCGTTGACCACCCTCAGTGCCCAAATCCTGACCACTATGGTCGATGAATGCCTCCTCAAATCTCGTAAAGAAATCAGAGACACTCTCGTCCTTCTTCTGTCTACAAGCTGACAATTTGTCCCAGTTCACCCTCATAGCTGGCATAAGTGTTTTCATTAGCGTAATTATTCTCTGAGGGAGAGCAGCAATCAACTGTTCCGGTTTAGCACCACCAGTTTGCAACCCATCCGCCGCTATAAGGGCAGCCCAATCACCACCTAATCCGTTGGCATGATTTTCCTGACGAATCTTAGCCCATACCGGTTGCGGTACGACATTGCCAGACAGCATATCAATGTCGGCAAGATTCATTATCGTAGCGTCTACAAGCTGCGACAATTCTTTATAGTACCCTGCAGGATTTTTGCGAGGGTCAGGCAAAGATTGCTTCACCTGCAACACTTCCGATCGTTTCCACGGGAGATGAATCCATACTCTCTGGAAGTGTGGCAGGATTGGCGGAGCTCGGGTGGCATCACCTGGCATGTACACTGGTGGAACCTCGCGCATGGGAAACTGACCAGACGCATCTAACTGGCTCTCAACGTGCTCAACAAACAAGGCTTGAGGTATAGGAGTGGGACGGAAAGATAACAACCGCTCGACAGCACGTCGAACGTTGGTATCCACTATCAGTCCGTTCGAGAACTGAAGCTGTAGGTCAGACAAGGCGGTCAACACATCGTCAGGTGCATCAGCCGATATCTGATCACGCAGAACCTTGCACATTTCTTCGAACACATATCTTTGCTTCGGTACATTGAATTGACAAAACGTATTAAGTACAGCACGTGGAGGATTTCTAAGAGGGTGTGTCATCCAACCCATCGCCATATTATATAGCGCAGCACGTTCCCTGTTACCGGGAAGCTGACTACGTCTCTGAGGACCGTCTGAACCAGCGGACCCAAGAACAGGTCCAAGAGAATTAAAGAAGCTAGCCGCAACAGGAGGTGTACGGCATCGAGTAGATGAAGAAGTATAACACAAGGGACTAACAAGAGAAGGGGTAGAAAGAGAAGAAGCAACAGGAGTAAGTAGAGCAGGAGCAGTAGCGGGAGCAGGAGTATGTGGAAGTGGAGGAGCAGTAGGAATAGCAATAGGCAAAGGAGCAGGAACAGTCGGAAGAACAGGTGCAAGTTGAGGAACAGGTTGAGGAACAGGTGGAGGAGCAGGTACAGGGGGAATCACAGGAGCTGCGGTACCCTGTACATACGGAGGTGGCGACTTCATAAGATAAGACATTAAAGGATCCTCAACTGATTCTTCCTTCTTATCCGACTCCGTAGGCAAAGCAGGATAGCATTTATCTATGGACATACGCTGTAGCCTATCAAACACTTCCTTTTCCTTATCCTCCTTATCACGCTGAAACTGCTCTGCTTTCTTTACAATGGCAGCAACACCATCTCTCTGATTACGTTTAGTCTGTCTGATCTCTTTCTGTCGGGCTTCTTTACGCCACAACCGAAAGGCATCAAACATGGCCGGCCTTGACTTTTTCGCAAACAATTTAGCCTCTAGATTATCTAAGATCGGGGTCTCAAAGCTACCATGAGGTGGCCAACTAAGGACACCATCTTTTTTAGTGTAACAAATCCAATATTCATTAAAAGTAATCGGGCCTAGCCCGTGTTTACTGTAGAGCTCATAAGTGGGAGTTCCAACCGGAGGTATCGGACACGAGTCCTCCAGTCGGGAATCCATACCACAACGTCTGAAACAACTAAACAAAGTACTACGACCAGGCATCTTGCACACTAGCCGAGTTTCACAAACGTCAAGGGTTACGGGATTTACCAAGTCCCTGCAAAAAGCAAAAACCCTCGGTTTTTGGCGGCTGCAGTCGTCAAATATCACAACAAAGTACCAAGAACCACAAATGCAATGGAACCATGCAACAACTAAGCAACCACAACCAAGAACTCTGGGAGCGACCCACAAATACTTAACTCAAAGATCGATGGCGTCACCAGGAAGGCCCGTCAATCGTCTCGCTATACCAAGGTCTACGCCAGGCGCCAAAACAGGTCTACAGTCAGGGCAGCAGTCCGTCGCAGCCGTCAGGAGGCGGGAATCTTCGCAGGAAAAGTCTTCGGGCCACTTGTTTCGACAACAGGATCGATGAAGCGGAGTGCACCTTCCCTCGGAGATTTCACACGAAGTTCCTCACGATCGTCGGGCTTGGACCGGTACCACTGATGCATGCCCCACGTTGGGCGCCAACTGAAGGACTGGGTTATTTAAGACCCAGCGGTGCCAGGGGACAACACCTGAAACCTTCGTGGGTAACCTGCTCCGGCGTACGAATGACAGAGACACGGGACACTTCCTTCGGCGTCAAAGATTCGAGATTTATTTACTGCAGGGAAACACAGAAGTCACAGGAAGTACAACGAGTGTAGGTTCGGGGAGACTGCTTCAAATTGCTACTGGGGAAAGCTCCTTTTATACATAATTCTCCCATAGGTTTACATGGTACACAAAGGTTTACGACTCGGTTCCCATAATTATCCCCGAGAGGGGTTGCTTTGGTCACTTTGATACATTCAAGGTCCGGAACATAAGTGCGGAAACATTTGGCGGTTCCCAACTGTAAAAACCCATCTTCCCACCATTAGTACATTCCAATCAGCAGTAAAACAGATCGAAGAAGGAACAAGAACAGGTGCAGAGGAAGATGGAAACAGTGGGGAGATTGGAAAGGGTGTAAAAGGGGAGGTATCGGGAAACACGAGCTACAGGCATCAAAGGGACGTGCCTAATGAGATGCACGGCTGAGACAATAAACCGGCACGGCGAGATGAGCCTCGAGCGGGGCCATCTGCCTTACAGTATCATCCCCCTCGTCATAAAGACACTTCCAAAGAACATGTGCCTTCCGCAAATATCTTGGGAATCCCAGGGTCGCGAAGCGGACAGCGTCCGTTCGCTGGCTACTTGAGGGCAAGAGACAAAATGGATGCCGTATCTAAGATGGAACCCGTGGGTACGGATAGAGAAACCCACGTAACAAACAAACGGTTTAGGTTAGCACAGCGAAACTGCGTACACCCACTAAACTCGTCATTTGCGGTTCATAGATACCAGACTCGACCATATTCGTGCGAGCCGAAAACACCACTTACAATTGTCACGGAACCTCACTATTAGGACTGTGACATTTCCAAGATATCTACAAAAGGAGGAGTGCAATTCTCTCCACGGTAAAGGTTCCATTGATTCCATATTCTCCCCCACTTCTTAGGTCTGCCACCTGCGACATACACCGTTTTTTCCCTAAACATGCACCAGTCCATGTTTTCTTTCCAAGCTGAAATCGTAGGCACTCTTTGGGACGCCCACAGTTGTGCTATGTCTCTCTTAGCTACCATGTTCCCAAGGGTAGCCCATTGTGTCTGTGCCACATTATAATCATTTGGTTCCCATACATTCAGTAGACAGCGTCGGGCTTCAGGCAACAACGAGACTCCCGTAACTTCTTCCATGAAAACATGCACACGGTTCCAGAACACAACCACCTCAGGGCATTCCCATATGATATGGAGGAAGGTACCCAGCAAACCACACCCACGCCTACACAACCCATCCACAGAATAACCCAAACGCAGCAGCCGGTAACCCGTTATATAGATACGATCTAGGATCTTCAATTGCACCAATCGGAGACTGGCCGGAATCGCGACCTCTTTAGGAGAAGATAGCGCAGCCTGCCAATCCTCATCATCCAATTCCAGTCCAGCACCGGTCCAAGCTTCCTGAAGCTGCAGAAGTAAATCTGTACGATCCTTAATCAGTTTTTTGTATATTAGAGAAATAGTGCTATCCGGAACATGTCCGTCAAGCACTCTATCTTTGAGGGGGGAAGATTCCGGGATCACGGTCCCTGCAGGGAAAACCGAACCAAGTGTGTGTCGAATCTGCATATAGCGAAAATGCTCCCTATCACTAAGCGCATATTCCGACTGCAGTTCCTTGAAAGTCTTAATCCTATCCTTGACCCAAAGATCCCCGACCCTACTGATGCAGATGAGGTCCTATTTCTCGAAGCCCTTTGTTGTCCATAAGCTACCCAATCTTTCAGCTACGTAAAGCGGGGTCGCTCGGGTCAATCTGTCCGACCACCCCATCGCTGCGTTCGCGCTACACCACACCCGCACTGCTACCCCGGTGGGTCCCAATAGTTTCCTGCCAGTCGATTTGGAGTATAACGCCCTGTTGTAGTTCCCTCCCGGCAACTGCCATTTATCCATTTCAAATGCAGGATTTGGAATAGGGCCATACATGGCATGATTGATTGCGCTCAATTGGGATGCCCAGTAATAGCGTTTGATGTCCGGTAACGCAATGCCCCCATCGTACCAGGGCAGTGTTAATTTCGCTAGGGCACTGCGAGGACGCTTGCCCCATACCAACTGCCTCTGTAGGCTCTCTTTAAGCTGAAGAAGTGGAGGAAGCAGGTTACGTTCATATCGAATCGCAGGGTTTAATGATATGAAAATCCCAAAATATTTGAAACTAATGTGCGATATCTGTATCGGGCAGTTACGCTGCAAGGGGGGTACATCTCCAGTGAGAGCATAAACACTAGATTTAGCCCAATTGATCACTAGACCAGAATTCTTTCCAAATGAACTAAGTACATCAAACAGCACTCCCAGTGACTTCCGAGGGGAAGTGAGGTATAACAGAATATCGTCCGCATATAGCGATATGTGGTCTTCAAAGTCGGGAGTCCACCTAAGACCCTTAAGCGATGGTTCCCACCTCAACCAAGCAGCTAGGGGTTCTAAAGCGAGCGCGAAGAGCAAAGGAGACAAAGGGCACCCCTGTCGCGTACCCCTTCCGAGAACAAAGGACTCCGAGACCCTGCCGTTAACCACCACCTGGGCCAGCGGCTCCTCGTAGAGGAGTTTAACCCAACCAATAAACCCTGGGCCAAAACCGATCTTCGCAAGAGCAGCCCACAAATATGGCCATTCCACAGTGTCAAAGGCCATCGTGGCATCCAAGGAGACCAAGATGGCCGGCTCAGGCAACGACTCCGCTCTCAACAGGACGCCAGGAAGACGACGTAAGTTCAGCGCGGTGTTGCGGTGAGGAATAAACCTGGATTGATCCGGGTATATCAGGTCGCCGATCACCTTTATTAGCCGATTCGCCAGTAATTTTGCCAAGATTTTAGGTTTGGCATTTAAAAGTGATATCGGTCTGTAAGACGCACATAGGTCCCGGGGTTTCCCTTCTTTATGGATCACGACAATGGACTCAAGTCTCTGGTCTCGGGGAAGGGACCCGACATCTCGCGACTCAAGAAACATCCCACGGAGATACGGCGCCATTTTATCCGGACGCAACTTATACAGCTCAATGGGGATACCATTTGGGCCCGTAGCTTTGCCCGAGCGGATGGAGTGGATAACAAGCACTATTTCATCGTTGGAAAACTCCGCCTCCATAAGCACTTTGTCAGAGTCAGACAAGCAAGGCAGTGCGATATCCCTAAGCAATAAATGCGAGTCCTCCTCCGGTCTGTCTGAGACTGGTGCATACACCTTTTGGAAATGGTGTGCAAAACCCTCCACTATCTCCACAGGGTCCACAACTCGCACTCCATCAGCTCTCTCTATCACAGGCACAACACGATTCAATCTTTCATTTTTATCCAACCAGGCAATCAACTTCCCCGCTTTATCTCTGACATCATACAGCCGCCCCTGCTGCTCACGACTCATAATTTTGGCCACATCAGTCACCAAAGCTCTATAATCAAACTGTTTAAGGTTTAGAGCGTGTAGCTTATCCTGCGTGGCACCAGACTCCAACTCTCCCTCTAATTCAGTGATTTCAGCCTCTAGCCTTACTACCTCCTCATTTTTTCTTTTCTTTGCGCAAGCAATCAACGACAGAGCTTGACCACAGATTACCGTCTTGAAGGCTTCCCACGGTGAAATGGAGGAGGATACCGACCCCACGTTTTCAGTGAAATAATGATCAATAGACTAAACCACGCCAGCCCGGGTTTTAGGATTACGAAGATGCCAGGGATTAATCGGGGCCACTCGACCCTCCGCTCCCAGCTGAATATCAATATAGAGCCACAGTGGGGAGTGGTATGAGATACCCCTGGCAAGGTGTCTGACCTCCCTCACCGAGACGCCCTGCACTGCCGGCATAAGGACATAATCAAGCCTAGCAAGGCTCCTGTGTGCCCCAGAGTGGAAAGTGTATTGTGCCTGTCCAGGGTGCATCAGCCTCCAGCAATCAACCAGACCCAGTGTCTCCAGGAAATAACCCAACCTAGAGTGCGATCTCGCAAGATCCCTAGGGGGGCTGCGGTCCTCTCTACCACAGGCTACAGAGTTGAAGTCTCCACCCACAACTAACATGCCCTCGGGAGTCCCAGTACTACTCTCCCCAAATCAATAAATGTCATAGTTTGTAGCCCTGGCGGAACATACAGAGAGAGTATGGAAATAGTCTTACCCTCCCATCTGCCCGTGATAGCAGCATACTGTCCCCTATCGTCTAGGATGATATCATCCACTTCCAAGGGGAGGGAGCTCCTGATCAGAACACCCGCCCTCCTTGACCCAGTAGTGTATCCCGAGTGTGCGACTAAACGATAACCTCGCCGATTCATTGCGTGGCATGTGTTTCCTATCAGGTGTGTTTCCTGCAAGAACACTACTTCAGGGGAAAGACGTTTCAAAAACTGCAGTGCTATCTCCCGATTCATCCTGTCCCCCAAGCCGTTAACATTCCAACATAGTACCCTCAACCCCCTACTCCCCATCCCAGGAATGAAGGCGGACTCCCCCCCACCACGAACCGGAGACCAAAATCAGAATATGCAGTGATACATTGCCTCTGAACAAATCAAAATAGAGCAAAGTCCCCCCTCCACCCCCAAAGAAATTCCCTGAACACACCCCCCTACCTGCACCCCTGCGTTAGACCAAATATCCACCCCAACTTGCAGTGTGCCTGTTGCCCTAAATTGAAACTAATCTAAAAGAAGACGAAGAACCCCGGAAGGAGGGAGAGTCCCTTCTCCCCTACCGCCTCTGGGTATATATGATGATATGTACAAATACAAAAAGTCATCAAACCACTGCTGCGAAGTCCGTATACTGCACATGCCGGTCATCACTCCCTACTCCTGTTCCAACGGGCCACCTTCTGCACCCCCCGAGTGCTCCGGGCGATCTCGATGTGCCGGCAGAGTGTCAAGCCAGTCGCTAACGACCTCAGGCCGATCAAAGAAGAACGTCCGTTCATTGTATTTGATGCGTAGTCGAGCGGGAAAGAGCATAGCATATTTCATTCCCATGTCCCTCAATCTCCATTTCACCCCCATGAATCCCATCCTCTGCTTCTGTACAGATTGAGTGAAGTCCGGGTAGAAACCAACCGTTGCATTCTCAAATTTCGTGGGGCCATTGGCCCGCGGCGCCTACAAAATAGCATCTCTATCCCTAAAATTGAAGATTCTAGCAATTATGGGCCGTGGTGGAGCGCCTGGTTTATGTTTCCCACCCGGAACTCTGTGGGCGCGTTCAACCGCAAAAAAGTTATTAAGGCCCTTGGGGGCCAAATGATTCAATATCAGGTCCTCAACGAGGAGATCCGTAGTCAACTCGGTGGACTTCTCCGGAACCCCGATGATACAAACATTGTTGCGCCTTGCTAGACTTTCGAAGTCTTCCAGCAGGCGGGCGAACAGGTCGTTAGAAGATCGTAGATTACGAACCTCTGCTTGGAGATCGGACATGTCGGTCGTAAGACTGGCGGTCTTGATATCCAAAGACTTGACCCGTTCATTGGTCTTCACCAGGTCGGTCCTGATCAAGTTAACATCGATAGCCACTGTGTCAAGCTTTAGTGCCAATGTCTCATATTGCTGGCCCATGGACGTCTTCATGCCCGCAATGGCGCCCATGACGTCTCGTAAAGTCAACTCCTCCGTCGCTGAGGAGCCATCTCCGGTCTCGTCCAGGGTTTTACCAACACCACTGGGGGATCCTTTAGGGCGAGTGTAGCGGTCCATATTATTAGATTGAATGGCGCCCCCTCGGTGCGTGACTTTGGTCGTCCGTTTCTTGCTTTCTGGCTTGCTCCCCATGTTGAGCAATGCACCCCCGAGGGGCCTTTGAGACCTGGTATAAATGGCTCCTCACAAGTCAGCCTTAGAAGAGTCTGGATACAAGACGCAGCGGGAAAGCATACCACCCAAAGTTAGACCATGGGCCACTGAAGTCAGATGATGATTGGTTTCGGTAAACAAGTTCCAAAAATTAAACCGAAAGTACTTCAAGGGCACAAGTCGACTACCACTGGCTGTTGTTATTCAACTACCACCTGGGTATATCGGGGACTCGAGTCCCAGGCTGCTCCTCGGTGTAGGCCGTCAACTTTAGAAGTGGAATAAGTCCGGTTCCCGGCATCCAAATCGATTCCTGAAAAGAGCTATTATGTCAGCAAGGTCATGTCCTTAATAAGCTGTTGTCTGCTTCAGGATTAGTGACAGGATGTATGCGGGAGGCAGCGAGGGTCTCGGGAGCCCTGTGCTCATGCGACCATCTTGGATGCGCGCTAAGCTCCTCCCCCCCACAAGTATGTTTAAAAAGGGAAAAGGAGATTATGGAGGTTTTAGCTTTGAAGGCTATAACTTCATGTGGGAGAAAAGGAGGAAGACGAGAGCTTTCAATGTCCAACCATAAGGGGGTAAACAAGGATCGCATCATCTAGAGGCTTGTCGGAGAGAGATAGTCTTACGATATAACCAAAAGTCGGGAAAATGTACTCCACCTTCTTGTTTAGCCTTCGTAAAAGGAGCTATGGTGATTCTGGCATTTTTGTTATTCCAAAGGAAACTAGAAAGTTTAGAATCCAATTTCTTGAAGAAAGAAGAAGACTATTAACTGGGAAAGTGTATATAAAATGATGGGTGACACCATCACTTTGATTGAGTCCAAGCAACCCCACTAGAAGAGGAATAGGGGATTCCAGGAAGAGAAGAGCTTGTCAACTTTATCTAGAAATACACTGACATTAGCTAAAACCGAACCATTAATTGAAGCAGTAAACCAGATGCCAAGATATTGAATTTTGGAAGTATTCCAATGAAACCCTGTGGCATCGAAAGAATGACTAAAAGTACATTCATTAAATGGCATAACTTTGGGTTTTGTCAGAATACTTGTATATTGAACCCAAGCAAAATGTTACAATTTCCTGAAAAAGGAACGGACTGCTAAGGCACAGAAATGAAAAGAAGAATGTTGTCAGCATTAACGGAAAGTTTTAGTAGTTCCCTACTGAAATCCACAAATGTCAGCATTATTTCTGAAACGGGGTAGGAAAGGTTCCAAAACTAGTATAAATATTGAAGGGGTTAGAGGGCATCCTTGACGGACCCCACAGGCCAATGAAAAATAGCCAGACATTTTCCCATTATCTAAAACAGTACCCATGGTAGATTGGTAGAGTAAGGAAACGTATGAGATAAAGTGAGGACCTAACCCATGCCATGCTAGGGATTTGAGCATGAAGGCCCAATCGATTCGATCAAATGCTTTCTCAACACCAATCGAGATAGCTGCTATTGGGTACAAAAGAGAAAAAGCCTTTTTAAAACATTAAAGAACAATCTAGAATTTTCCAAGGTAATTCTTCCCTTAATGAACCCTGACTGTTCATTCCCAATAATTAAAGGAAGTAGGGGACGTAAAGCAAGTGATTTGGGAACATTTTTATAAGTGACATTGACTAATGAAATAGGTCTGTAAATTTTACAAAGAGTCGGGTCTTTCACACCTCAATGAATGAGACAGCTAGTAGCCTCTTGGAAGGAACCCTCAGTAGAACCAGATGCAGAGAAAAATTGATAAAGATGTAACAGCTTAGAGAGAAGATTAGAAAAAATAAGAAATAATTCAACCCTGAATCCACCTGTATCAGGGGATTTATTTTTCTTAAGAGACTGAAGGATCTCAGCCTCCAAGGACGAAAGGTCTCCATGAGTATCAAGGGAGTTCTTAGAGTTTTGTAAATAAGACTCTATCAGCAGGCAAAGGTGGAGATTAAGGGGTGTAATTTGATTGGTAATCCTTAACAAACTCTGCCAGAATTTTGGAGTCCTTAAAAACAGTATTACCTTTATCGTTTTTTACAAAATCTAAAATATGGGACTGTTTATATATTTACAAATATTTAGCTAGGAGCTTACCCATTTTATTGCGGCCACTGTAAAAGTGGGTGCTAGTTTGAAGTAGAATTTAAGAGGCATTATCTGTGGAAATTTTGTTAAACTTTAATTTTGCATGAACAAGTTCTTTTAAATTAGCTGTAGAAAAATAAAATAATATTGATGTTCCAATCATTTGATATCAAGTAAAGGGTTTGATGTTGTTTAAGAAGAGATATCTTTCTCTGAGAAACAAAGTCAATGATATGACCTCGAGCAGAAGTTTGAAGGTGTCCCAAAGTAGTTGTCCAGAAATAGTAGTATCTAAGTGAATCTCAAAAAATTCATCAGAAAATGTCGAAAAGGAAGATGTGAAGTCAGGATCGATCAAGAGAGAATATTTGAATCTCCATCTATTAGATACTGAATGCACAGGGAGAAGATCGAAGTCAATAATGACAGGGGCATTGTCAGATATTACAATTGGTTACAATTGGTTTGATTGAAGAATAGATAAGATTTTAGGAAAGTGATTTAGAGACAAAGATATGATATCATCTAAAAAGAGAACCAGGTGGAGGGGAAAAGAAGGAAAATTCTTTATTAGAGAGGTTGCAGATTTTCCATGAGTGCACCATTAGGCGTTGGGATATAAAGGAAATATTTTTTTATGCATTTTGTGGGGAAAAATGTAACTGAGGATTGACGATTGATGAAGGGGTCCATTACTTGATTACAATCCCCACCCAAGACAAACAAAATTCAGCATATTGAGTACATTTTTGGGAAATATTGGGCCAAATGGAATTTTCAGCTTTGGTAGGACCATAAATATTACCAATAGTTAGGTGAACCTTGTTAACAATTAATTTTACAAAAAGCCATCTGCCTTCAGGATCGATGTCTTGAGAAACAATTACCAATTTTAGTTTCTTGGGGTAAAAAGGAATAACACAGTTTTTCTTTTTTGAAGAGGGAGAAACAAAAACAGAACCCACCCAACCACATTTAAACTTCAAGGCCTCTGGTTTAGAAAGGTGGGTTTCCTGAACAAGAATGAGGCCAGGGGAATATTTAGCTAAATGAGATAACAATTATAGGATTAATTACTCCTTTAACGTTCCAAGAAACAACTCTGAATAAAGCAACAAGTGTAAATATATAAACAGTATCAATCTTGTGGGACAAAAAGTATATCAAACATGAAAATATCAAAAGCGGTACCAGGAACAAAAGGAAGAAAAAAAAAGGTAGAGGGAAGAAGAGTGAGGGAGAAAATAGAGACGATCAAAGAAAGAGAGACAATACATGTCAACTATGACGACTGTAAACACATACCTGATGAAGTTGAACAATTGGGCAAGAGCCGACGACAGTACCAGGCAAGACGGCACAGCACGGGAGATGAGTTGACAGAGAAATGTAACATACCAAGGTAAATGACTAGGATAAAGAACATCGAGGAACCTGAAAAAGAAAAGGTTAGTCAGCCATCCCAAAGAACACTATTGTCATAAAGAAACAAAAAGAGTGAGCCTGTTAATACATAAGAGAGCTACATCCAAAAACTAGGATACTAGGAAGAAAAAGGACCCTCCAACACAATAGTCATTCATGTTGATGAAAAGGCTGAATTCTCCATAGAGATAGAAGAATGTATATAAAGAATTTGTCATAGTTCTACTGGAGCAGTGAAGGAGGAGGTTTCATTCTGCAATGCTACTGTGAAGAGGCAAGGGAGAAACAAACCAAAGTGGGCTCCCAAAGGACGTAGTTGTGGACGAAGATCTAGAAACACCTTTTGTCTGGCAGCGGTAGTTCTTGAGACATCCCGTGAAATAAACATTTTACAAATTTGCCATGAAGTTGCTTTTTAGCCTTTACTCCATTGAGAACTTTTAATCAATCAGTAAACTCCAGGAAAAACATGATGGCACCTGTGGCTTTTGATGACAAGGAGGATTAGATAGGGCGAAGACCTAGACGATGAGCTCGAGTGTGTCGAGGGAGGCAAGTTTATTAGCGTAGGCAAAAAAGAAGTGACATAGGATACAGGGTCCAATCCCTCCATTCCCTTTTGAAGACCATAAAGGTTGAGGTTATTCCTTTCATTTCTATTCTCCAAGTCTTCAGAATCAGCCCTCAATACTGCCACCTCCAGACCAGTTTTCTTACAGATTCTGGATGCACCTATGAGTTTCTTCAGCAAAAGGATGAAGTGCTCAAATTTCTTCAAGAACCAGGTCAAGAGAAATGGGAAAAGAGGATTTCTCAGGAGAGGGGGGTCCTGCTTAACTCTCTAATGAGTAGATGACTCATAAATATATAAATACCTCTGCTCTAAGTCTAAATAGTCCAACCACGACAGCCGACCCCAACCGCACATGCCCGCCTGAAATTCCTCCTGCAAATGAACCCTCCAGAGAGAACCCCACAATCAGCCCTAACGACATGGCAACGATAGTTAACAGCACCTGTACTGTTGTAAACCATCTAGGCGATCAAATGTCATCGACAGCCACAACAGAAATCATTCCATCCCATGTATCCAGGGAAAGTTCACTGAGGGTTATCACATGGAATGTAGCGGGCCTAGCTTCCAAGGTAAACACACCCGTATGGGATGGCTTTCTTAAGCAAGGCTATGACATCATATGCCTTCAAGAAACGTGGGACAGAGCAGAAGTACATGTCGAGGGATATTCCTCCTTTAGCGTGCTGGCTGTGGCTTCGCAGGCTGGCCGCGCCAAGGGGGGGTTAGTGACCCTGCTATCTACAACATTGACTGAGTTTTGGGTCAGTAGCCATGTAGTCTTGGGAGATTATGCATCCGTTTTGCGCGTGACCCATAGTGGACCTAAAGATCTAATAATCGTGAACTTTTACAATAACATCGCCAGCCACAGCCAGGGGTTGTTCATCTCTGACATCGAGCAGGCTATTGACGCAATGTTATCAAGCTCCCCTAAACCAGCGGTAATCTTGTGGGCCGGAGATTTTAACATCAAAACGTGTTCTTATGCACTTAAGGGGGCTTGTGGCCATAGGGAGGAATACTCCGGAAGGGAAACTACCAGCGTCTTCAACCACTTCCCACACAACATCCTAGGAAGTGCCTTGAATAACCTACTGGCCAAATATGATTTGGAACTTCTTGAATGCAATATGAATGCTAAAAATGTTAGATGCCCGACATTCCACGGAAGGAACAGCCAATCATTTATAGACCATATTATCGTCTCCAGCTCTGCAACGTATATAAATGTGTGGGTAATCGAACAAACGGTCAGTGACCACAACAGTGTATCTGTCGAATTACTGGGCTGGCCGTCAAAAAGGAACTCTCACGGCCAACCTATCCAGGACATCTCCGTGGGAAGACCAAATGGGATGAGGGTGAAATGGACAAAAGTTGACCCTACCAAAATTGTCACCAACGTAATCATTAATTGCTACGGAGAAGTGGAGTACTGTTTATCCCCAACACCTTGCCCAGAAACCTTGCTGTCTAAATTTCTAATCATCACACAAACTGTTGAGAAATCATTGACAAGTAAACCACGGGAGCCAAGAAAAGTTAAGACAGCGTGGTTTGATGATAACTGTGCCCAGTCACTAAAAAGGCTAAAAACCTCATTAGATACAAAACCGAGAGACCACTGTAAGATAAGGGAAGACCGTCACAACTACAAAATCGCCCTGGCTACTCGGAAGAGAGAACTACAGGACGAGGCATGGGTTAAATTAGACCAGGCAGCGGAAACAAAAGATCACAAACTCTTCTGGGACACTGTAAACAGTCCGCTCTTAAAGAATGACAACATTCCCGAACTTACCTCGCATGTCAGCTGTCAAGATTGGATTATACACTTCACTGGGATTTTTAACTCCGATTGTTCAGATCCGAATGTTTTAACTGGAATGCCAATTAATTTTAAATGGGAGAAATTATTGTTTACAGTATCTTTAAATGAGGTGCAGGATGCTATAGAGAAAAGCAAGGGGGGGAAAGCCCCGGGCCCAGATGGGGTCCCTGTGGACTTTTTTAAATCTAAGATTGACCTATGGGCGCCTATTTTAACACGTTATTTCAATGCTGCTATTGAGAATGAACTACCTACCTCATGGGGTCAATCCATTTTGGTGCCTCTTTTTAAAAAAGGTTCAAGGGCTGAAGCACGCAATTATCGCCCAATTTCTCTTTTGGACTCGTCATTAAAAATACTGAGTCGCGTGCTTCTGGGAAGATTAGAGTCCTGTGTTGAGGACAATAATGTCCTATCACCCATTCAGTACAGGTTCCGTAGGGGTATAGGAACCATGGAGCAGTGTGTGAACCTTGAGCTTATCATCGGCAAGTACACAAGAGCAAAGGAAGGGCATTTGTTCATGTGTTTTGCCGATCTAAGCTCGGCGTTCGACCTAGTGGAACACACACTGCTCTGGCCAACATTACTCGCCATGGGCGCACCCCCCGAAATCATTCACTTGCTGGCCAGAATGTACAGTAGCCTATCAAGCAAAGTTAGATTTGGACCAAATGGAGAGTGTACCCCCTTTTTTAAAATAGGTAGAGGGATTAGGCAAGGGTGCGTTCTCGCACCCTTGCTGTTTTCTCTTTTTATAAACCAGGTCGATCAGTCCCTACAAGAGTCCTATGCAGATGCCCCTATGATAAATGGCAAACAAATACCCGTCCTCTTATACGCGGACGACGCGGTCCTGATTTCCAGGACCGCGAATGGGCTCCAAAAGTTAATTGACAAATTTAATGTTTTTATTAAAGGCAGAATGCTCAAAATTAATAAGGGTAAGACTATGACTATGACCTGTGGGAAGAAACTAAAGAAAAGTAAGTCATTCTTCCTTGATGGGGATAAACTTGAGTCTGTGAAACATTTCTGTTACTTAGGCATTACTTTCTCTGGGGACGGGAGATGGGCAAACGAGCAATCTTGCATAGGCATGAAGATGATTAGAAACACCAATTGCATCTTCAGATTCGCCTCCAAACTAGGGGGGCGTAGAATAAGGGAGATGATTTCCATTTATAACTCCAGGTGCATGTCCTCTGCTCTTTATGGAGCAGGGATATGGGGATATAATTCCCAGATCGCCCTCTCCATTCAGCAGGAAGAAAATAGGTACCTTAAACGCCTATTATGTCTTCCTGCTTCAGCCTCCAACGAAATTACACATAGGGAGCTGGGCATACACCATGCCACAGACTTGATTGCACTACGTCCCCTCTCCCTTTGGCGTTCTATCTGGGCCAAAGATGAAACCAAATTTACCCAGGAATTAATTTTAGACTGTATTAAACTGGACCAGCACTTAAAAATCCCCTGGCTAAAACACATTTTTCACTGGTATAATTCCCTTTTTGGACAGGATATTTTTAATGATATCCCAACAGAATTAGTTTTAACGAAGCGTGACCTTAAAACCACCTACATTGATCATGCTGAAGGGATTAGAATGAAGGGGTATGCCACACAAAGTACTTTTAAACTGTACCTGGAATACAATTTAAATACAGGATTCCCATCATACCTTACATTCGTCAGTATTAACTCCCATCGTTTCGTTTTGGCACGCCTAAGGCTGGGTATAGCCCACCATTTGGTGGCCTTCCCTATTATAAAGAAGCCGGGGTCTTGCCCGTGCCCATGCGATGGGAAATCGAAACAGAGTATCTGCCACTTTTTACTATTTTGCAACTTTTATACTGGTTTTAGAAAATTTTATCTAAAACAATTATTTTTAGAATACAGCACGTATGATATAAGAGCTGCAATGCAACTATTGTTTGACCTGTCGTCCCCTAACATATGTTATCGTGTAGCCACTTATGTTCTTAAATGTATTAGGCACAGGAAATCAATTATCATATGATCTCCGTTGGAAAAGACACCTATTGTACAATTGTGAGCTACTGTCAAACCTTATGCATTTCTCTTATACGTGAACTCTGGTTTTATCATGATTTTAGACCCTGTATCGACTGTTCCTTTGGCTTGTACCCCTCTGGACTCGTACCTTTTTAAATTTCTTGTATATATTTGTTGATAAATATGTAACAGATTTTTACAGTTAATGCACTTTAGTTACCCTGGCATATTATTGCACATATTATTGCACTTTATGCCAAGTTCAGGCCTTTCTTTGATTGTATACAATTGCTGCTAAAATACGTGAGAGAAGTTGTAGACATTGCACCTTAGTTATCCCTTGCATAATTTGCACACACTATTGCACTTTATGCTCAGTTTAAGCCTCTCCTTGACTGGTACTACCTCACTTAGCAAGTTTTGCACTACACTTTAAAAATTGTTGCTAAATATAAATGTCCCCCCTTCTTTTGCATATTTTGCACATATTATCGCACTTTAGACCTGGAATAGGTCTCTTGTCTAAATACCACCTATTTGCATGTTGTATCAAACGTTAAAAATGGCTGCTATCTACAAGTGATTATCCCATGGTACATTGATGTGATATGTTTTGCATTAATTTGCTGATTGCTGCTAAATGCTATGTCCAATCCTTGCCTATTTTGCACACATTACTGCACTTTTCGCCCTGTATAGGCCTCTTATTTAGTATTAATCCTCCCGGCATGCCTTGCACCAAACGTGTAAACTGACGCTGTAATTAGTGATTATTTTCTCCTTCAGATTTTATCTTGATTGCCTGTACCAATGCAATTGTTTTAGCAAGTTTCATCATTCTTTATAAAAGTGACTTCAATTGTATTTATGGATGTTGCTATATGGTTGTATTTATACAAACCGAATAAAGCATTTTGAAACGAAACGAGTAGATGAGGATGCTATTGAAGCAATTTTAGTTGATGAGGAAGGTGAGGATGACGAGTTGTTTGTAGGTGGAGTACACCTCAAGGGACCATTGGCGGATTTAAAAAACGAGGATAGTTTCTGTGAGGAGGAGGTAGCATGGAGAGGAGACAGCCTAAATTTCTTCAACCTGCCCATAAAGCATATGAGAAGATGCTTTCCAAAAATAGGTAGGAAAAAACAGGGCGGACACAAACAGAACTCTGCCTCCTTTATCAGCAAAAAGGTAAAACGTCGCAGAAGAACTCATATGAAATAAAGAAAGTTGGCTAATATACCTCAGATGGTGAGCATCATGCAAGCTAAGTAGAGCATAGCAGGAAAGTCACAGCAATGTACAACATCATAAAACATCAACAAGGCTAGCGGAAAGAGACAATATATCCCCACTGTCAATACAGAAAGAAGGCTGGAGAATTGGAAAATCACCTCAGCCTTCGTTCTAATGCAGCTAAATTGACCACTGCAATGACGAAAAAGAGAAAGGACCTAAAAAAGGCCACAAGAGTCACCAAACTGCCATTACAGCAGTCATGCAGGCTCACCCTGCCTTCCGATGATCAAGGCATCCGTTTTCACGCCAGACCGAGGGTTAGAAGCATCTCCAAATAGCTCCCGTCGCCTGAAGACAAGAGAAACTCCACAGCTAGGCAGCCATCTTGTTGAAGTAACTTGCTTTCTAACCAATTCAGAACACTAAAAGTAAATAGCAAAGGGAACACAGTTTTATAATTTTTTTTGAACTATGAATGCATATATTGACTGCATAGGTTTTCTTCAATGTTCCGTTCACACATTTTGTTTCTATTTTTTGAAGATTTGGACTTGGCAAGTTGTGTGCTTCAAGGAAATGTCAAAATGATCTGTGCGAATGGGATATTGAGTGACACGTGATATTGATTTGCAGAGTGTGCTATTACTGATATAGTGTGCCCTCCATGTATTCTTACAGGCCCAGAGGATGGAAGAGTCCAGGAGAATGGGCGGTGCCAGTACCAGGATTCTGCTGCTCTCTATCACCCTCTTCTTCCCTGTAGGATGGGGTAGGTAAAAGACAGTACCCTAACCACACCTCTCACCTTCTAGGCGGCTTGTGAAACGACATTTTGCACTGACCACACTCCATAGTAATTCACGCATGTTTGGTGAATATAAAATAGAGTTCTGAGGTTTTACATATTTTTATTTCTGGTGTTGGTTTAGTGCCGTATTTATAGTTTTTCAGTTTGCTAATTTTTACATTACTAATACCAACATTGGTGCACATTTTTTTTTATTACATAGTTTTTGTAAATAACGTGGCTTCTCAGATACAGGGTTCCCAGCGCTGTAATGCATTTGCATTTTTATTCACAAAAACTGTTCTCCTGTGTTTTTTACTTTTCAAAGAAATACTTTGTCTAGCTTATTTGCCATATTTGTTGGTCTTAAATCAGCCAAGACCTTTTTCGCTTTTTCCCAAAAAGTCATTAACAAAACACTTACATACATAGAGTGGCCCTCAGTCAGTTTACTGTGTCCACTTGTCTAATTTACTGGCAATTAGTAAAGATAAGTAAATCCATATTTGTAAAGCACAAACTACTCACCCTTACAGGTCTCAAGGCACTGGGGGCCATCGTGGAAATTAGGGGCGCTATTGCGCAGTGACATGGTGCTGAGCTGAGCTGCTGACAGAGCTGGGGATCGAACTGTGAACCCTGTGGTCAGAAGTCAGCTGCCCTGGCTGCTGCACCAGACCTCTCCACTTACATCTTACTTCCGTCCACAGCAGCATGGAACAAGGACACTGGTTCAGCCCACTTCATCCTTTGGCTACTGGCAGTGTGAGTGATGGCATTCCATCTCCTTCACTCTGTTTCCGCATTAGAACTGACAAACTCCAGCCAGACAGGTAAGAGTCCCTTACTAACTGACAGAACTGACTCCTAGCCCCTCGAGTTGGTGTTGGGGCTGCTCCAGGGTGGTAATGGCTGATCAGACGGTAAGGCAGGCGCTGCAGCACATGAACTGAGGGAACATTGTTGTTGTCCCTAAGTTGACATGAGCACGCTGCACAATATCCACTGCTTTGCTCACGTTACTACACATGCTCTTTTTTCAGAAGCATCTTCTGCAACTTTGACACAAGAACAGACAGTTATTTTGCATGCATCGCAAGCTCCTGAAATTTAGTCTGAACATTGTGTGCAGGGTCGAACAACAAATACACTTGTTATTTTGTTCTAGTCAGGCCCTAGTAACTAGACAAAACATGTAAATGCAGCTGCTGTTTGGGAGTATGTACTTTGGTCTTATTGGAATAGACAGATAAGTAGATAACCCTTGGAGAGGGTCCTTTCCTGGAAGAAGAGCATGACAGCACCTGTGATGTAGATTTATCATCCATAGACTGAAGTACTGGGTCTGCAGAGAACACCCAGAGATCTTCTAATATATAATCAGCTTGCTTTTATACAAGGGCTGGGCGGTTGTGCTATCTTGTCGTATATAATGACAGCACCTTTTATGATCTACGGACTAATTGCTATGCTGACCATATTTGTTATACGCATTTTTCTGCTTGTTGTGGTACATATACTGCATAATAGAGCACATTAGTTAAAATAAACATTGTAAACTTATTTGTGTCTCTATCAGAACTCTTGTCTCAATTAAGGATGTATAATCTAATCCTTTGGTGATGGATTAAGTTCAACCACCGCATCAACTAAATTAATACAACAGGTTACAGTTCTACTGTATACCTATGTGTAAGCAATATAAATAAGAACTCTTGTCTTAATTAAGGATGCATAATCTAATCCTTTGGTGATGGTTTAAGTTCAACCACTTTTTCCATATCTTTTCACACGGGTGCCTTTCTTTAAAATTGAGTTTGCCTATACAGTGTTACAATATTGTTTGTTTTACATTGTATTATATAGGGAGCTACAGTCAACACTTTGTCCTGAAGATGGTGTGATGGTTTTATTCCTTTGACAGACCGAAACGTCGACTCCAACATCTATCTCTTTATTACATTCAGTGTTGAAATGAAATAGAGAAAGTTTCAACATAGTTTTTTGTATAGGTCACCTGACGCCACCTTACATACTATTTGTTGCTTTTCCCTGATTAATTTTAAAATACATAAATATTAAATATATGAATGTTTTTGGACTATATTCCGTTGCCCCGTGGGTGATTCGTGATTCATTTGCTAAATTGTGATTATTTTGTATTTTTACTTTGATTTATTCAACTTTCCACCACTGTTCAGGGTGAGATCATAAATAATTATCATAAAAAAATTACAAACATTTCAGACAAACAAAATCCCTTGTAGGTAAATCCCTGTTTGTTGTAAACTTCATTGCCCATACCTGCAAGGGTATATTGGGTTCCCACTTGCTTTGGATATTTTATGCTAAATCATTCAAGCATGCCACCCTAAAAAGATACCCTGAGACGCTGTTATCTGACCTGCGCTTCAATACAGATAGTTGTAAAAACAACAGTTGATGGACAGAATGCAGAACAATGTCATACATTCACCCCAGTACTGAGATCTGGGCCTAAATCCATTGTTTTTTTGCTCACCACACCACCACAGTTCAGACATGGCCATATGCAAATCAGCCTTGACCCTGTGCCTCATGGGAACGGTCCAGCCCGAACTGCCAAGCCATGTCTTCCCTGGATCGGAATCAAGCATCCTAGGACCGGTTTCTGGCTATCAGCCATCTTCAGCCAGGATAGCTTGACTCCAGTGGCGTGAAGAGCACAGGACTCACGTCTGAGCATACTCGTCCCACTCTAGGTGACAAATGCAAAAACAACAGTTGATGGACAGAATGCAGAACAATGTCATGCATTCACCCCAGTACAGATATCTGGGCCTAAATCCATTGTTTTTTTGCTCACCACACCACCCCAGTTCAGACATGGCCATATGCAAATCAGCCTTGACCCTGGGCCTCATTGGAACAGTCCAGCACAAACTGCCAACTGGGGTGAGTATTTTGTCTTTGCACAAGTGAACCACACCTAAGGCGTAGCCTATGTATTTATACTGTTATGCTGGAGTTGCATATGTTGGACCAGCCCAGTCTGCTTCTGCTTCAAGGGGGGGGACAACACAGCTACATGACCGAGATATTCCCAAGTGTCTGAGAAAATATGGTTGCGTCCACTGTGCAGTACACTACACGTATCAATACTATATCTACACACAGAAAAGTTTTTTGTTTGTAAAGTGAGTTGTGTATAGCATATCAGCATATCATCGGTAGTCTTGGGATTATGTAAATTACTGTTGATGTGCGAGTTCCCTCCCTAATACATAGTTGGTTGCCACATCTCTGAACATTCAGCTAGTGTGCTGTTGAGGGAATATATTATTGTGGGAAGGTTTGTTGTCCTCTTTTCGCGCTGCCTCTGAGGTAGTAGGGAGGGAGGGGTCAGGAGGGGTGGTTGTAGTGGTGGTGGCGCTTGGTGTTGTGATTTTGTTGGGTGTCGGAGGAACATAATTAGTACCTCTATCACATATTCTTCTTTAAATATGGGTGTCAGTTGGATGTAATTCACGCAGTACATAGTCCACCTCCTTACTCCAGTTAAATGTTGATGTTAATTTGTTAGTGGTAAGTGGAGCCATCGCCTGTTTTTTAGGTACCATTGCAGATTTGGGTGGTTTTTGAAAATATGAGTCAGTGGTGTTTTTCCCCCACATGCATCAAAGTATTTTGGAATCGCAAACGGTGCGATTCCTTAAAATCGGCCGTTTGCGACTCCAAAATAGCTTTTTGGAATGCATCATTCAATTTTAGAATTTGCATCATTTTTGCGATTTCTAAAATTGCATTTGCTTTTAAGAAATCGCAAATATGCGATTTCTTAAAAGCAATGCATGAATATTTTTCAAATTGCGAATTCGCAATTAGGGGGTTAAATTTACCGAGTGGTTGAACCACCCGGTAAATTTGGAAAAAGGTGTAAAAATGCTTAAAAATGCTTTTTTTAAGCAGTCATGTTACGGACACACATGTCCTTAGGACATGTCTGTGTGTAACATGATGTGAAAAATACATTTCAGGGGTGCAGGGGGGTGGGGTCCTTTGGACCCCACCCTGCACCCATGAAATGCATTAACAAATTGCGATTTTCAAAATGAAAATCGCAATTTGTTAAAGCCTTCCCATCGATCCCTATGGGCCTTTTGGCCCATAGGAAACAATGGGAAGTGCAAATTCGCACTTTGGAATTCGCATAATATTTGAGATTTTGTAAAAATTGCGATTTTTACCGATTCTCAAATATTTTGCACAAATGTACATGCATCCCATTTTGCATTTCCTAATTTGCGATTCCCTAAAAATCGCAAATTAGGAAGTGCAAAATGAAACAATGATGCATGTGGGGGTTAGTGTTTTTTTTCTACAGGAACGCCTAGTTTGTATATTATTAACGTTAGATGTGGTTCTGTTTGTAGTGATTTTGTTGGCAGAAGGAATCAACTGAAGAGTAGTGATATTTGCAGTTTTTACTAGGTTGAGAATGGGATGATAATTAAAAAAGGTAGAAAAAACAGATATGCTTAATAAACATTATAATAAGAAATTAGTAAGTATGGGCAGAAAATTCGTTCCGCTCGCGAATTTGCAGATTTTCTGCAATTTCGTGATCCGCGAATCGCGCGAAATCACGGCAAAATCGGCGAATTCGCGAGCGGGATGAATTTTGCTCAGGAAGCACTTACAGGGTTACAGCAGGTGCCCAAGTTGAAGCCAATTTCTTTGTAACCATTTGCAAAATGGTTACAAAGAAATTAACTTCAACTTGGGCACCTGCTGTAACCCTGTAAGTGCTTCCTGAGTGGCGCCTCCTTGCCTACTTGCAACTATTCTCTGACCCTGCTCTGACCCTCGAAGCAGGGTCAGAGAATAGTTACGAGTAGACAACGAGTCTCCTGCAGGAAGCACTTACAGATATACTGTTCACTGTTCAATTTTTATTGTGTATAGTTAATTAAAACCTTTACAATATTGTTACATAAATCTCATATTTTAAAAAAGTACAAATTCTCAAGTGGTTAAAAGGGAAGCTTTTTAAACGTCCTTGTATTTGGTATGATTATGGGGATTGTGAGGTATTTGAGTAGATCTGTTCATTAGGCTTCACGCATCCGGTTTCAGGCCTTTGGTTTCCTGTTTCTCAATATTTTGTATTAGGTGCAATGCCTTTTGACAGAATTTTGCGGCTCTACAAGCTGTCTGCAATTGTTGACTGTTCAGTGCTAGCATGACAGCCGGGCGGCATGTTCTAATTTGGAAAAGACGGAATGCGTGAAGGAGAAAGTAACGTCTCAAGTTTTTCAGAGAGGGACAGATGCACAATATGTGCATAATTGATTCTTCCTCTTGTCCACATAGTCTGCAGTCAGGGGTCGACCATGTTTGCTTCCATGCTGGTGTATGGTCTTTTAAGATGGAAGTGCCCAGCCGTACAGATATAGATAAAGCAGGTGCCTGAGTTGAAGGTCAAATTCAGTAACTCCTTAATCAGCCCAAAAAAATTTGCGTTTTGTCAAGGCTGGGCAGGTGTGTGTTCTCCCCATATCTGCGGTAGAAAATTAGCTATGATGCTTGATGGAGTTCTTTGCATCCTTGACTTTCACGAGCTCTATCCCAGTGCAGTTCCTGTGACCACGAGCTTCTTTCTCCCCGGATCTGCTGCTCTGATCGGTGCCTGTCCTTTTATACATACAAGAGGCATGTGAACTTGCATAGAAGCCCCCCAGTTTGCCCCCTCCCACACTCACTAGCGGTGTTGCAAAATCGCAAAAAAATCCGCGATTTCACGGGGAAATCTGCAAATTCGCTGATTTTTTGTGTGATTTCACGCGAATTCGCGAACCGCTGATTCGCAAAATTCCCCCTTACTTAGAAATTAGCATTTAAAAAACCTAAGAAATTCACTGAAAAAACCATAGGTTTCAGGGGTGTTATAATCATACGAAACCATTAAAATTCCTCCGTTATAGATAGTTATACTAAGTGTAACTCACGCGCCCGTAATCCACTGCAGATGATGTCACATATTACATAATTCATGACATGGTCAGTGACATCACGGATGACATCACTGATGACATCTCAAATGACATCACTGATGACATCATCTACATAACAATCTGTTACACCTGATTTTTTTTTAAACCGTTTTTATTGCAGGAAAGATGCAGTTCACACATATACAATTACAACCCCGTGAGCGTCGCCTCTCGTCAATGATGGGAAATACACAGCCATTTAGCCCACAACCCGGGGGTCGGGCGGCGTCAGTCAGCGGGTCAACCTGCTGGCCATCATGCGCATACATTTGCTGTTCCAGTTGGAGTAACCAAACCTGCTTTTAACATTTTCGCCCAACACCCCTCTAATTACCCCTCCCCTCTACCCGTCCCTCCCTTCCTGCCCAACTACCCACCAACCCCAATTGAACCCTCTCCCCCGAGTGCTCGACCCTGCGCCTAAGCCCTGCCTTAAAGTTCTGATGTGTGTGCTATCAGGAGAAGTAGCGTCGTGTTGGGAATGTGCAGCTGGTTAGCGATTGGGTGCTACTACACTTGACTCAGAGAGGCTGTCCTCATCAAATAGCGCGCTGTCCCTGAGTGCCTGTACTAGCATCTCCCATTCCATGGCAGCTTCCAGCGCTTGTCTGACCTGCGGCGGGCCAACTGATATCTAAGCGTGCTCTCACTCGCAGCCCATTTAAGCATTTTGATAGACCACCTTCGCAGCGTTGGGCATCGTTTCGCCTTCCAGTTCCTCATTAGTTCCCTTTTAGCTAAGATCAGACCCATGTCCACAAATTTGCTAGAAATCTTGTTCCTGGGCGTATTCGGGAACCAATGTAGCAAGCTTACAGACGTGGAAACTTGTAATTTCCGGTCAGTAACCGTATTCAAGGTCTCAATAACCTCCCTCCAGTAGTCCTGCAAGTGTGCACAGTCCCAAAGCATATCACCCAGGTCCGCCCCCACTGTGCTGCACCTGGGGCACGCCGCATCCGCCACCCCGAAGTACTTTTCAATCCTTCTGGGTGTGAGATAGGCCCTATGCAATACATAGAAGTGGATAAACTGAAAACGGGCGTTCCTCGTGCTCTTTCTCGCTCGCCGCACTATCTGCGCCCATGTGGTGTCGGGGATCTCAGTCCCCAGCTCCAGCTCCCAAGTCTCTTTCAGCGAGGTTAGGGGTTGCAGCGTTTCACGTAACATTTGCGAATAGAGACACGTCACCGCCTTGTACGTACCGGCCGCCATCATCGTGTATTGACAAGCCATCGATGTCAGGGGCTCTTGGGTCCCCTCCTCCCAGTGTGCTTGCACCGCGCGTGTTATAGCTGCGTGTATTAAAAAATCCCCCTTCGGGAGGTCAAAGCGGTCCTGCAGCGTTTGATAGGGGATCAGCTCGCCGTCCTCATACAGGTCTCTTAGTATCTGCAGTCCAGCGTCTTCCCAACCCTGTAGCCTCGACCAATCGCCCCCATGCGGGAGCGCCGTTACCATACCAAGGGGTATCTCAGGCACATACATACGTCGCACCCCGGCCCGTTTCTGTGCTCGGTTCCAGCAGAGTCTGTACGTCTGCTCTTCCAGCGACTGGTCCCTAAGGAACAATTTCTGCTGTAGGGTGATAAAGGCTAGCACATGGCGAGGGGTGCCCGCCTCTCTGTCCTCCTCCGGTCAACGGTACGCCCGCGCCACCTCCTGCGTGAAGGTCTGCAGCTGCGCAGCCAAGTAGAATAGCTCAAAGACAGGGACCGCCATGCCTCCCTCATCCTTCGGCCGGAGCAGCGTTGTCAGAGCGATTCTGCGCCTGCCCATACCCTAAAGGAAGGAGATCAATAAAGATCTCAGCTGTCGGAAGACCGACCTGGGTATCCATATAGGTAACACGCGAAAGTAGTAGAGGAGGCGCGGCAGGGCTATCATTTTTACCAGGGATATGCGTCCCGTGACCGATAGCGGAAGAGTGGACCAGAAGGACATACGTTGCCTTCCAGCAGGTCCGGAGCCTTGTGGTAGATATGGACTCCTAGATACTTCAGGCAGTCCGGCGCCCAGGCCAACTGTGTGCGGATGTTAGGTTCCTGTTCACCGTGATGTAGCGGGAATAGGCACGACTTAGGCCAATTCACCCGCAACCCAGACAATCTGCCAAAGGCCACCAGGAGCCATTCTGCCCCCTCCAGAGCCTCCCTCGGGTTTTCTAGATATAGCAGGAGATCGTCTGCATATAGCGAGACAAGTTGTGAATGTCCCTGATAAGTCAAGCCAGCGAAGGAGAGCCCTTTCCTGACTTCCGCCGCGAAGGGCTCGATCGCTAAAGCGAACAGCAAGGGAGATAGGGAACATCCCTGTCTGGTGCCTCGGTTGACTGGGTACGGGTCCGATACAAGGAGGCCCACTCTCACTCGCGCAACAGCCGAGGCATATAGGACTTTTGTCCAACCTATGTACCCGTCCCCAAGGCCGAAGTGGTGCATAACCTTGTAAAGGTACTCCCACCCCAGGCTATCGAATGCTTTTTCTATGTCGATCGACAAGACCACCGGCGTGTGCGAGGCGGGCCACTGTTCCCCCAATAGGCGAATCAATCTACGTATATTAGCAGTCGTATTTCTCACTAGGATGTACCCAGATTGGTCACTATGGACCAACCTTGTCATGTGCTGCAGTAGTCTGGTCGCCAGGATGGTACTCAGAATTTTGTAATCCATGTCAACATGGACAGTGGCCTGTAGGAGGCTGGATGTGTGCTCTCTCTACCTGGCTTCAGGAGCGGATTCATGAGCGCATCGCACATGGAAGCGGGCAGCCCTCCTCGAGCCTTAGCTTCGTTATACACCGCCTGAAGCCTCGGGTCAATTGAATCAATATACCTGCTGTAAAATTCGACCGGAAGCCCATCCAGGCCCGGAGTTTTGTTTCTGGCCATTTTCTTCACCGCGCTTCTAATCTCACTCAGTTCTATACCCCTGCCCAGCGCTTCCGCTTGTTCTAGTTCCAAGAACGGTAGCTGCAGGCCCTCCAAGAAAGCGGTTATCTCCGTCTCCCGTCTTTCGAGCGCGCTCGCGTAGAGCGTCTCATAGTACGAGCGGAAGCGCTCCAAGATCTCCGCCTGGGTGTGGCGGACCTGGTCGTCCTCCCCCTCAATGGCTAAAATAGGGGGCTTTGTCTTGTGGGGTTGGCCAACCAGGCCTGCAGTGTCCCCGCTTTGTCTCCCTCCACGTGCGCCCTCACTGAGTAGGCTTTATAGTCGAAACAGCGAAGCCGTTCCATCTCCACAGCCACTGCTTCCTTGGCGGCGCACACCGTCTCTTGTAACTCTGGGCGGTTGGGGCGCTCCTTCTCGGCAGCGCGCAAGGCTGTTTCTGCTCTGTCTAGATCATTCAGCAAGGATTTACGAGCCCAGTGTACTTGCCTATACAATGGCCCCTGACTACTGTATTAAAAGCATCCCACTCATACGCTCTGGTCGATGCCGTGCCCTCATTCTCCTCAAAGTAGCTCGTGACCCGGTCCCCCAGCGCCTGCCTGAACACCAAGTCATTCAGCGTATCCGGCCTCAGTTGCATGTTGAGACCTGCAGAGTTTCAGTCATCCAATTGAGGGTCAGCAGCAGGGGATTGTGGTCAGAGATAGTGCGTGCAAGGTATTCCGAATTGGATACCGCCGATAGCACCTGTGAGGAGCACAAGAAAGTGTCCAGGCGGACATGGAGGTCATGCAACCCAGAGTAGAAGGAATAATCCTGCACAGATGGGTGGTGCACCCGCCAGGCGTCTTGGAGTTCACAACTTTCCTGCCATTGCATTCTGCGCTTCACCAGCCGGTGCATAGGAGACGTCCCCAACGGGGGATGAGATCTATCCAGGTCCACATCGGCCACTGAGTTGAAATCCCCTCCCATTATGATGGGGCCAGCTAAAAACCCTGCCAAAGCGCCAGATAATTTGGTGAAAAAGGACGCCTGGTCTATGTTAGGCGCATACACACTGCAGTGCGCTATGTCCTTGCCTTTCAGTTTCCCTTCCACTGCCACAAACCTGCCCTCCGGATCTATGACATGCCTATTGGCTTGAAAATGAGTCCCCGCTTGTATCCAAATCAGTACGCCTCTAGCGAATGCGGAGTATGTAGTGTGAAACAATTGTCCCCTCCATCTTCTCTGTAGCGCTATACCCTCTTGTTTTGTCAGATGCGTTTCCTGCAGCAGCGCTATCTGTACCCCGCTCCGAAGCAAGTATGCGTGTATTTTATGCCTCCGTGACATCGTGTGCGGACCCCTCACATTCCAGGTTAAACACTTCACTTGTCCAGTATTAGCCATAATCACACGTTGCGCTGCAAAGTCCAGTAATGGCGTTCAGCCTGGCACACAGGGTCACACCCTCCCCCCCCATCCCAATTCAACAAACCCCCCCCCACCCACCTCGCCTCGAGCGCCCCCAACTAATCTAAGCGCCCTCCCCCCTGAACAGGGCCCAGCCTAGCAAGCGCAGCTCCCATCCAAACTTGTTGAAGATCTAGCTTCCTACTCCCAACTACCCGACTATCCCGCAGTCAACACTACGGTGGCCTTATGGGCCCGAAAGTCATCGTTCGGCTCCGAAGGTGATCAACCTAGCCCAGTATTTCCAACCCAAGATCCCCCACTGCAAGTCCAGTGTTCCAATCCTTTTCACAGTATTTATCGCCAGTCACCAGCAAAGGCACCCCCCAGGCACTTTACAATCCCGACATGGGGCATCTGCAGTCTCATTCGTCTGTAAGGCCTCCCGACGTCTGTGGCGTGACGTCCGGGCCCTTACCACTGTTCAAGTCTGATTGTTCTGCTTCTGACCCAGTTACGAGGCCCTCCGCCTCCGAGCTGTCGCACGATCTGGATCTCGTAGTCTCCGACAGCTCAATTACCGCTTGCAGCCCGGCCTTTCTCTCACCTTCAGTCTGTGATTCCGTCGGTTTCCTGGCTCTCTGTCGGCGCTTTCGGATCCTCTGCGATTTTCTGGTCGGTTGCTGGGTTTGTTCGTCCTCAGCCCTGTGCTTCACCCCGTCGGTGCCAGCTTTGTACGTGTCCCACCACGCCCAGGCATCTGCCGAGTTGTGGAAGAATAATGCCTTATCGTCCACCACCACCCTGAGTTTGGCCGGAAACAGAAGCGAGTACGCTAGGCCTTCCGCTCGATGTTCTTTTTTGAGTGACAAGAACGAGGCCCGCAGTTTCTGCATCTCGTACGTGTAATCGGGGAAAAGCGCCACCCTGCTATTGTCCACCTGGAAAGGAGCAACCAGTCCCGGTCCTTGTAATGCAGCAATTTTAGAACTACCTGGCGGGGCGATTGGCCCGGTTTAGGAGGACGAGCCGGGACCCTGTGTGCTTGTTCCAGCGTGAAGAAGGGAGAAAGGCCCTCTGGTGCCACCTCCGTCTTCAGCCAGTGCTCGAGGTATCCCACCATATTATCCCCTTCTTTCTGTTCCGGAAGGCCCACTAGGCGCACGTTGTTGCGCCTGTTTCGATTTTCGGCATCTTCCGCCCTCCTTTCCAAGGCCTGGATGTGGTCCATTGCGTACCCCAGTCTTCCCTTCATAGACTTATGTTCAGGCAGTATCTCTTTGAGGGTATTTTCGGCAGCCTTGACCCTATCCTTCAGTTTGTCATGGTCGGCTCGCAGTAGCCCCAGGCCCGTCGCCACTTGGGCAATGTCTTGCTGTAGCGCCTCCTTGGTGGCTTGTATGGCTTCCAGGATGCAAGTTTGCAGCTGCTGCAAGTCTGTCGGGGATTGTGGTGGGCTTTCCGCTGCTCCCGAACTCGCAGCCTCCTCCACTTTGCCCCTAGGTTTCCCCATTGCTTCCACTGGAGAAAAGATAGGGGGGGGGGAGAGACCACAAAACTCTCTTCGGCCACTCAGTGGAGGGCGTCTTCAATGGTCAATGTCTAAAATCGGCAGGGAGCGCCACCGCCCGTGTGGTGTGGCAGCCCAAACTCAAGTCAGCTCTGTCCCCAGGCCACCGAGACTCTCAGAAAGATTGGATTCAAGTCGCCAGTGCGGCCTCCGTTGGTTCCAATCGATGTCGGACCCGCTTCTCTTTCGCTGGTGTCGCTCCGGCTATCAGGCCCGCACCTCGGCCCTCCGTTGGGTGTCAACTCAGGGGGGTCGCTTCACGCCTCATCATCGTGGGGACCCGGGCCTCTCTCAGGGTGCGGCCGGATGCGCGCCCAGTGCGCCTCTGAACCAGGATGATCTCTCCACCCGCGCTGCTGTTAAGCGCTGTGCCCTCCGCGGTCTCTCGGTGCCAGGACGGCCACCATCTTACGCTCCTCGGTCTTCGTTCGTGAGACCCTCGGCCTACCCAGGTTGTAGGATCGGCTAGCTCCCCTTCTCACAGCACTGTGGAATAAACAAGCGGGCGTCAACTCCTTCGTCTCGTGTCGTCCACCACAGAAAGTCACTGAGGGGACTTCGCCTTCAGGGGTTTCGAGAGCCAGCTCCGGGCGCCATCTTGTTCCGTCGCCCCTTCAGCGCTTCTTCGTATTACTCACAATCCGATGAGCGCCGCGGGCACCCCAATTCCGTCACCTGGGGGTTCTTTGCTTTTCAGGTGTCCTTAAGTGGTCGAATGATGCCCTTTAGGGTGGATTTCATACAGTTTTTCAGTATAAAAGCGGGGATCGGGAGCAGAGCTCCAGGCTCACGCCGCCAGTCCGCTCGGCATCCAAGCCACGCCCCCTGTTACACCTGATTATACACTAGTATAACTTTTCATCACTCACTAAAAAATATAGAGTGTCATTTTTAAAAGAATGACACACCAACATAACTTTCTAAAAAAAACACTCACTGCTTTGTAGATCTACATAAACATCTAAACACTTACGTAAACATTTACTCATACATGCTGACAAAGATCATTATAACACTATTAAATAGACTTATAGACTTATATTGCTATTACCCTCCAGCACATGTTATTGATTTATATAGTCATCCTACTCACTTATGCAAATAATTCATTATACTTACATTTACTCAGCTACACACTCTTACAAACAGGACTTTATGTATTCATATAGATACTAATTCATTCTTAGTGTCTTATAAAATCAGTATTACAAGTATACAGTTTCCCATACAGTCACTCAGACAATGTCTGACTGTTATGTATACTTATTTATGTAAAATAACTGTCACATACACTGCATTTATATTTATACTCTCTTGGCCAAGTATCATTGAGAAATGTATTTAATCATCAACACACCCATAAAGAGATTCACTCACCCAAACAACTTTTTCCACATAGTCTTAACCTCATATATCTACTAAATCAGCTATTTACACATCTTTGAACAGTCACACACACCGCCCACACATACATTTACTATCCTTAACTAATTATTAACTAATATAAAGATTCACAAAGCTAGTAATCAACTTATGCAATAGTTTGCACAAAAAGATACAGAGTGATACAGATATTCACACAGTTAAATCACTATTCCATATATTTAGTGAGACACTTTAAATAAGGGACTTAGGCAGTCAATGAAAGTGCTACTAAACTATCCATCCAGTCACTTATACATTCACTCAGTCTTCAATGCAGATTACTATATATATAATACTTATTTAATTATGGAAGCAAACCACATTCACTGGATGATGTCATCAGTGATGTCATTAGTGAAGTCATTTGAGTTGTCATTAGTGATGCCACCAGTGATGCCACTGACCATGTCATGAATTATTTAATATGTGACATCATCATCAGTGGATTGCGCAAGTTACAGTTAGTTCAACTAATTATAAATGAGGAATTTCAATGGTTTTGTATGAGTGAAATGTCCAGCTAACTATAACACCCCTGAAGCCTATGGTTTTTTCAGTGAATTTCTAAGGTTTTTTAAATGCTAATTCCTAACTATACCATACCTTAAACTTTAAACCTATGTTTTTTCCAGTTAATATATATATATATATATATATATATATATATATATATATATATATATATATATATATATATATATATATATATATATATATATATATATATATATATATATATATATATATATATTCACTGAAAAAACCATAGGTTTTGTTGGATTCCACACGCCCAAAAACACTGCAGGAACGATGTATGTCCAAAACCCACCACCCTGACTCAAACACCTCCCATGGAACAAAAAACCATGAGAGAATACCCGAGCCCAGGGCAGGGGGCAGGAATTCAAACGAAGGGACTTCAGGTCAATAAAGGCTTCACCCCTGGACTGGACTGGACAATGAGACTCAACCACCACCTCCTCGCCTCTGCACCTATGGAACAATGTAAATACAATTACTTCTGTGTCCCACTTCAATATATACCCCTCAGTCTCCCAATCCCATAACCACACTCCACCATGCAATCACATAACACCTCCTTACTTGTGTACTGTACAGGATCTGCCTCGGGAGGTCCTTGACGATAGAATGATAGAACCCCACTATCGTTATGGCCTCGAGTCCAGTCAGGGGGAGGGGAGTAGGGAAAAAACAATCAGAAACGCCCCCTGCCAATACGGGGTTATTCAGGGGAAAAAGCCATCGTACTCGGCATAAAAAACCCCCAGGAAACGTCCTTATCAATGTACAATCCGTAGAACTGCGGGCAACACACAATTGGATCCTTCCTCCGGGATCTGTCTCTCCTCCGGGACTCAGCGCGGCTGAAAGCGCCCAAGCGCCACACAATGAGGTGGATAGACTACGCAAAACGCGGAAGTCCGGGGGCGCGACTCAGGAAACACAAACCAACCAGCCGGCTGATCACTCGGCAACGTGATGGATAGTCCTGCCGAGAAACCGGAATACGAGGGGGCTGGAGCCCCAGTACCCTCGAGAGACAACACTAACAAATCTAAGGGCAGTGACAGAAACAGAGGAAAGGTGAGAGTGACGGGGGCGGGATAAGCAAATGAAGTAGCCTAAGGAAAACACACGGAGGGACCTGGGGAAGGGAGGGGATGGGGGCTAACAAGGCAACACAAGTGACAGATACACAGGGAAATCAAATAAAACAGATACACGAGCCCGTGAACCTGTCTCTGCAACAACCCAGATAGCAAAACCCAGAACCTGGAACCCAAAACAAAAAGATACCAAGCACTGAATTCAGGAAAGGGCAGATCTTAAATACCCATTCATGTGTCATGTGATCAATGGAGTATGGTCATGGAAGACAGACTAACCCGTTTCCTAACAGTATCTCCCCCCAATGGTCCTCCCCACCGGACGGGGTTTGAAAGGGTGCTGTCTATGGAACAAACGAACCAGCCGTGGTGCATGTACACTACCCGCTGGCTCCCATGACCTATCTTCTGGTGCATAACCTTTCCAATCTACCAAGTAGAATAGGTGGCCTCTCCTCCGCCTAGAATCCACTATAGCCTGAACCTCAAACTCCTCTTCTCCATCAATCAGCAAGGGAGGGGGTGGTGGCAGGACCTGCGTTGTTGGTATGTAGGGTTTCAACAAGGACGTATGAAAAACCGGATGGACCCTGTACTCATCAGGCAAACCTAGCTTCATGGCGACAGGATTAATGACCTGTATAATTGCAAAGGGTCCCACAAACCTTGGCTGCAATTTACGAGATCCCTGCAACCTCAAATTACGCGAAGCTAGCCACACTTGATCACCCACCTTATAGGATGGAGCGGGGACTCTGTGTTTATCGGCCTGAGCCTTCATGGTGATTTTAGTTGCCTGCAGTTGTTCACGGGCTCTGTCCCATATTCCACCCAAGGACCCACATATATCGTCTATGGCTGGCACATGCCCCGTAGGCTGGATGGCTAAGGCCCTAGGATGGTACCCCAACGAACAAAAAAAAGGAGTCATACCCAATGCGGAATGCAGGCTGTTGTTATAGGCGAACTCCGCAATAGGAAGAGCCACCATCCAGTCACAAGACAACGACGACACAAGACACCTCAAATACTGCTCCATAGTCTGGTTTGTCCTTTCAGTCTGACCATCTGATTGTGGGTGGTACGCAGATGACAAACGTACCTCCACCTTCAACACTGAACACAGTTCAGTCCAAAAATGTGACACAAATTGCGCCCCCCTGTCCGAAACAATAGCAGAAGGCAATCCATGTATCCTGACTATAGATGACATAAAAACCAAAGCCATCTCCCTGGCAGTAGGTATCTTCAGTAGTGGAACAAAATGTGCCATCTTTGTAAACAGGTCCACTACCACCATTATGGCGGTATGTCCTGACGCAGGAGGTAGATCCGTCACAAAATCCATGCTGATGGTATGCCACGGGGTAGGAGGAACCTCTAAGGGCCGCAACAGACCTGACGGCATACTATGTGTAGGTTTGCTAATGGCACAAATGGGACAAGCGGTCACATAACTCTGTATATCCGTGCTCAACGAGTCCCACCAAAACCAACGCAAACACAGCTCCCTCGTCTTATTTATTCCTGGATGTGCTACCAGTGCTGAAGAATGACACCCTTCCAAAACCATCTGTCTCAAGGAAGGGGGAATAAACAAACGGTCCCCCTGATACAACAACCCGTCTCGCATAGATACCTGGGGTAAAGCCTTCCAAGGGGCTAAATCCAAAAGTCTTAACTGCCTTTTCACTAGGGTGGGTAAATCCTCAGTACATGTCACCCCTACAATCTTCTCTTCGCTGATCATAGGTCTATCTTCCTTCACTCGTCCCTGTTCCTTCCCCTCCACGTGTATCCTAGAAAGGGCATCAGATTTTACCTGTTGGGCGGCGGGTCGATAGGTGATAATAAAATCATACTCGTTAAAAAACAAGACCCACCGCATCTGGCGAGGTGTTAACGCCCGAGCAGAGCGAAAGAACTCAAGGTTCTTATGATCAGTGTAGATCGTGATTGTGTGTCTAGCACCCCAGAGATAATGCCGCCACTCCTCAAAGGACAGTTTGACCGCCAACAGTTCCCTCTCAGCCACCGTATAGTTGCGCTCCGCGGGCAACAAGGTTTTAGAAAAAAAGGCAATGGGGTGCATCAGACCCGTTACCACATCCCTTTGGGACAAAACCCCACCCACAGCACACAATGAGGCATCTGTTTCCACAAAAAATGGTAAAGCAGTATCGGGATGCACCAGAACCGGAGCGGAGGTAAAAGATCGCAGCAACAGCTGAAAGGCATCCTGGACTTCAGAGGACCAGATAAAGGGAACCCCCTTCCTTAGCAGCCGAGTCAATGGGGATACAACATCAGAAAAGTGGGAAATGAAGCGCCGATAAAAATTGGCGAACCCTAGAAGGGCCTGGATCTGTTTAACAGTCGATGGTATAGGCCAGGTGATTATAGCCTCTATTTTTCTAGGGTCCATTCGAATACCCTCTGCTGTGATGACAAACCCCAGGAATTCTACCCTCTGTGTACCGAACTGGCATTTCTCCAGTTTGGCGTACAGATGATAATCCTGTAATTTCTGCAAAACCTGGGATACATGGGTATGATGTTCCACCTCCGTCTCTGAGAAAATCAAAATATCGTCCAAATAGACAATGACACTCCTGTCAAGATATTCCCGGAGCACCTCATTAATAAAGTATTGGAATGCCGCCGGCGCATTACACAGGCCGAACGGCATCACACAATACTCATATAGGCCAAATTTGGTCTTAAAGGCCGTCTTCCACTCATCCCCGGGTCGGACTCGAATGAGATGGTAAGCACCCCGCAAATCCAGTTTGGTAAAGATGGTTGCTTTGCGGAGCTGGTCCAATAACACGGGGATGAGAGGAAGAGGGTACCTATTCTTCACGGTGGCCTTATTCAGTGCCCTGTAGTCCACACATGCCCTCAACGTCCCTTCCTTCTTCGGAATGAAAAAGATCGCCGAGGACACAGGTGAACAAGAAGGGCGAATAAATCCCATCCCCAGCATCTCCTCCAAATATTCCTTTAGATGTATCTCCTCAGGTTCGGAGAGCGCATATATGCGACAAGAAGGCAAAGGGATGTCAGGTATCAAATCAATTTTACAGTCAAAGGACCGATGAGGAGGGAGACCCTGTGCCTTAGTCTTATCAAAAACACCCCGAAAGGCGGAATACTGAGAAGGAACCGATGTCGCCTCCACACTTGCGCAAGACAAGGGAGGAACCCGTTCGACAGCCTCCCTGTAACAATGTGTAAGGCAATGCTTGGAGTCCAGAGTCACCAAGCGCTGCACCCAGTCGATCTTGGGGTTATGCTCCTGAAGCCAAGGAACTCCTAACACCAACCCAAACGAGGGAGCATCAATAAGATCAAAGACCACTGACTCTGAGTGCCCATTCTCACACAACAATGTCAGTGGTTCTGTCTGGCGTGTAATGGACCCCGAGGTTAATTCGGTCCCATCAATGGCCCTCACAGGTTCTGGTTGTCTCTTAAATTGACATGGGATTTCTAACTTTTCCGCCAAAGTGATGTCAATAAAATTCCCAGTTGCCCCTGAGTCCAACAAAACAGACACCGGTACACGCCTATTCCCTGCCAGCAATAGATGCACCGAAATGATGAAATGTCTTGGCACCTGATCAATCACACCCAGCACCTGATAAGTTCCTCCTACTCTGCTGCTCATGGCTTGTCTTCGTTCCACCTGTACACAAGCTACCTTCTTATGGAATGCCTGTCCAGAGGGCTTAACAGGACACTCTCGGGCAAAGTGCCCCCCCTGTCCGCAATACAGACATAAGTTCAATTCCCTCCTCCTTCTCTTCTCCTCCATAGTTAATGGGCCTCTCACGCCTCCTATCTCCATGGGTTCTGGAGCAGGCTTATTATCCCCTGTGGGTCTTACTTCTGGTTTCGCATAATTCCTCCAGGGTCCCTGAACTCGGCTGCGATCACCACGCCTCTCAGTCAATCTGTGGTTTAACTTTACCACCAGATCAATAAAGGCAGCGCAGTCATCTGGAGGATCAACCACCTGAGACACTACATCTTTTAGGTCGTCGCACAAACCCTGGTAAAACAAGGAGGTTCTCTTTTCGGTGGGCCAATGTGTCTCTGAAACTAACCTATTAAATGTTGACACATAGGTTAGCAAGTCCTGTTTACCCTGTCTTAAATGGAGGAGCTCCGCATCACTCGCCTGCATAAAAGCATGCTTAGCAAATAGGCCCCTCATTAATTCTTTAAAGGCCGGATAATCCTGTAATACCGGAGCATTATTTTCTACCAGAGGGATAGCCCATTGTGCCGCTGTGCCAGCCAAATACGATATAGTAAATGCCACCTTCGCTGTGTCATCCGGGAACGCAGTCGGCCTGCACATGAAGTGCAGTTGACATTGAGTCATAAAGGTCCCATACTTGTTATTGTCTCCCGTGAACCTCTCAGGGGGGGCCAATGGAACAGAAACAGGTGTTGTAACAGTGACTGCCACAGGTGTTCCCCCCTCCGATCTCTGACCCACCCCGCCCCCATACTGGAAGGCAGCTGGTTGAATGATGGGAGTCTGTGTCCTATCTCTCTGCTGTTCCCTGGCCTTAACAGCCCCCAATTCCTGTTTAAGTCCTAGGTTCTCCTGCTGTAGGCCTTGGACCTGAGCCTGGAGGGCCGCCACCGCCCCCACTATATCCTGCATCGTAGGTGCCCGTTCAGCACCCCCCACATCCTCGTCCATACCTCGTCCGGGCAGTGTATATTATCGTGGGCTTGGTATTCTGTTGGATTCCACACGCCCAAAAACACTGCAGGAACGATGTATGTCCAAAACCCACCACCCTGACTCAAACACCTCCCATGGAACAAAAAACCATGAGAGAATACCCGAGCCCAGGGCAGGGGGCAGGAATTCAAACGAAGGGACTTCAGGTCAATAAAGGCTTCACCCCTGGACTGGACTGGACAATGAGACTCAACCACCACCTCCTCGCCTCTGCACCTATGGAACAATGTAAATACAATTACTTCTGTGTCCCACTTCAATATATACCCCTCAGTCTCCCAATCCCATAACCACACTCCACCATGCAATCACATAACACCTCCTTACTTGTGTACTGTACAGGATCTGCCTCGGGAGGTCCTTGACGATAGAATGATAGAACCCCACTATCGTTATGGCCTCGAGTCCAGTCAGGGGGAGGGGAGTAGGGAAAAAACAATCAGAAACGCCCCCTGCCAATACGGGGTTATTCAGGGGAAAAAGCCATCGTACTCGGCATAAAAAACCCCCAGGAAACGTCCTTATCAATGTACAATCCGTAGAACTGCGGGCAACACACAATTGGATCCTTCCTCCGGGATCTGTCTCTCCTCCGGGACTCAGCGCGGCTGAAAGCGCCCAAGCGCCACACAATGAGGTGGATAGACTACGCAAAACGCGGAAGTCCGGGGGCGCGACTCAGGAAACACAAACCAACCAGCCGGCTGATCACTCGGCAACGTGATGGATAGTCCTGCCGAGAAACCGGAATACGAGGGGGCTGGAGCCCCAGTACCCTCGAGAGACAACACTAACAAATCTAAGGGCAGTGACAGAAACAGAGGAAAGGTGAGAGTGACGGGGGCGGGATAAGCAAATGAAGTAGCCTAAGGAAAACACACGGAGGGACCTGGGGAAGGGAGGGGATGGGGGCTAACAAGGCAACACAAGTGACAGATACACAGGGAAATCAAATAAAACAGATACACGAGCCCGTGAACCTGTCTCTGCAACAACCCAGATAGCAAAACCCAGAACCTGGAACCCAAAACAAAAAGATACCAAGCACTGAATTCAGGAAAGGGCAGATCTTAAATACCCATTCATGTGTCATGTGATCAATGGAGTATGGTCATGGAAGACAGACTAACCCGTTTCCTAACAGGTTTCACACCAGTTATAGTTAGCTGGAAATTTTACTGATATAAAACCATTGAAATTCCCACGTTATAGTTAGTCGGACTCACTATAACTTGCGCGTGCAATGCACTGCTGATGACATCACATATTACATCACTCATGACATGGTGAGTGACATCACTCATGACATCACTGATGACACCATCCTTGTGACACAGTGACAGACCTCCTCTCAGTGTAAAGTAACCCTTGAGACACATATTCAAAAATAGAAACTGAAATTTTTAAAAAATGGACATACCTATATCAGTTACAACAAGCAATTCTGTACTTCCACTATCTATATACACATCCACTCATTCACCAACAGTTCTATATAGTCACTCATACATATACTCACTCATCATATGAAGAGATACACCTATACATCCTGTTACACACTGACATTCATCCAAAAGTTACTCACACACATATTCACACGTGCAAATAAACTATTGAACAACCATTTATTTGAATATAGAGTTATACACACACTTCCACCTTACTTCTATTGAAAATTACACATATTTATTCTCTTAAACAATCACTTATAGAAACACATACTTATTTAAACAGGAACTCTTACAATCTCTTACTCTCACATATACTCACTTATATACATCAATATTCATATATACTAGATTAAAACATATGTAGTTACTGATAAAGACACTAGTGAGACAGTCATTCACTCACTAACAAACACATATAGACACTCATCCACCCATACAGTCCTGTACATATGCTGTCTTCAAAACACATACAAACAAAGAGTCAGTCACTCATGCATCTATGTGCTAAGTAATACCCCCACCAAACCATATAGACACTCAAACTGATACTAATAAAAATATCAAATAACCCATATACATACACATGTAGCTACTTATCAACACATGTAGCCACTTATACACAAAGTGAAACACTAATATATGTATTTAAATATTTAAACATAACTCACTAATATTTATTTTTCAGAAAGACACATATTCACTTGATGGTGTCATCAGTGATGTCATGAGTGATGTCACTCACCATGTCATGAGTGATGTAATATGTGATGTCATCAGCAGTGCATTGCACGCGCAAGTTATAGTGAGTCCGACTAACTATAACGTGGGAATTTCAATGGTTTTATATCAGTAAAATTTCCAGCTAACTATAACTGGTGTGAAACCTATGGTTTTTTCAGTGAATTTAATAGGTTTTTTAAATGCTAATTCCTAACTATAACCGGTGTGAAACCTATGGTTTTTTCAGTGAATTTCATAGGTTTTTTAAATGCTTATTCCTAACTATAACTGGTGTGAAACCTATGGTTTTTTCAGTGAATTTCATAGGTTTTGTTAATGCTAATTCCTAACTATAAGTTTCACTTTATAAATTAGACTGTTAGCACTCTAGTTGTTCTTTTTAACACTCTGGTACATTCTGTCATTGGGCTACAGTTGGGCTACATCTAGTTGAAATTTGGGCTACATTTACAATTTTTGGTCTCTGGTGGCCATCTTTGGGCTACATTGGGCTACTTTGGGCTACATTTGGGCTACATTTTGGCTCTAACATATATTAAGCCCAATGTAGCACAATACATATTTTTCTAAAGTTAATTTTTTTACAAACCACTTCAGAATAGGGCTACCTGTCCCTACAATTATCCCATTTTTTTTTTTTTAATTTTTGGGGGGAGCGTCCCGTGAGCGCCAATATCGCAAACGAAAACATGATCGTGACGTATCGCGTAGCCGCGACCGCGTGATACGCACGGCGTAAGCGCACCCGGAAGTACTCGAGCGAATACGATCGCACAACGTAAACTTCCGACGCGCTTACGCTGCGTGCCCCCGGGCGCGCCCCGGGCACGTAGCGTAAGGGCGTCGGGTCATGTGAGCAGAAAATTCATTCATTCATTCATTGGGATATTTGTAGAGCGCAGCGATTACGCACACCGGCGTGTCCACGCGCTAACAGTGGGAGCGGCAAAAAGCAGGGGCACAAAAACTGCGCGGGCCGTTAACTAGTGTAGAGAAATGTTTTTAATTTCGCTCGGAAGCTGGCCTCCTCTGGTTCCAGGCGCAGGTCCGCTGGCAGTTTATTCCAGTTAGTAGCCGCTAGGCATCTGAAAGACCTGCCTCCCATGCGGGCCTTCTTAATTCTTGGAATCTTCAGTAGGCCGCCCCCTGTGGATCTAAGCGTACGTGTTGGTTTGTACACTTCGATCAATTTTTTCAGAGGGTCGGGTGCCCTGCCATTCAGGATCCGGTGACATGTGCAGAGGGCTTTGTACTCCACTCTTCTCCTCACAGGGAGCCAGTGTAGCTGCTGAAGGGCCGCCTTAGAATGCGCCCTTTTAGGCAGTCTGAGAATCAGACGCGCTGCCGCATTCTGCAGCACTTGCAGACGAGCCATGCTTTTTTCTGGAGCGCCCAGGTACAGCAGGTTCCCGTAATCCGACCTAGCTGTCACCAGGGCATGGACCAGGGTTTGACGGGCTTCAATCGGGAGTAAGTCCAAGACTTTTTTCAGCTTCTTCAGAATCCCGAAGCAGACTCCCACCACCCGATTAATCTGGGGGCCAAAAGTGAGACCCGTGTCAAACCACACCCCCAGATTGCGTGCCTCTTGGCAGGGGGTTGGGGTAGGTCCAAGGCAGGAAGGCCACCACGCCGACGACCAGGCAGACTGGGCTCTCCCCACCACCAGCACCTCTGTCTTGCTGCCATTCAGCTTTAAACAATTGATGGCCATCCATTCGGCTAGATCTTTCATGCACGAACGGAAGCCATCGGCAGCAAGACAGGGCGCATGCGATAGGGAGATCACCAGCTGCGTGTCGTCGGCGTACGAGACCAGTTGGAGGCCATGGCTCTCCACAATCGAGGCAACAGGCGCGACATACATATTAAAGAGGGTTGGGCTCAGAGACGAGCCCTGCGGCACGCCTTGGCCCAGAGGCACCCCCTTTGAATAGCAGTCTCCCTGCCTGACTCGGAAACTTCTCCCATGGAGAAAGTCTTGGATCCATCTCAGCGCGGTGCCAGAGATGCCACCTCTGGTCAGACACTGTAGCAAGATGTTATGTGCTACAGTGTCGAACGCCACGCTGAGGTCCAGCAGGATCAAAGCCATAGTTTGGCCTGCATCCACGCCCTCTCTCAGATGTTCCGTAGCCATGAGAAGGGCGGACTCGGTTGACTGTCGTGGCCTAAAGCCAAACTGCGTCGCATGGAGCAGTCCCCTTTCTTCCACGTGCTTCATAATTTGGGTATTGACCACCTTTTCCGTCACTTTTGACAGAAAAGGCAGGAGGGAGATGGGCCTCAGATTTTCTAATACCTCGAAGCCTAAGTGGGGTTTCTTCCGGAGCGGGAGCACCACCGCCTGTTTCCACCCCTCCGGCAGCTTTCCCGATCTGAAAGAAACGTCGAGGATGTGCCTTATGTAAGGTTCCAAGACTTCCAGGCTGTCTGCCAAGCGTTTTGGCGACACCGGATCCCACGGGGACCCTAATGTAACAGAGCGGCACACCGCTATTAATTCCTCAAGAGGAGGGGAGCAGAAGTGTGTAATATGCCCTGCCGTCTCTGTATCCCCCATTGCAACCTCCAGGTCAGACCCTGTCGACCGGATAGGGAAGGTTGAGTAGATCTTCTCTACTTTAGCGGAAAAATATTCGGCAATCCGATCACATGACTCCGTAGAGCAGCTCTCCGGCTCTATAGGTGCATTTACCGAAGTCAAGGATTTATAGATGCCGAAGAGTTCCTTAGCGGAGTTTTTCGCCCCCTGAATTTGCCCAGCATAATAGGCTGCCTTAGACTTTTTTATCAGCCTATGGTGAAGGCGCCTTTTTTCCAAAAACAAATCCCTGGCCTTGTAGTCATAGGACCCTCTCCAAACTTTTTCTGCCCGCCTACAATCCGCCTTTGTTGATCTCAGCTCAACACTAAACCATGGAGCTGAGCGATCTTTCCGCGCACATGTGGTTGTACGGCAAAGTGGGGCTATCTGATCAAGCGCTTCCGTGATGCGCTGATTCATGTTGGAGACCGCTGTTTCTATGTCCTCGCCTCCAGGCTGACCATCCCTGGTTAAGGCTTGATTAAACTCCTCCACCGAGAATTTAGCCCACTTCCTCCTAAGGTAGTTGGGGGGTACCTGACTGGCTTTGTTGGTTTTTATGCCCTGTATGGAGAATGCCACCAGAAAGTGGTCGGTCCAGGGAATGGGCTCAACACCTGACACCTCCACACCTCCCCAATTAGCATAGACCGGATCCAGAAGGTGTCCCTGTCGATGCGTGGGGGCCACTAGCTTCAAGTCCAGTTGAAGAGCCAGCATGTCCCGACAAAAGTCCATGACTCCTGTGTCCTCTGGACAGTTAAGATGCAGATTAAGGTCTCCTAATAGGAGGAACTTGTCCCTGCGCAAGGTCGCCTCCATGAGGCTTTCTAACAAGCTCTCCCTAAACTTAGTGCAGGCTCCTGGCGGCCGATAAACCAAGCAGCCATTGATCGTCGTGCCCCCATTGATTTTAATCGAGAAGAGGCCCGCCTCACTCTCCGCGATCGGCGTGCGCTCTAAGCGGCAGCCCAGAGTGTTCCTAAAAATGATCGCAATCCCCCCTCCCACCCCCTCTGGCCTATCCTGCCTGACCCAGGAGTAATTCTCCGGTGTGGCCTCGATAATGTCTGAGTCAGAGAACTGGTCCAACCACGTTTCAGTAAGAAACAGTAGGTCGAATGTTTTATCCGTGATCAGATCGAACACATCAAGCCTATGTTTGCGTAAGGACCTGACGTTTAGGAGGCCACAGGACAACACCTGCTCCGTGGTATCCTGCGGCAAAGTAGTCATACGAAAACCACAGTGAGGGCATACCCTATCGCTGCTCAGCATACCGTGCATACATATGAAGGCAGTGCGGGGGCGGAAGCCAAGGAGTTGTTCTTTAGTCCAGTAGATCTTTGGGCCAGGGGTTATCGTCCTAGCCCGCAGTCGGCCGCGGACGGGCGCAGACGGGCTGGACTTAGGCGCGACTTCGGCGCGCCATCGTCGCGCCCGCTGCGCTCGTCCGCTGCGCGGCCGAATGCACATTGCTTCTAGTAGTGGTTTGGCCCGGAAGTGATGCTGGCTGGGGGAGGAGTTGCGTCCCTCCGCTCAATCGGCACACAAAAGCCGTGGCGGAACGGGGACGGACCGGGACACAGCAAGGGGTAAGTTAAAATCAGCCCAACAATGTCTGCATCCCCCGAGAATAATAATCTGACTCCCAGCAGCAGTAGGTTAAAAGTTGTAACACGCTACAGCAGCGCTAAAAGCACCAATACAGTTTTAAAAATTAAAGCACGTTTCTCAGCCACACCACCCAGCGCCTTTACTCGCGCTGCTCTCACCAAGCGCGGCAGGAACATTTTCATTGGTTCATAACAGTTTTAGTTTCATAATGATGAAGCCCCTGGTCTTGTGACCTGAAAATAACACTTCTCATTGGTTCAGGACAGTTTTTTTTTCTAAATGATGAAAGACCCCACCTTTTTTCCTTATTCTGACTTTGTCCTTTGACTGAGGAAGACCTGTTTGTTGCTCTCTCTACTTTTTTGCTCCAAATAATGGCTTCAGTAGTAGCATCAGCTGGTGCATCTGCCCCACCACCACCACCACAACCACCAAGAGGACCAGCTCCAAATTATATTGGTGGTCAAGAACAGGAGGAGGAGGAAGAGGAAGAGGAGGAGGGGAGAAGAAGATGGCTGCCAGAAGAAAATACACCTTACAAACACAAACCACACATTGTATGGCAGTTTTTTTCAATCCCAGAGGGGAAAAAAAAGGTGAATGCGCCCAAGGTGACTTGCCTCATCTGCAATGATGAACTTTCACGGGGCAACCCAAACAAAAAATATTCTTTTGGTAACTATACCATGATTCGGCACATGACCAGAAAGCACCCAAACAACTACTCTCGTGCAGAGTTCAGGGAACTGGCCAGTAACCTCCCCCAGTCTTCAAGGACCCCCTCCCAAAGAAACCAACCCACTTCATCAGAACCAGAAACATCCGAGGTGATGCCTTGCATTCAGCCGAGATTTGCTGATTTTAAAATCACTTGTTCTGCATGTGGCAAGCTTATCGCCTATGGCGAAAAAAGCGTTAAGCTCATCGTCCTTGCAGGTGATAATCACAAGTGCCCCAAAAAGAAGTAATTTTTTGGTTTTTTTGTTTTTTTGCTCCAGTTGAGCCAGTTTCAATTCCCTTTTTTTGTTTCTCCCCCTAAAAAAATACAAAAAAAATATAAAACTGTTTTGAAAAGCCAAAAAAAGTTCAAAAAGTTCAAAAAACACAAAAAAATATAAAACAACAAAAAGAAGAAAAAAAAAAGTTCTTTTTAGAACTACCTCCAATTTCTAAATCAAAACTTCATTTTTTAAAAACTCTGTCACCTTTTTTCCTCATAGTACGCTCCCAGGGCCGCTCCCCGGTGCGCGCACCGGGCGCTTCCCCCGCGCAAAACGAAAAAAAAAAAAATATTTTAAATGCCCCGCGGGGCCCTTTTATAGCCCCCACATCAAACCTAGGGGGTCAAAGGGGTCTATCCCTGACGCCTTATGGTCAGTTCCCCCTTTGTTTTAGCCACCTCTTATGTCTCGATTTTACCGAGATACAAGATGGCGGCCGCTCTGGACTGTTTCGAATGTTTACAGACACCCGAGAGCCAATCAGCTTTCCATGCGCACCTCGCGTCACGCGCCCGGAGCGCTCCCTGGTGCGCGCACCGGTGCGCTGCTATAGATATATATATTTTTTGGAACCTAAATTACTCAAAATCCACTGCAGCACATATCTTGAGACATAGCAAAGGCACATCAGGCTACCAATCCCTACAATTTTGCCAAATTTGGTGGAAATCCATTCAGCCGTTCGGGTTAAAAGTGAAATCGACCGCCCTATGGAAATTAACATGGGGAAAACGCGTTTTGGGACCCCCCTTTTATCTCGGCCCCCGCTTGACGTATCCCCCCCAAACTTTCAAGGAAGGACCGGAGCTCGACGAGGCCATTTTCAGGAAATTTTCAGGCAGATTCGTCAACCGGTGCCAAAGTTATTCCAAATAGAATTTTGAGATTTAACATTGAAAAAAATCCTAACTATAACTACCTACTGGCGACCGCCAGTAGGTAATATATATATATATATATATATATATATATATATATATATATATATATATATATATATATATATATATATATATATATATATATATATATATAGTTATATATGTCTCAAGATATGTGCTGCAGTGGATTTTGAGTAATTTAGGTTCAAAAAAATATATATATCTATAGGCGCTCTCCGGTGCGCGCACCGGGGTGCGCTCCAGGCGCGACACGCGACTTGCGCGCAGGAAGCTGATTGGCTCTTGGGTGTCTGTAAACATTCTAAACAATCTGGAGCGGCCGCCATCTTGTGTCTCGGTAAAATCGAGACACAAGGGGTTTGAAAAAAAAAGGGGCAAATGACCATAAGGGGGAAGAGTAGACCCCCTCTGACCCCCTAGGTTTGATGTGGGGGCTAAAATAGGGTCCTGCGGGGCAATACATTTTTTATTTTTTTTTTCGTTTTGCGCGGGGGAAGCGCATGGTACGCGCACCGGCGAAGCACGGGGAAAATCCAGGACCATATTTATGAAGGCCTTGCGCTGCCAGTTTTGCGCCGCCTGTGCGTCAATTTTTGTGACGCACCAGCGGTGTAAAAAAATGCGCATTGTTACGCAATATTTAAAAAGTGACGCATCTATCTAGATGCGTCACTTTTTAAATATAGTGCAACAAGGCACATTTATTTACACTGCTGGTGCGATGCGTCACTTTTCTGTGCGCACTCCTTATGACATTCCAGATGTGTCATATTTAATGTATGACGAATCATGTTGCAAGGAGTTACAGATACATCAGTATTTCTGACATATCTGTAAACATAAAAGTGACTCGAGGCAGGCGCAAGATTTTGACGCAACAGCATCCTAAAAGTGAAGCAGAGAAATCTCATAGATTTCAGTACGTCGTTATTACCAAGCTTTTTGCGGGGGAATGCCCCCTCTGCATACATTATACCTGACACAGATATAATGTGGCGCAGAGTTTTAAAAAGTGACCCATGTACCTAGATGCGTCACTTTTTAAAAATAGCGTCAGGTATAATGCATGCAGAGGGGGTGTTCTCCCGCAAAAAGCTTTGTAATAGCGACGCAGTGAAATCTTTGAGATTTCACTGCGTCACTTTTAGGATGCTGTTGCGTCAAAATCTTGCGCCTGCTTTACAGCAGGTGTTAGACTGACGCAAGACCTTTCACATGGTGCTTTTTCCATGTGAAAGGACACATTACTGGAGTTGCGTCACTTTTGTGACGCACTCCAGCAATGTGTTACTTGGAATGTCATAAGGAGTGCGCACAGAAAAGTGACGCATCGCACCAGTGGTGTAAAAAAATGCGCCTTGTTGCGTTATATTTAAAAAGTGACGTATCTAGGTAGATGGGTCACTTTTTAAAATCAAGCGCCACATTATATCTGCGTGAGGTATAATGCATGCAGAGGGGGTGTTCCCCCGCAAAAAGCTTTGTAATAGCGACGCAGTGAAATCTTTGAGATTTCACTGCGTCACTTTTAGGATGCTGTTGCGTCCTTTAAATATAGTGCAACGAGGCACATTTTTTTACACTGCTGGTGCGATGCGTCACTTTTCTGTGCGCACTCCTTATGACATTCCAGATGTGTCATATTTATGTATGACGAATCATGTTGCAAGGAGTTACAGATACGTCAGTATTTCTGACATATCTGTAAACATGAAAGTGACGCGAGGCAGGCGCAAGATTTTGACACAACAGCTTCCTAAAAGTGACGCAGAGAAATCTCATAGATTTCAGTACGTCGTTTACCAAGCTTTTTGCGAGGGATTGCCCCCTCTGCATACATTATACCTGATGCAGATATAATGTGGTGCAGAGTTTTAAAAAGTGACCCATGTACCTAGATGCGTCACTTTTTAAAAATAGCGTCAGGTATAATGCATGCAGAGGGGGTGTTCCCCCGCAAAAAGCTTGGTAATAATGATGCAGTGCATCACTTTTAGGATGCTGTTGCGTCAAAATCTTGCGCCTGCTTCACAGCAAACCTTTCACATGGTGCTTTTTCCATGTGAAAGGACACATTACTGGAGTTGCCTCACTTTTGTGACGCACTCCAGCAATGCGTTACTTTTGTGTTTACAGATACGTCAGAAATACTGACATATCTGTAACTCCTTGCGAATTGATTAGTCATATATTAAATATGACATATCTGGAATGTCATAAGGAGTGCGTCCAGAAAAGTGACGCATCGCTGTTTTCACGTAGCGATGCGTCACTTTTCAGAAATGAGGCCTCCAGTTTATTCACTGTGTCATAACTTTCTTTTCTAACACTCACCTTCTTTCATTCCTCCTACTTCACTTCCTTTCACCTCTCATACCTTTCTGTTCTTTCTTACTCATTCTCCTTTCAATTATCAATGCACTATATTTCACTTACTCTTCATTTTTTTAAGAATATAGCTCTTTGATGAGAATTGGAGGTAGTTCTGAAAAGAACTTTTGGTTTTCTTCTTTTAACTGAACAGGAACAAAAACAGGGAATGGAAACTGCTCAACAGGAGCAAAAAGAAAACAAAAAAATTAGGGGTGGGAAGGGCAGCGATGGTTCTCCAATGCTCGAACCATGAGCAGGACACTTTGCTCCCCATAGGTGAGGAGTTGATTGCAGTATCTGCATCTGACGACCCCATGGTTAAATGCAGGTTGTATGTTTGGCACCTGCTCCTGCGATTGCTCTCTCCCAGAAGAAGTTGCTCCTCCGGTTGATGTAGAGGCCCCATCTCTGGGAACCTCTTGTGCCAGAGCCTTGACACTTTCCCGGGCAAAATTCTGGGGGTGCCTCCTCTCCACATGTCGGATCATGGTAAAGTTCCCAAAAGAGTACTTTTTTGGGGGGTTACCCCGTGACAGGACCTGTTTGCAGATCCTGCACTCCACTTTTGGTGCATTCACCTTTTTCTGGTCTGCTGGAAACTTAAAAAATTTCCAAATGAAATGCTCTTTCACCTTTGGTTGAGGAGGCTCTTCATCGATGAATTCAGGCTCATCTTCACTGCTGGATGGTCTGGCAGCCATCATTAACCAAGAAATATGCAAGAGCAAAAAGGCAGGTCTTTCAGTCACAAAAGTGAAAGAAGAAGTGAAGGAAATGGGTGGGGATTTCATTCATTGTAAAAAAAATTTATTTTAGGGTCACATGACCCGACGCGTTTACGCTGCGCGCTCCGGAGCACTTCCGGTGCGTTTACGCAGCGCGATCGTAGGCACTTCCGGGGCGCAAACGTGGCGCGATCATAGGCGCTTTTGCGTGCGTTTACGCGCCGCGAACGTAGGCGCTTCCGAGGGCACTTACGTTGTGCGCCGAAGTGACGTCATCAAACTTTTACAGAAATGCATAATCATTTTCCTTATTAAAAAAAACTAATTTTATTTGTATGGTACGAAATGTTTTGCATTATTATTAACTTTTCATTCATATTTTTTTTCACGAACGACAGTAGCGCTCTGGGTGCGCTTTCAGATGAGCTCACGGAAAAGCTTACCGGAGAGCTTAGCTGAAAGCTTCCCGGAGCGCGCACCCAGAGCGCAAAAAAAAAATGAATACTTAAAAAAAAACAGCAAATTGTAAAAAAAAAAAAAGGTTAGAAACTCGATATACAAAGGAATTAGCATTTTAAAAACCTATGAAATTCAATGAAAAAACCATAGGTTTCACACCAGTTATAGTTAGGAATTAGCATTTAAAAAACCTATCAAATTCACTGAAAAAACCATAGGTTTAACACCAGTTATAGTTAGCTGGAAATTTTACTGATATAAAACCATTGAAATTCCCACGTTATAGTTAGATGGACTCACTATAACTTGCGCGTGCAATGCACTGCTGATGACGTCACATATTACATCACTCATGACATGGTCAGTGACATCACTCATGACATCACTGATGACATCATCCTTGAGACAGAGTGACAGACCTCCTTTCAGTGTAATGTAACCCATTAAACACATATTCAAAAATAGAAATTAACATTTTCAAAAAAATGGAGATACACATAAAAGTTACAACAACCAATTCAATAATTCCACCATCTATATACACATCCACTCATTCACCAACAGTTCTATATAGTCACTCATACATATACTCACTCATCATATGTAGTGATACACCTATACATCCTGTTACACACCAACAGTCATCCAAAAGTTACTTTCACACATACTCACACATGCAAGTAAACTATTGAACATCCATTTATTTGCATATACATCTAAACACACACTACCACCTTACTTCTAAGGAAACTTACACATACTTACTCTCTTAAACAATCACTTATAGAAACACATACTTATTTAAACAGGAACTCTTACAATCTCTTACTCTCACATATACTCACTTATATACATCAATATTCACATATACTAGATTAAAACATATGTAGTTACTGATAAAGACACTAGTGAGACAGTCATTCACGCAGTAACACACACATATACACACTCATCCACCCATACAGTCCTGCACATATGCTGTCTTCAAAACACATACAAAGAGAGAGTCAGTCATTCATGCATCTATGTGATAAGTAATACCCCCACCAAACCATACAAACACTCATACTGATACTAAAAAAACATCTAATAACCCATATACCTACACATGTAGCTACTCACCAACCCATGCAGCACTTATAAACAAAGTGAAACACTAATACATATATTTAAATATTTAAACATTACTCACTAATATATGTATTCACTAACATACACTTAATAAGCCAGTTAACCAATCAATTTTTTTTTAAAAACCATCCATTTAGACACTTATTTAAACATTTATTCTTCCATCAACTTTTACATATACATATATAAAATATATTTATTTTTCAGAAAGACACACATTCACTGGATGGTGTCATCAGTGATGTCATGAGTGATGTCACTGACCATGTCATGAGTGATGTAATATGTGACATCATCAGCAGTGCATTGCACGCGCAAGTTATAGTGAGTCCATCTAACTATAACGTGGGAATTTCAATGGTTTTATATCAGTAAAATTTCCAGCTAACTATAACTGGTGTTAAACCTATGGTTTTTTCAGTGAATTTGATAGGTTTTTTAAATGCTAATTCCTAACTATAACTGGTGTGAAACCTATGTTTTTTTCATTGAATATATATATATATATTACCTACTGGCGGTCGCCAGTAGGTAGTTATAGTTAGGATAATTTTCAATGTTAAATCTCAACATTCTATTTTGAATAACTTTGGCGCCGGTTGACGAATCTGCCTGAAATTTTCAGGAAAATGGTCTCATGGCGGTCCGGTCCTTCCCTGAAAGTTTGGGGGGGATTCGTCAAGCGGGGGCCGAGATAAAAGGGGGGTCCCAAAACGCGTTTTCCCCATGTTAATTTCCATAGGGCGGTCGATTTCACTTTTAGCCCGAACGGCTGAATGGATTTCCACCAAACTTGGCAAAATTGTAGGGACTGGTAGCCCGATGTGCCTTTGCTATGTCTCAAGATATGTGCTCCAGTGGATTTTAAGTAATTAAGGTTCAAAAAAATATATATATCTATAGCCGCGCTCCCGTGCGCGCACGGGAGTGCGCTCCAGGCGCGACACGCGACTTGCGCGCAGGAAGCTGATTGGATCTCAGTTGTCTGTAAACATTCTAAACAGTGCGGAGCGGCCGCCATCTTGTGTCTCGGTAAAATCGAGACAGAAGGGGTTTGAAAAAAAAAGGGGCAAATGACCATAAGGGGGAAGAGTAGACCCCCTCTGACCCCCTAGGTTTGATGTAGGGACTAAAATAGGGTCCTGCAGGGCATTAAAATTTTTTTTTCGTTTTGCGCGGGAATATGCGCTCTCCCGTGCGCGCACGGGAGAGCGCTCCAGGCGCGACGAGCGACTTGCGCGCAGGAAGCTGATTGGATCATAAGGGGGAAGAGTAGACCCCCTCTGACCCCCTAAATCCAGGACTATATTTATGAAGGCCTTGCGCTGTTAGTTTTGCGCTTCCTGTGCGTCAATTTTTGTGACGCACCAGCGGTGTAAAAAAATGCGCATTGTTATGCAATATTCAAAAAGTGACGCATCTATCTAGATGCGTCACTTTTTAAATATAGTGCAACGAGGTACATTTTATTACACTGCTGGTGTTATGCGTCACTTTTCTGTGCGCACTCCTTATGACGTTCCAGATGTGTCATATTTAATGTATGACGAATCATGTTGCAGATACAATATGGCGCAGAGTTTTAAAAAGTGACCCATGTACCTAGATGCGTCACTTTTTAAAATAGCGTCAGGTATAATGTATGCAGAGGGGGTGTTCCCCCACAAAAAGCTTTGTAATAGCGACGCAGTGAAATGTTTGAGATTTCACTGCGTCACTTTTAGGATGCTGTTGCATCCTTTAAATATAGTGCAACGAGGCACATTTTATTACACTGTTGGTGTGATGCGTCACTTTTCTGTACACAGTCCTTATGACATTCCAGATGTGTCATATTTAATGTATGACGAATCATGTTGCAAGGAGTTACAGATACGTCAGTATTTCTGACATATGTGTAAACATAAAAGTGATGCGAGGCCGGCGCAAAATTTTGACGCAATAGCATCCAAAAAATGACGCAGGGAAATCTCATAGATTTCAGTACGTTGTTATTACCAAGCTTTTTGCGAGGGATTGCCCCCTCTGCATACATTATACCTGTTGCAGATACAATATGGCGCAGAGTTTTAAAAAGTGACCCATGTACCTAGATGCGTCACTTTTTAAAAAATAGTGTCAGGTATAATGCATGCAGAGGGGGTGTTCCTTGCAAAAAGCTTGCTAATAATGACGCAGTGCGTCACTTTTAGGATGCAGTTGCGCCAAAATCTTGCGCCTGCTTCTCAGCAAACCTTTCACATGGTGCTTTTTCCATGTGAAAGGACACATTACTGGAGTTGCGTCACTTTTGTGACGCACTCCTGCAATGCGTTACTTTTGTGTTTAGAGATATGTCAGAAATACTGACATATCTGTAACTCCTTGCGAATTGATTAGTCATATATTAAATATGACATATGTGGAATGTCATAAGGAGTGCGTCCAGATAAGTGACGCATCGCTATTTTCACGTAGCGATGCGTCACTTTTCAGAAATGAGGCCTCCAGTTTATTCACTGTGTCATAAATTTCTTTTCTAACACTCACCTTCTTTCAGTCCTCCTACTTCACTTCCTTTCACCTCTCATACCTTTCTGTTCTTTCTTACTCATTCTCCTTTCAATTATCAATGCACTATATTTCACTTACTCTTCATTTTTTAAGATTATAGCTCTTTGATGAGAATTGGAGGTAGTTCTGAAAAGAACTTTTGGTTTTCTTCTTTTAACTGAAGAGGAACAAAAACAGGGAATAGAAACTGCTCAACAGGAGCAAAAAGAAAAGAAAAAAATTAGGGGTGGGAAGGGCAGTGATGGTTCTCTAATGCCCGAACCATGAGCTGGACACTTTGCTCCCCATAGGTGAGGAGTTGATTGCAGTATCTGCATCTGACGAGCCCATGGTTGAATGCAGGTTGGATGTTGGCTACCTGCCCCTGAGATTGGTCTCTTCCAGAAGAAGTTGCTCCTCCTGTTGATGTAGAGGGAACCTCCTGTGCCAGAGCCCTGACACTTTCTCGGGCAAAATTCTGGGGGTGCCTGGTCTCCACATGGCGAATCATCGTGAAGTTGCCAAAAGAGTATTTCTTTAGGGGGTTACCCCGTGACAGGACCTTTTTGCAGATCCTGCACTCCACTTTTGGTGCATTCACCTTCTTCTGGCCTTCTGGAAACTTAAAAAATTTCCAAATGAAATGTCCCTTCACCTTTGGGGTAGGTGGCTCTTCATCAATGAAGTCATCTTCACTGCTGGATGATCTGGCAGCCATGATGAACCAAGAAAAAAGGAGCAGCAAAAAAGCAGGTCTTTCAGTCACAAAAGTGAAAGAAGAAGTGAAGGAAATGGGTGGGGATTTCATTCATTGTAAAAAAAAACTGTTAGCAACCAATGAAAAGTGTTATTTTAGGGTCACATGACCCGACGCGCTTACGCTGCGCGCTCGGGTGCACTTCCGGGTGCGTTTACGCTGCGCGATCGTAGGCGCTTCCGGGGCGCACACGTGGCGCGATCGTAGGCGCTTCCGGGGCGCACACGTGGCGCGATCGTAGGCGCTTTTGCGTGCGTTTAGGAGCCGCGCACGTAGGCGCTTCCGAGGGCACGTACGTTGTGCGCTGAAGTGACGTCATCAATCTTTAATAGAAATGCATAATCATTTTCAATATTAAAAAAAACAAATTTTATTTGTATGGTACGAAATGTTTTGCATTATTATTAACTTTTCATTCATATTTTTTTTTCACAAACGACAGTTGCGCTCTGGGTGCGCTTTCAGATGAGCTCTCGGAGAAGCTTACAGGAGAGCTTAGCTGAAAGCTTCCAGGAGCGCGCACCCAGAGCGCAAAAGAAAAAAATTATAAAAAAAATGAATATTTTAAAAAAACAGCAAATTGTAAAAAAAAAAAGGTTAGAAACTCGATATACAAAGGAATTAGCATTAAAAAAACCTATGAAATTCACTGAAAAAACCATAGGTTTCACACCAGTTATAGTTAGGAATTAGCATTTAAAAAACCTATGAAATTCACTGAAAAAACCATAGGTTTCACACCAGTTATAGTTAGCTGGAAATTTTACTGATATAAAACCATTGAAATTCCCACGTTATAGTTAGTCGGACTCACTATAACTTGCGCGTACAATGCACTGCTGATGACATCACTCATGACATCACTGATGACACCATCCTTGTGACAGAGTGACAGACCTAATTTCAGTGTAATGTAACGCTTGAAACACATATTCAAAAATAGAAACAAACATTTTCTAAAAAATGGAGATACCCAAACCAGTAACAACAACCAATTCAGTAATTCCACCATCTATATACACATCCACTCATTCACCAACAGTTCTATATAGTCACACATACATATACTCACTCATCATATGTAGTGATACACCTACACATCCTGTTACACATCAGCAATCATCCAAAAGTTACTCACACACATACTCACACATGCAAATAAACTATTAAACATCCATTTCTTTGCATATACATTTATACACACACTGCCACCTTACTTCTAAGGAAACTTACCCATACTTACTCTCTTAAACAATCACTTATAGAAACACATACTTATTTACACAGGAACTCCTACAATCTCTCACTATATATACTATACTCACTTATATACATCAATACTCACATATACTAGATTAAAACATATGTCGTTACTAATGAAGACACTAGTGAGACAGTCATTCACTCACTAACACACACATATATACACTCATCCACCCATACAGTCCTGCACATATGCTGTCTTCAAAACACAACACATAATATGCCAGTTACCCAACCAATTTTTTTTAAAAAAACATCCATTTACACACTTATTTAAACATTTATTCTTCCATCGACCTTTACAAATACATATATAAAACAAATTTATTTTTCAGAAAGACACACATTCACTGGATGGTCTCATCAGTGATGTCATGAGTGATGTCATCAGCAGTGCATTGTACGCGCAAGTTATAGTGAGTCCGACTAACTATAACGTGGGAATTTCAATGGTTTTATATCAGTAAAATTTCCAGCTAACTATAACTGGTGTGAAACCTATGGTTTTTTCAGTGAATATATATATATATATATATATATATATATATATATATATATCCTTTAACCTCGATTCCTCGTACGTGCTGCAATACCAAAGCAGCCTCGAACAGAAAATAGAGCACGGACCAAAATTCAGTTTGAGCCTTGCTCACATGACAGCGAGCTGTAGTGAGAGGTGAATATTTAAAGTGCTAGTGCTACACTGTAATTGGGCCACCATTAATCAACATGGTAAAAGGACTTCCAGTAAACAGATAACGTTGTACAATTATCCTTATTGCTAAAAAAGGCAGATTAACACAATAATGCTAAAATCAATTCTGGTGAAATACCAAGCATTTCATTAATCATGTTGCAATAGCGCAATATATATATATATATATATATATATATATATATATATATATATATATATATATATATATATATATATATATATATATATATATATATATATATATATATATATATATATATTACCTACTGGCTATCGCCAGTAGGTATATATAGTTAGAATTTTTTCTCTATGGGACTTTTGAAAATTCTATGTCTAATAACTTTGGCGTTTGTGGACGGAATCGGCTGAAATTTTCAGGAAAATGGCACATTTTGTTTCTGAGCAGCCCCTGAAAATTTGGTGGGGTTTCGTCAAGGGGGGGCTGAGAAAAAAGGGGGGTCCCAAAACGCTTTTTTTGCATTGAGTTTTCCATAGGGCGGTTGGACTCACTTTTAGCTCGAACGGCTGAATGGATTTGCACGAAACTTGGCAAAATTGTAGGGACTGTTAGCCCGATGTGCCTTTGCTAGGTCTCAATATATGTGCTCCAGTAGTTTTTGAGAAATTAACGTTCAAACCAAGATATATATCTGTAACAGCGCTCTGGGCAGCGATCCGGTCCGCTTACTTTTCGCTTATCGGAACTTTGCGCGCAGAAAGCTGATTGGCTCTCCGGTGTCTGTCAACATTCTAAACAGTCCGGAGCGGACGCCATCTTGTCTCTCGGTAGGATCGAGAGAGAAGAAGAGGTGGAAAACGAAGGGGGAATTTAATGAAAGGGGGCAAGGTAGACCCCTCTTGACCCCCTAGGAATGTTGTTGGGGTTATTAAAGGGTCCCGTGGGGAAAATAAAAAAAAAATGATTTTTCACGGTAGAAGCGCGGCCGCGAACTGGTAGCGAAACGGGAATTCGCCATTTTGTGCTTCGTAAATTAAATTACTAGTTATAAGTGGGTGCGGGAGACGTATCCTAATCCCCTATGTTTCCTGAGGGTGGGTGAGGAGGCTGATATATGTTGATACATCTCTTCCAGCGGCTGTGCGTGAGCTTTTTTTTTTTTTTTGCTGCGTGACAGTCCGGAGCGGCCGCCATCTTGTCTCTCGGTAGGATCGAGAGAGAAGAAAAGGTGAAAAACTAAGGGGGAATTTAATGAAAGGGGGCAAGGTATCCCCCTCTTGACCCCCTAGGAATGTTGTTGGGGTTATTAAAGGGTCCCGTGGGGAAAATAAAAAAAAAATGATTTTTCACGGTAGAAGCGCTTCACGGGCCGCGAACTGGGCCGCAAACTGGTAGCGAAACGGGAATTCGCCATTTTGTGCTTCGTTAATTAAAGTACTAGGTATAAGGGGGTGCGGGAGACGTATCCTAATCCCCTATGTTTCCTGAGGGTGGCTGAGGAGGCTGATATATGTTGATACATCTCTTCCAGCGGCTGCGCCATCTTGCCTTTTTTCGAATGCCACAATTTTGTCGTGCACGGCAGCCATTTTAGATGCCAGGCTGGTCCCAGGCTATCACCTAACCCTGCGGATGTAGTTTATGGCCCCAGCTGTAGAGAATTCAGACATGCCAATCCTCCTGATTCAGGCGTGTGAGTACTGATTTCAGTGCTAGTCTCCCGCCTCCCGATTTCTGCAAGCAAAAACCCGGGGGCATATTACGAACAACTAGCGATAATTTTTGTCTCTAACTTGTTTAGAGACAAAAATTATCGCCGCACATCGGCGATTTTTATCGCAGATAAACCTTGCTATTATCGCAGAAAAGTCAGCGATATTCATGTATTATCGACCTAATGCTCTTAGCCATGTTATCCACCTCCCATTGGATAACATGGCTAAGAACTGCTCAGGGCAGGTGTTAGATTTTGGAGATATTCGCGCTTAGCGCGAATATCTCCAAAAGTTGGTAATAGAAGGTAGCGATGTTAGGGACTGTTTCCAGTCGCTAACATCTTGGCACGCCACTTTGCATGTCATTAGTGATAAGTATCACTGACATGCAAAGCGGGGCCCAAGATGGTCGCTATCTCCTTTTAGCTGTCACTAACTGGTGTTAGCGACAGCTTGATAATAGGGAAATAATTTTATCTCCGCTTTCATGGTTTTTAAAGCCAAAAAAGCGGAGATAAACCCCCTTGATAATATGCCCCACGATTCCTTGGGGGTTTCAGCTGACAGGGCTTGGTATTGTGTTACATGGTAATTTTTCCATGAAACGTCAGAGGGTCGATGCAGGGGTTCTAGAAGAGGTGATAAACCATTTAAGCCTCATGAACAAGCGCATGGTCTTTTAAAGATTTGTGAAGTACTCGGGGCGGCGGTGTGTGTGTGCCCTCTTTCAGGAGCGGGCGGGGGGGCACTGCCAGCAACTTGCCAGGTCAGGTAGTGTTCAACACGTGCATCACCCTTTCTCTGCCTGCTATTGCGCTCCATGCTTCGGAAAGGTAAGAAAAAGAACGTGCATTTGAGTTTGAAATGTCCGATCCTGCAGCAGCACACTTCCAAAGCCCACACATGACAATAACCCGATTCAAGGCCCCATTCACCCGTTTTTAAAAAAATAGATAACACTCCAACAAAATAAGGTTATAAAACTTTATTAACTACTAACTTTAACGAACGGAACAAAAACTAAAAACATTTAAACATTTCTCAATACAAAAAGCAACAATGGTTAGAAGCTGTCTTTTGTGCGAATAGTCCCAAGGCAGCACAACGTGCAGAGTTCTGGACGGCACCCAGGTGATGTCGCCTGGGTGCCGCACTGGTTTAGGGATCCTACAATGCTGCTCCGAAAATTGGCGTGGGGCGTCCCGGGTGGGGCGGGGGGAGGCCTCGTCAGTAGCGGTCTGTTGTGCGAATAGTCCCAAGGCAGCACAACGTGCAGAGTTCTGGACGGCACCCAGGTGATGTCGCCTGGGTGCCGCACTGGTTTAGGGATCCTACAATGCAGCACAGAAAAACAGCGTGGGGCGTCCCGGGTGGTGCGGGGGGAGGCCTCGTCAGTAGCGGTCTGTGTCCAGTGTCACATGGCTGACACAACATGTACGACAGGCACCCAGGTGATGTCCAGTAAACTGCCGCACTGGTTTTGGTATCCTACAATGCTGCTCCGAAAATTGGCGTGCGGCGGCCCGGGGGGGGGCGTGGGGGAGCCGGCGTGAACGGGCCTCCCCAGGTGGCGGCCATCTAGCTGAGTTGCGCTCGCTCTTGCGGCCACAGCGTCTCGCTCACCATGTTGTTGAGTTGCTCCCACTCTTGCAGTGCAGCGATAGGCGGCTGCCACATGGCTCTTAAAATGGCGGACAGCTCCTCGGTTTTAGGCCTGGTCCACTGAAATGGTCCTGGGACACTTTGGAACTCGGACGCTTGCCTGCTAGGGCTTGGGTTCCATTCTCGAAAAGCGTCCCCTCAGCCGTGAAGATTGTATAATAGTCTTGGGGGCCCCCGACTCCCGCAGGCTTCCGGTGGGGAGCGGCTGCCATGATTGCTCGCGGAATGACCACGACGGAGCCACGAGATGGTGGTGCTCTCATGCTGACGCCAGCTTCAGTCTGAATGATCCAGAAACAAGGTGGGGCTTTCATCGTTTGGGGAAAAAAAATGTTCTAAACCAATGAAAAGTGTTATTTTTAGGTCATATGACCAAGCCTTCCATCTTTAGGAAACCAAAAGTAAAATGAACCAATGAAAAGTTTTATAAACAAGTCACATGACCTGTTATGCGGCATAGGGCTACAAAAAGCGTAGAAAATCCGTTGGCACGTGAGGCGGCGTCAGTAGCGGACCGATGTGCGAATAGGCCGAAGGCAGCACAACGGGCCGAGATCCGGATGGTACCGAGGTGGTGTCCAGCTAATTGCCGCACTGGTGTGGCCATCCTACAATGCTGCGCCGAAAGACGGCGTGTCCAGCTGAATTGCGGTCACTGTTGCGGTACAGTGACTCGAACGCGCCGAGATCCGGATGGCACCGAGGTGGTGTCCAGCAAATTGCCGCACTGGTGTGGCCATCCTACAATGCTGCGCCGAAAGACGGCGTGTCCAGCTGAATTGCGGTCACTGTTGCGGTACAGTGACTCGAACGCGCCGAGATCCGGATGGCACCGAGGTGGTGTCCAGCAAATTGCCGCACTGGTGTGGCATCCTACAATGCTGCGCCGAAAGACGGCGTGTCCAGCTGAGTTGCGGTCACTGTTGCGGTACAGTGAGTCGAACGCGCCGAGATCTGGATGGCCCCGATGTTGTGTCCAGCAAGTTGCCGCACTGGTGCGGCCATCCTACAATGCTGCGCCGAAAGTCGGCGTGGGGTGCCCCGTTGGCTTATGAGGTGATGTCAGTAGTGGACCGATGTGTGAATAGGTCGGAACCAGCACAAGGCACCAAGATCCGAATGGCAAGTCCTGGATGTTGAGTGCCTCAGTTGAGATTTCTGAGCAGTGCTTGTAAGACTGTCTGAAGCTTATTTGCACCTGCTGCAGCTTCACTAGGTCCGGCGGAACTTTTTGCCTTTTCCTTTCTGCTTCTTTTCCTACAATGCGTTTCATCTGAAGACACGACCAGGTCCCTGAATGTGTGCAGGGGGACGCTATTGATTGAATGAACGCGCCGAGATCTGGATGGCACCGAGGTGGTGTCCAGCAAATTGCCGCACTGGTGTGGCCATCCTACAATGCTGCGCCGAAAGTCGGCGTGGGGTGCCCCGTTGGTTTATGAGGTGATGTCAGTAGTGGACCGATGTGTGAATAGGTCGGAACCAGCACAAGGCGCCCTGCACTGTTGAGCCTTTTTGAATGCCTGTTTTTTGTTGTTTCCCCTCCATCAAAAACAAAACAAAAATACAAGGCGCCAAGATCCGAATGGCAAGTCCTGGATGTTGAGTGCCTCAGTTGAGAGTTCTGAGCAGTGCTTGTAAGACTGTCTGAAGCTTATTTGCACCTGCTGCAGCTTCACTAGGTCCGGCGGAACTTTTTTCCTTTTCCTTTCTGCTTCTTTTCCTACAATGCGTTTCATCTGAAGACACGACCAGGTTCCTGAATGTGTGCAGGGGGACGCTATTGATTGAATGAAAATGGCGGCTTGACACAAAGCTGACTCAAGCGTTACTGTTGGTGCTATACAGACAAAAATTGGTTTTCAGTTTGTACATTCTTCAGGTTTTTTTTTTCCATCCAAGTCTGATTGAGAGTTTGTAGAAAAATGGCTTCAGATTTTCCACATACTACTTTTCAACATTCTTCCTAAATGTAACAATGTGAAACTCACTAGGAGAACGGCTGTTTCTTTTTCCTTTCAAAATGCTGCCACCAATATTTTCTGAATGGAAGACACCATCTTGTAGCATAAAGGGCCGAAAGGGGTTCTGGTCTGGCCGATGGTTGGTGGAGACATTTTGACTATATCTTGGACCTGCCCGGCCTCGCCCAAAATGGCGCCGGTATAAATGGGACTCGTAACTCTTTGCCCGCAAATGTATATCTAGAAAATGTTATTGTAAGTGGCCCTGTTGTATTTTAATTACAAAATGTACGTCCACCGATTCCGCAACTGTTAGACACCTTTGTTCTTGTCACCTAATGGCCCGCTCGTTACGTTCTTCTACAGTGTAAATGTCTCCTCATCATATACGATTTCAGTTTGCTCCGTGGCCGGCCCACGTGGTTATAGGCCCGTATTTGTATACTGACATTTTCACAATAAAGGTTTTTAAAACAAAACACGGTAGTAGTATTTTCATTTGTAAAGTTTTTACTTTTAGTGACTGTTTTCGAATCAGTAAAAGGCAAGTGAAATAAAGCAGTCCAATTACATGACGGATAAAAGGTATAATATGTAGGAACGCAGTAAAGATAAATGGTCAAGGGCAGTTGTGTTTTTCATGTCTGCAACATAAAGTGATCGATAAGAATCTGATAATCAGGCGTATCGGCGACTAAGACAGCAGGCCGAATCTCTTTTACTCAAGGGCTCCGTCATGGAAGGAAGAAACGCCCTTTTTCTCGAAAAAGGAATATATTTTACTTGCAAGACAGTTGTAAATTTTCCGGGAAAGTACATTAGCCTGGAATATTATAACATATGTTTGAAAAAAAAATATTGTTCGAAAATAATAAAAAGCGTAATTTTTAGGTCATATGACCAAGCTTTTCATCATTAAATTAACAAAAGTAAAATGAACCAATGAAAAGTTTTATTAACAAGTCACATGACCTGTTATGCTTACGTTACGCGCTGCGCGCCGCGCCTCGGATCACTTCCGGGTGCGCTAACGCGGCGTGTCATAAAACGCATTACGCGACAACGTAGGTCAAGAATATAGTCTAAATGTCTCCACCAACCAGCGTTCAGAACACAACCCCTTTCAGCAGTCCAAAAAGTTCTGTTAAATGACAACAGAGGGGACAGGCAACAAGAACCATCAGTCAAAGAGGGGAGGGCAAGTTCTTCTCTTCCGGGTCATGTTGGGGCGCTACCGGAACTGATCGAATTGGTAGTCTACAGTGTTTCTGGATGTTTCAGACTAAAGCTGGCGTCAGCATGAGACCACTACCATCTCGTAGCTCCGTCGTGGCCATTCCACGAGCAATCATGGCAGCCGCTCCCCACCAGAAGCCTGCGGGAGTCGGAGGCCCCCAAGACTTTTGTAGAATCTTCACGGCTGAGGGGACGCTTTTCGAGAATGGGACCCAAGCCCTAGCAGACAAGCGTCCGAGTTCCAAGGTGTCCCAGGGCCATTTTAGTGGACCAGGCCCAAAACCGAAGAGCCGGCCGCCATTTTGAGAGTCCTGTGGCAGCCGCCTATCGCTGCACCGCAAGAGCGGGCGCATCTCAACTACATGGTGAGCGAGACGCTGTAGTCGCAAGAGCGGGCGGTAAACAGCTGAATGGCGGAAGAGGCACAGTGTAGCAAAAGCGGGCGGAATGGCAACTAAAACGATAAAGGGGCGCCCCACTACAGCTTGTCTTCAGGTCAAACGGATTGTGGGACAAGGTCCAGAATTGAAGAGTCATCAAAAGGCAAAAAGTTCCGCCGGACCCCGGGAGCCGGCCGCCTATGTCGGGGGCGATCTCAGGCTACACCAGTGCTATAAGACTTGGGGAGGGTGTCGGAGCCAAGCGTCTTCTCCGAGTCCATGGCCATCACACCGCCCCTCAGGGGCCTCCGTCAAGCTGTTTAGGAAGGTAACATATCACATTGTTTTCTAATGCAGTCAGGTCCACAAACGACACTCACTTACTTTGAGAATAGTGAAGCTGCAGTAGGTGGAAATAAGCTTCAGACAGTGTTACAAGCACTGCTCAGAACTCTTAACTATGGCACCCAACATCCAGAACTTATGCTATTTGAGAATGGTAGTGACATCGAAGCATCTCAGGGACCAAAACCATTAACGTACTTTCACGTATGAAAATCTTACTTGGGGAGGGGGCAGGAGCGAAGCGCCCCCTCCCAGTCAGCGCCACCACACCGTATGTTGAAAATCTGAAGCCATCGTTCTACAAAGTCAACCAAACTTGGATTGAAAAATCTAGAAAAATGTACAAACTGAAAACCAGTTTTGGTCTGCATAGCATCAGTAACAACGCTTGAGTCAGCTTTGTGTCAAGCCGCCATTTTGATTCAACAAAGCACAGGCATTGAAAAAGGCTGAAATTCAGAACTCTAAACTATGGCACCCAACATCCAGGAGCTTGCTATCCGGATCTTGGAGCCTTGTGCTGTTTTCGATCTATTCACACATCGGTCCACTACTGACATCATCTTATAAACCAACGTTATGTAAATAGTTTTTTAATAAAATGTTTTACCCTGTTTCTTTGCTGGTGTGTTGTCTATATTTTTAATATTTGCATAGGGTTTGTCGTTATTTTGTGCGGGATGGGTGATGGAGCCGAGCTGTCTTGCAGCCCTCATGGTGTGGAGCTCAGTTCATCTCACTATTTTCGTATTTCTCAAGAAGGGTTGTTCCTAATATTTCTATTTTAGCGAGGTCAAAAAGAGATCCAATTAGTGGCCTACTGATTTTGCTCGATTACTTTTATTTTTTTACACGATTTTTCACTATCTGCAAAGACTAAACAGAGTATTGCGACTTTGTGCTTGTTTGTAAATAGAGAATGATCCAAAGAGAACCAATTCTAAAACAGTAAATGCTTGGACAACAATCAATCAAATGGAGAGACAAGGAGGCACGACGGATTACAACGGGGGTAAAGGCCTGCGTTAACTACCCTTCAGTATCTGCAAAGAGAGAGTACTACTAAGGCAAAAGAGGGGAGGGGGGGTGCAGCGTTCAAAGCACATCAGCGTGCATAAATACGAAAATGTTTTTATCTATCACGTACTTGACATTTTAAAGCTTTTCATATTTGCTATTAAAAAACCAATGAAATTCACAGAAAAAACCATAGGTTATAGTGGATATATAGTTAGGAATTTGCATTTACAAAACCTTGAAAATTCAATGAAAAAACCATAGGTTATAGGCCATATATAGTTAGGAATTAGCATTTACAAAACCTTATTTTACTCGCATAAAACCATTGAAATTCCATATATAGTTAGAAGCGCTAACTATATATCGCGCACCCGCAATCCACTGCTGATGATGTCACATATTACATCATTCATGACATGGTCAGTGACATCACTGATGACATCACTGATGACATCTCAAATGACATCACTGATGACAACTCAAATGATATCAATGATGACATCTCAAATGACATCACTGATGACATCACTGATGACAACTCAAATGACATCACTGATGACATCTCATTTGTCATCACTGATCACATCACTCATGTGATAATACAATGAACCTCTTCAGACTCTAATATAACCTTACATACACTCAGTATAAACAGACACTCACAGACTGTCACTCATCCATGGAGTTACTCACACACCTAGTCAGTCATGCAAAGAATCAATCACACCTCCATTTCCTCAACTATACAGTTATACACATCTTACTTATTCAAACATATAATAACACATATTTACTCTCTTATATAATCCCTGATACAAGCTCACAGTGATCGATACAGCCACTCACACATTCACTGGCTCTTATGTTCAGTTATTTATATATCTCAACTCTCACATGTATTGTGTTTTACATACGTACTTACTTGCACATGTAGCAATGAGAAATCCATTCACTCACCAACACACCCATGCACAGTCAACCGCCCATATAGCTGTTTCCACATGCACTCTTGAACTCATACTCCTAGTGAATCAACTGCTTACACATCTATGCACAGAGTCACGCACCTCCCAGCCACCCACACACACACTCAGCCTCCCATTCAAATACTTGGGCAACCAATCAATAACCCATATGGCCACTCTTATAGCTACTGATCAACACATGCAGCAGCTTACACAACAACAAACATACTGATGCACGAATTAAGACAGTTTAGTCACTAACCCATGTACTCAGTGAGACACATTTAATCACTCACTCATACAGTCAGTCATGCACCTACTAAATTCTTCATCCAGACACTTATACATCCACTCATTCTTCAATATGTAAGACATATTTTAACTTTACAGAAACATACAGTCACTGGATGTTGTGATCAGTGATGTCATCAGTGATGTCACTGACCATGTCATGAATGATGTAATATGTGACATCATCAGCAGTGGATTGCGGGTGCGCGATATATAGTTAGCGCTTCTAACTATATATGGAATTTCAATGGTTTTATGCGAGTAAAATAAGGTTTTGTAAATGCTAATTCCTAACTATATATGGCCTATAACCTATGGTTTTTTCATTGAATTTTCAAGGTTTTGTAAATGCAAATTCCTAACTATATATCCACTATAACCTATGGTTTTTTCTGTGAATATATATATATATATATATATATATATATATATATATATATATATATATATATATATTTATATCTCCAAAAATTCCCTCGAAGAAGAAATCAGAGGCCAGAGGGGAATTCAGGGTAACAGCGTGCTTTAATGAAATGACCACAGTTGCGGCGGATGCATTTCGGCATAATGGCCTACTTCGGCGCCCAACACTGTAGAAAGTCCTTCACCTCTGTTCTCCTCCCGTGTAAAATATGTGCTTGTATATATATATATATATATATATATATATATATATATATATATATATATATATATATATATATGTTCCAAGGGTGCTCAGGTTTAAGGCCGCACTCCATTGCAGTTCGGTGAGCAACCTGTTTGTGGTTTAGGCATGCAGCTTCTCCCCCAGTTATTGAATCCTCAGACCTTACGCGTTTCGAAGGTTTTGTCCTTCTCATCAGAGGCCCCACATGCAGAAAGTGATTTCTCGACGCTACAAACCCTGCTGCCTGTTTTCAATCATTGTAATGAGCCTTCAGTGTGCTCGTGATGTCATTTATTTTCACAATGCCGGCTGGGTAATGTAGTTTTTTATAGTCATTTTACATCCCTTCAGTGGGTTTACTAACTGCATGACATTTCAAGGATAACATTTTCGAGCCCTCCAGTGGGCCCCAGGGGAGATTTTGCATACCTTATTTTCCATTAACTGCAGTGCCATTCTCGAAGGGGTCCAGTCCCCCTCGCTGGATCCGTATTGTTTTCAAGGCCGGTGCGTCGCCTCCACGGCCGCAGCCGCCGTGATTTAAATGTTCCAAGGGTGCTCATGTTTAAGGCCGCACTCCATTGCAGTTCGGTGAGCAACCTGTTTGTGGTTTAGGCATGCAGCTTCTCCCCCAGTTATTGAATCCTCAGACCTTACGCGTTTCGAAGGTTTTGTCCTTCTCATCAGAGGCCCCACATGCAGAAAGTGATTTCTCGACGCTACAAACCCTGCTGCCTGTTTTCAATCATTGTAATGAGCCTTCAGTGTGCTCGTGATGTCATTTATTTTCACAATGCCGGCTGGGTAATGTAGTTTTTTATAGTCATTTTACATCCCTTCAGTGGGTTTACTAACTGCATGACATTTCAAGGATAACATTTTCGAGCCCTCCAGTGGGCCCCAGGGGAGATTTTGCATACCTTATTTTCCATTAACTGCAGTGTCATTCTCGAAGGGGTCCAGTCCCCCTCGCCGGATCCTTATTGTTTTCAAGGCCGGTACGTCGCCTCCACGGCCGCAGCCGCCGTGATTTAAATGTTCCAAGGGTGCTCAGGTTTAAGGCAGCACTCCATTGCAGTTCGGTGAGCAACCTGTTTGTGGTTTAGGCATGTAGCTTCTCCCCCAGTTATTGAATCCTCAGACCTTACGCGTTTCGAAGGTTTTGTCCTTCTCATCAGAGGCCCCACATGCAGAAAGTGATTTCTCGACGCTACAAACCCTGCTGCCTGTTTTCAATCATTGTAATGAGCCTTCAGTTTGCTCGTGATGTCATTTATTTTCACAATGCCGGCTGGGTAATGTAGTTTTTTATAGTCATTTTACATCCCTTCAGTGGGTTTACTAACTGCATGACATTTCAAGGATAACATTTTCGAGCCCTCCAGTGGGCCCCAGGGGAGATTTTGCATACCTTATTTTCCATTAACTGCAGTGCCATTCTCGAAGGGGTCCAGTCCCCCTCGCCGGATCCTTATTGTTTTCAAGGCCGGTGCGTCGCCTCCACGGCCGCAGCTGCCGTGATTTAAATGTTCCAAGGGTGCTCAGGTTTAAGGCCGCACTCCATTGCAGTTCGGTGAGCAACCTGTTTGTGGTTTAGGCATGCAGCTTCTCCCCCAGTTATTGAATCCTCAGACCTTACGCGTTTCGAAGGTTTTGTCCTTCTCATCAGAGGCCCCACATGCAGAAAGTGATTTCTCGACGCTACAAACCCTGCTGCCTGTTTTCAATCATTGTAATGAGCCTTCAGTGTGCTCGTGATGTCATTTATTTTCACAATGCCGGCTGGGTAATGTAGTTTTTTATAGTCATTTTACATCCCTTCAGTGGGTTTACTAACTGCATGACATTTCAAGGATAACATTTTCGAGCCCTCCTGTGGGCCCCAGGGGAGATTTTGCATACCTTATTTTCCATTAACTGCAGTGCCATTCTCGAAGGGGTCCAGTCCCCCTCGCCGGATCCTTATTGTTTTCAAGGCCGGTGTGTCGCCTCCACGGCCGCAGCCGCCGTGATTTAAATGTTCCAAGGGTGCTCAGGTTTAAGGCTGCACTCCATTGCAGTTCGGTGAGCAACCTGTTTGTGGTTTAGGCATGCAGCTTCTCCCCCAGTTATTGAATCCTCAGACCTTACGCGTTTCGAAGGTTTTGTCCTTCTCATCAGAGGCCCCACATGCAGAAAGTGATTTCTTGACGCTACAAACCCTGCTGCCTGTTTTCAATCATTGTAATGAGCCTTCAGTGTGCTCGTGATGTCATTTATTTTCACAATGCCGGCTGGGTAATGTAGTTTTTTATAATCATTTTACATCCCTTCAGTGGGTTTACTAACTGCATGACATTTCAAGGATAACATTTTCGAGCCCTCCAGTGGGCCCCAGGGGAGATTTTGCATACCTTATTTTCCATTAACTGCAGTGCCATTCTCGAAGGGGTCCAGTCCCCCTCGCCGGATCCTTATTGTTTTCAAGGCCGGTGCGTCGCCTCCACGGCCGCAGCCGCCGTGATTTAAATGTTCCAAGGGTGCTCAGGTTTAAGGCCGCACTCCATTGCAGTTCGGTGAGCAACCTGTTTGTGGTTTAGTCATGCAGCTTCTCCCCCAGTTATTGAATCCTCAGACCTTACGCGTTTCGAAGGTTTTGTCCTTCTCATCAGAGGCTCCACATGCAGAAAGTGATTTCTCGACGCTACAAACCCTGCTGCCTGTTTTCAATCATTGTAATGAGCCTTCAGTGTGCTCGTGATGTCATTTATTTTCACAATGCCGGCTGGGTAATGTAGTTTTTTATAGTCATTTTACATCCCTTCAGTGGGTTTAGTAACTGCATGACATTTCAAGGATAACATTTTCGAGCCCTCCAGTGGGCCCCAGGGGAGATTTTGCATACCTTATTTTCCATTAACTGCAGTGCCATTCTCGAAGGGGTCCAGTCCCCCTCGCCGGATCCTTATTGTTTTCAAGGCCGGTGCGTCGCCTCCACGGCCGCAGCCGCCGTGATTTAAATGTTCCAAGGGTGCTCAGGTTTAAGCTGCACTCCATTGCAGTTCGGTGAGCAACCTGTTTGTGGTTTAGGCATGCAGCTTCTCCCCCAGTTATTGAATCCTCAGACCTTACGCGTTTCGAAGGTTTTGTCCTTCTCATCAGAGGCCCCACATGCAGAAAGTGATTTCTTGACGCTACAAACCCTGCTGCCTGTTTTCAATCATTGTAATGAGCCTTCAGTGTGCTCGTGATGTCATTTATTTTCACAATGCCGGCTGGGTAATGTAGTTTTTTATAATCATTTTACATCCCTTCAGTGGGTTTACTAACTGCATGACATTTCAAGGATAACATTTTCGAGCCCTCCAGTGGGCCCCAGGGGAGATTTTGCATACCTTATTTTCCATTAACTGCAGTGCCATTCTCGAAGGGGTCCAGTCCCCCTCGCCGGATCCTTATTGTTTTCAAGGCCGGTGCGTCGCCTCCACGGCCGCAGCCGCCGTGATTTAAATGTTCCAAGGGTGCTCAGGTTTAAGGCCGCACTCCATTGCAGTTCGGTGAGCAACCTGTTTGTGGTTTAGTCATGCAGCTTCTCCCCCAGTTATTGAATCCTCAGACCTTACGCGTTTCGAAGGTTTTGTCCTTCTCATCAGAGGCCCCACATGCAGAAAGTGATTTCTCGACGCTACAAACCCTGCTGCCTGTTTTCAATCATTGTAATGAGCCTTCAGTGTGCTCGTGATGTCATTTATTTTCACAATGCCGGCTGGGTAATGTAGTTTTTTATAGTCATTTTACATCCCTTCAGTGGGTTTACTAACTGCATGACATTTCAAGGATAACATTTTCGAGCCCTCCAGTGGGCCCCAGGGGAGATTTTGCATACCTTATTTTCCATTAACTGCAGTGCCATTCTCGAAGGGGTCCAGTCCCCCTCGCCGGATCCTTATTGTTTTCAAGGCCGGTGCGTCACCTCCACGGCTGCAGCCGCCGTGATTTAAATGTTCCAAGGGTGCTCAGGTTTAAGGCCGCACTCCATTGAAGTTCGGTGAGCAACCTGTTTGTGGTTTAGGCATGCAGCTTCTCCCCCAGTTATTGAATCCTCAGACATTACGCGTTTCGAAAGTTTTGTCCTTCTCATCAGAGGCCCCACATGCAGAAAGTGATTTCTCGACGCTACAAACCCTGCTGCCTGTTTTCAATCATTGTAATGAGCCTTCAGTGTGCTCCTGATGTCATTTATTTTCACAATACCGGCTGGGTAATGTAGTTTTTTATAGTCATTTTACATCCCTTCAGTGGGTTTACTAACTGCATGACATTTCAAGGATAACATTTTCGAGCACTCCAGTGGGCCCCAGGGGAGATTTTGCATACCTTATTTTCTATTAACTGCAGTGCCATTCTCGAAGGGGTCCAGTCCCCCTCGCCGGATCCTTATTGTTTTCAAGGCCGGTGCGTCGCCTCCACGGCCGCAGCCGCCGTGATTTAAATGTTCCAAGGATGCTCAGGTTTAAGGCCGCACTCCATTGCAGTTCGGTGAGCAACCTGTTTGTGGTTTAGGCATGCAGCTTCTCCCCCAGTTATTGAATCCTCAGACCGTACGCGTTTCGAAGGTTTTGTCCTTCTCATCAGAGGCCCCACATGCAGAAAGTGATTTCTCGACGCTACAAACCCTGCTGCCTGTTTTCAATCATTGTAATGAGCCTTCAGTGTGCTCGTGATGTCATTTATTTTCACAATGCCGGCTGGGTAATGTAGTTTTTTATAGTCATTTTACATCCCTTCAGTGGGTTTACTAACTGCATGACATTTCAAGAATAACATTTTCGAGCCCTCCAGTGGGCCCCAGGGGAGATTTTGCATACCTTATTTTCCATTAACTGCAGTGTCATTCTCGAAGGGGTCCAGTCCCCCTCGCCGGATCCTTATTGTTTTCAAGGCCGGTGCGTCGCCTCCACGGCCGCAGCCGCCGTGATTTAAATGTTCCAAGGGTGCTCAGGTTTAAGGCCGCACTCCATTGCAGTTCGGTGAGCAACCTGTTTGTGGTTTAGGCATGCAGCTTCTCCCCCAGTTATTGAATCCTCAGACCTTACGCGTTTCGAAGGTTTTGTCCTTCTCATCAGAGGCCCCACATGCAGAAAGTGATTTCTCGACGCTACAAACCCTGCTGCCTGTTTTCAATCATTGTAATGAGCCTTCAGTGTGCTCGTGATGTCATTTATTTTCACAATGCCGGCTGGGTAATGTAGTTTTTTATAGTCATTTTACATCCCTTCAGTGGGTTTACTAACTGCATGACATTTCAAGGATAACATTTTCGAGCCCTCCAGTGGGCCCCAGGGGAGATTTTGCATACCTTATTTTCCATTAACTGCAGTGCCATTCTCGAAGGGGTCCAGTCCCCCTCGCCGGATCCTTATTGTTTTCAAGGCCGGTGCGTCGCCTCCACGGCCGCAGCCGCCGTGATTTAAATGTTCCAAGGGTGCTCAGGTTTAAGGCCGCAGTCCATTGCAGTTCGATGAGCAACCTGTTTGTGGTTTAGGCATGCAGCTTCTCCCCCAGTTATTGAATCCTCAGACCTTACGCGTTTCGAAGGTTTTGTCCTTCTCATCATAGGCCCCACATGCAGAAAGTGATTTCTCGACGCTACAAACCCTGCTGCCTGTTTTCAATCATTGTAATGAGCCTTCAGTGTGCTCGTGATGTCATTTATTTTCACAATGCCGGCTGGGTAATGTAGTTTTTTATAGTCATTTTACATCCCTTCAGTGGGTTTACTAACTGCATGACATTTCAAGAATAACATTTTCGAGCCCTCCTGTGGGCCCCCGGGGAGATTTTGCATACCTTATTTTCCATTAACTGCAGTGCCATTCTCAAAGGGGTCCAGTCCCCCTCGCCGTATCCTTATTGTTTTCAAGGCCGGTGCGTCGCCTCCACGGCCGCAGCCGCCGTGATTTAAATGTTCCAAGGGTGCTCAGGTTTAAGGCCGCACTCCATTGCAGTTCGGTGAGCAACCTGTTTGTGGTTTAGGCATGCAGCTTCTCCCCCAGTTATTGAATCCTCAGACCTTACGCGTTTCGAAGGTTTTTTCCTTCTCATCAGAGGCCCCACATGCAGAAAGTGATTTCTCGACGCTACAAACCCTGCTGCCTGTTTCCAATCATTGTAATGAGCCTTCAGTGTGCTCGTGATGTCATTTATTTTCACAATGCCGGCTGGGTAATGTAGTTTTTTATAGTCATTTTACATCCCTTCAATGGGTTTACTAACTGCATGACATTTCAAGGATAACATTTTCGAGCCCTCCAGTGGGCCCCAGGGGAGATTTTGCATACCTTATTTTCCATTAACTGCAGTGCCATTCTCGAAGGGGTCCAGTCCCCCTCGCCGGATCCTTATTGTTTTCAAGGCCGGTGCGTCGCCTCCACGGCCCCAGCCGCCGTGATTTAAATGTTCCAAGGGTGCTCAGGTTTAAGGCTGCACTCCATTGCAGTTCGGTGAGCAACCTGTTTGTGGTTTAGGCATGCAGCTTCTCCCCCAGTTATTGAATCCTCAGACCTTACGCGTTTCGAAGGTTTTGTCCTTCTCATCAGAGGCCCCACATGCAGAAAGTGATTTCTCGACGCTACAAACCCTCCTGCCTGTTTTCAATCATTGTAATGAGCCTTCAGTGTGCTCGTGATGTCATTTATTTTCACAATGCCGGCTGGGTAATGTAGTTTTTTATAGTCATTTTACATCCCTTCAGTGGGTTTACTAACTGCATGACATTTCAAGGATAACATTTTCGAGCCCTCCAGTGGGCCCCAGGGGAGATTTTGCATACCTTATTTTCCATTAACTGCAGTGCAATTCTCGAAGGGGTCCAGTCCCCCTTGCCGGATCCTTATTGTTTTCAAGGCCGGTGCGTCGCCTCCACGGCCGCAGCCGCTGTGATTTAAATGTTCCAAGGGTGCTCAGGTTTAAGGCCGCACTCCATTGCAGTTCGGTGAGCAACCTGTTTGTGGTTCAGGCATGCAGCTTCTCCCCCAGTTATTGAATCCTCAGACCATAGGCGTTTCGAAGGTTTTGTCCTTCTCATCAGAGGCCCCACATGCAGAAAGTGATTTCTCGACGCTACAAACCCTGCTGCCTGTTTTCAATCATTGTAATGAGCCTTCAGTGTGCTCGTGATGTCATTTATTTTCACAATGCCGGCTGGGTAATGTAGTTTTTTATAGTCATTTTACATCCCTTCAGTGGGTTTAGTAACTGCATGACATTTCAAGGATAACATTTTCGAGCCCTCCAGTGGGCCCCAGGGGAGATTTTGCATACCTTATTTTCCATTAACTGCAGTGCCATTCTCGAAGGGGTCCAGTCCCCCTCGCCGGATCCTTATTGTTTTCAAGGCCGGTGCGTCGCCTCCACGGCCGCAGCCGCCGTGATTTAAATGTTCCAAGGGTGCTCAGGTTTAAGGCTGCACTCCATTGCAGTTCGGTGAGCAACCTGTTTGTGGTTTAGGCATGCAGCTTCTCCCCCAGTTATTGAATCCTCAGACCTTACGCGTTTCGAAGGTTTTGTCCTTCTCATCAGAGGCCCCACATGCAGAAAGTGATTTCTCGACGCTACAAACCCTGCTGCCTGTTTTCAATCATTGTAATGAGCCTTCAGTGTGCTCGTGATGTCATTTATTTTCACAATGCCGGCTGGGTAATGTAGTTTTTTATAGTCATTTTACATCCCTTCAGTGGGTTTACTAACTGCATGACATTTCAAGGATAACATTTTCGAGCCCTCCAGTGGGCCCCAGGGGAGATTTTGCATACCTTATTTTCCATTAACTGCAGTGCCATTCTCGAAGGGGTCCAGTCCCCCTCGCCGGATCCTTATTGTTTTCAAGGCCGGTGCGTCGCCTCCACGGCCGCAGCCGCCGTGATTTAAATGTTCCAAGGGTGCTCAGGTTTAAGGCCGCACTCCATTGCAGTTCGGTGAGCAACCTGTTTGTGGTTTAGTCATGCAGCTTCTCCCCCAGTTATTGAATCCTCAGACCATACGCGTTTCGAAGGTTTTGTCCTTCTCATCAGAGGCCCCACATGCAGAAAGTGATTTCTCGACGCTACAAACCCTGCTGCCTGTTTTCAATCATTGTAATGAGCCTTCAGTGTGCTCGTGATGTCATTTATTTTCACAATACCGGCTGGGTAATGTAGTTTTTTATAGTCATTTTACATCCCTTCAGTGGGTTTACTAACTGCATGACATTTCAAGGATAACATTTTCGAGCACTCCAGTGGGCCCCAGGGGAGATTTTGCATACCTTATTTTCTATTAACTGCAGTGCCATTCTCGAAGGGGTCCAGTCCCCCTCGCCGGATCCTTATTGTTTTCAAGGCCGGTGCGTCGCCTCCACGGCCGCAGCCGCCGTGATTTAAATGTTCCAAGGATGCTCAGGTTTAAGGCCGCACTCCATTGCAGTTCGGTGAGCAACCTGTTTGTGGTTTAGGCATGCAGCTTCTCCCCCAGTTATTGAATCCTCAGATCGTACGCGTTTCGAAGGTTTTGTCCTTCTCATCAGAGGCCCCACATGCAGAAAGTGATTTCTCGACGCTACAAACCCTGCTGCCTGTTTTCAATCATTGTAATGAGCCTTCAGTGTGCTCGTGATGTCATTTATTTTCACAATGCCGGCTGGGTAATGTAGTTTTTTATAGTCATTTTACATCCCTTCAGTGGGTTTACTAACTGCATGACATTTCAAGGATAACATTTTCGAGCCCTCCAGTGGGCCCCAGGGGAGATTTTGCATACCTTATTTTCCATTAACTGCAGTGCCATTCTCGAAGGGGTCCAGTCCCCCTCGCCGGATCCTTATTGTTTTCAAGGCCGGTGCGTCGCCTCCACGGCCGCAGCCGCCGTGATTTAAATGTTCCAAGGGTGCTCAGGTTTAAGGCCGCAGTCCATTGCAGTTCGATGAGCAACCTGTTTGTGGTTTAGGCATGCAGCTTCTCCCCCAGTTATTGAATCCTCAGACCTTACGCGTTTCGAAGGTTTTGTCCTTCTCATCATAGGCCCCACATGCAGAAAGTGATTTCTCGACGCTACAAACCCTGCTGCCTGTTTTCAATCATTGTAATGAGCCTTCAGTGTGCTCGTGATGTCATTTATTTTCACAATGCCGGCTGGGTAATGTAGTTTTTTATAGTCATTTTACATCCCTTCAGTGGGTTTACTAACTGCATGACATTTCAAGAATAACATTTTCGAGCCCTCCTGTGGGCCCCCGGGGAGATTTTGCATACCTTATTTTCCATTAACTGCAGTGCCATTCTCAAAGGGGTCCAGTCCCCCTCGCCGTATCCTTATTGTTTTCAAGGCCGGTGCGTCGCCTCCACAGCCGCAGCCGCCGTGATTTAAATGTTCCAAGGGTGCTCAGGTTTAAGGCCGCACTCCATTGCAGTTCGGTGAGCAACCTGTTTGTGGTTTAGGCATGCAGCTTCTCCCCCAGTTATTGAATCCTCAGACCTTACGCGTTTCGAAGGTTTTGTCCTTCTCATCAGAGGCCCCACATGCAGAAAGTGATTTCTCGACGCTACAAACCCTGCTGCCTGTTTCCAATCATTGTAATGAGCCTTCAGTGTGCTCGTGATGTCATTTATTTTCACAATGCCGGCTGGGTAATGTAGTTTTTTATAGTCATTTTACATCCCTTCAATGGGTTTACTAACTGCATGACATTTCAAGGATAACATTTTCGAGCCCTCCAGTGGGCCCCAGGGGAGATTTTGCATACCTTATTTTCCATTAACTGCAGTGGCATTCTCGAAGGGGTCCAGTCCCCCTCGCCGGATCCTTATTGTTTTCAAGGCCGGTGCGTCGCCTCCACGGCCCCAGCCGCCGTGATTTAAATGTTCCAAGGGTGCTCAGGTTTAAGGCCGCACTCCATTGCAGTTCGGTGAGCAACCTGTTTGTGGTTTAGGCATGCAGCTTCTCCCCAGTTATTGAATCCTCAGACCTTACGCGTTTCGAAGGTTTTGTCCTTCTCATCAGAGGCCCCACATGCAGAAAGTGATTTCTCGACGCTACAAACACTGCTGCCTGTTTTCAATCATTGTAATGAGCCTTCAGTGTGCTCGTGATGTCATTTATTTTCACAATGCCGGCTGGGTAATGTAGTTTTTTATAGTCATTTTACATCCCTTCAGTGGGTTTACTAACTGCATGACATTTCAAGGATAACATTTTCGAGCCCTCCAGTGGGCCCCAGGGAAGATTTTGCATACCTTATTTTCCATTAACTGCAGTGCCATTCTCGAAGGGGTCCAGTCCCCCTCGCCGGATCCTTATTGTTTTCAAGGCCGGTGCGTCGCCTCCACAGTCGCAGCCGCCGTGATTTAAATGTTCCAAGGGTGCTCAGGTTTAAGGCCGCACTCCATTGCAGTTCGGTGAGCAACCTGTTTGTGGTTTAGGCATGCAGCTTCTCCCCCAGTTATTGAATCCTCAGACCTTACGCGTTTCGAAGGTTTTGTCCTTCTCATCAGAGGCCCCACATGCAGAAAGTGATTTCTCGACGCTACAAACCCTGCTGCCTGTTTTCAATCATTGTAATGAGCCTTCAGTGTGCTCGTGATGTCATTTATTTTCACAATGCCGGCTGGGTAATGTAGTTTTTTATAGTCATTTTACATCCCTTCAGTGGGTTTACTAACTGCATGACATTTCAAGGATAACATTTTCGAGCCCTCCAGTGGGCCCCAGGGGAGATTTTGCATACCTTATTTTCCATTAACTGCAGTGCCATTCTCGAAGGGGTCCAGTCCCCCTCGCCGGATCCTTATTGTTTTCAAGGCCGGTGCGTCGCCTCCACGGCCGCAGCCGCCTTGATTTATATGTTCCAAGGGTGCTCAGGTTTAAGGCCGCACTCCATTGCAGTTCGGTGAGCAACCTGTTTGTGGTTTAGGCATACAGCTTCTCCCCCAGTTATTGAATCCTCAGACCTTACGCGTTTCGAAGGTTTTGTCCTTCTCATCAGAGGCCCCACATGCAGAAAGTGATTTCTCGACGCTACAAACCCTGCTGCCTGTTTTCAATCATTGTAATGAGCCTTCAGTGTGCTCGTGATGTCATTTATTTTCACAATGCCGGCTGGGTAATGTAGTTTTTTATAGTCATTTTACATCCCTTCAGTGGGTTTACTAACTGCATGACATTTCAAGGATAACATTTTCGAGCCCTCCAGTGGGCCCCAGGGGAGATTTTGCATACCTTATTTTCCATTAACTGCAGTGCCATTCTCGAAGGGGTCCAGTCCCCCTCGCCGGATCCTTATTGTTTTCAAGGCCGGTGCGTCGCCTCCACGGCCGCAGCCGCCGTGATTTAAATGTTCCAAGGGTGCTCAGGTTTAAGGCCGCACTCCATTGCAGTTCGGTGAGCAACCTGTTTGTGGTTTAGGCATGCAGCTTCTCCCCCAGTTATTGAATCCTCAGACCTTACGCGTTTCGAAGGTTTTGTCCTTCTCATCAGAGGCCCCACATGCAGAAAGTGATTTCTGGACGCTACAAACCCTGCTGCCTGTTTTCAATCATTGTAATGAGCCTTCAGTGTGCTCGTGATGTCATTTATTTTCACAATGCCGGCTGGGTAATGTAGTTTTTTATACTCATTTTTGCAGTTAATGGAAAATATGGTATGCAAAATCTCCCCTGGGGCCCACTGGAGGGCTCGAAAATGTTATCCTTGAAATGTCATGCAGTTAGTAAACCCACTGAAGGGATGTAAAATGACTATAAAAAACTACATTACCCAGCCGGCATTGTGAAAATAAATGACATCACGAGCACACTGAAGGCTCATTACAATGATTGAAAACAGGCAGCAGGGTTTGTAGCGTCGAGAAATCACTTTCTGCATGTGGGGCCTCTGATGAGAAGGACAAAACCTTCGAAACGCTTAAGGTCTGAGGATTCAATAACTGGGGGAGAAGCTGCATGCCTAAACCACAAACAGGTTGCTCACCGAACTGCAATGGAGTGCGGCCTTAAACCTGAGCACCCTTGGAACATTTAAATCACGGCGGCTGCGGCCGTGGAGGCGACGCACCGGCCTTGAAAACAATAAGGATCCGGCGAGGGGGACTGGACCCCTTCGAGAATGGCACT